>NC_138777.1:237060754-237510754 GCF_965119305.1 Pelophylax lessonae | reverse complement strand
GTCGTTCCCCATGTTTTCCAAAGATAACCATTCATATATGTGCGACTTAAAGTTGCAGCAACTTCAAAGTAGTCCATGCACTACTTTGGTCTGACTTTCATGCAACTTGAGGGGCATAGACTTCAATGTTAACCCTCAGAAGTTTCATGAAATTCATACCTGAATGTTATACAATGCAACTTGTGTGCAGCAGTTTTCCATTATCAGAGGTCAAAGCCAAAGTCGTATCCAAGTTGCCCCCATCCAAAGTTGCATCAAAGTTGCACTCCAAAGTCGCCACAACTTTGGAGTCATACAAGTGTGAAAGGGGCCTTACTGAATGACCTCCCTATACGGCCCTTTTATTCCAGTAATTTACCTGCTTCAATATGTATTCTCCCTTCCCCAGGGCTGGAGCTTTGCCTGCCGGGACGCCGACTTATGATAACGATGATTGCCGGCTTCTTCTGGCTGAGTGGAGAACTCTTGCTGCCTGGCCTGGCTGTTCTGTGTAGTGACTGGAGGATCCTGCAGGGGGCGATAACTGGCCTTTTAGCCTTATTAATGAGCTATTGGTGGTAAGTAACTGAAGAAGTCCATGAAATGCATTCCAGGCAAACACTCCCAGACAATGCACAGTGATGGCGGAGAGAGAGAGAGAGATGTGATAGAACCACCTTCACTGACATCCATGCATTCGCCGCGTTCTAAATTCACCTCATTTTACATTTACTTCATGGGTGTAATAAGGAAACTTTTTCCAGTCATACAGTATCTCACAAAAGTAAGTACACCCCTCACATTTTTCTAAATCTTTTATTCTATCTTTTCATGTGACAACACTGAAGAAATGACACTTTGCTACAATGTAAAGTAGTGAGTGTACAGCTTGTATAACAGTGTAAATTTACCGTCCCCTCAAAATAACTCAACACACAGCCATTAATGTCTAAACCGCTGGCAACAAAAGTCAGTACACCCCTAAGTGACAATGTCCAAATTGGACCCAAAGTGTCAATATTTTGTGTGGCCGCCATTATTTTCCAGCACTGCCTTAACCCTCTTGGGCATGGAGTTCACCAGAGCTTCACAGGTTGCCACTGGAGTCCTCTTCCCCTCCCCCATGATGACATCACAGAGCTGGTGGATGTTAGAGACCTTGCGCTCCTCCACCTTCTGTTTGAGGATGCCCCACAGATGCTCAATAGGGTTTAGGTCTGGAGACATGCTTGGCCAGTCCATCACCTTTACCCTCAGCTTCTTTAGCAAGGCAGTGGTCATCTTGGAGATGTGTTTGGTGTCCTTATTAGGTTGGAATACTGCCCTGCAGCCCAGTCTCTGAAGGGAGGGGATCATGCTCTGCTTCAGTATGTCACAGTACATGTTGGCATTCAATGAACTGTAGCTCCCCAGTGCCGGCAGCACTCATGCAGCCCCAGACCATGACACTCCCACCACCATGCTTGACTTTAGGGAAGACACACTTGTCTTAGTACTCCTCACCTGGTTGCCCCCACACACGCCTGACACCATCTGAACCAAATAAGTTTATCTTGGTCTCATCAGAGCACAGGAGATGGTTCCAGTAATCCATGTCCTTAGTCTGCTTGTCTTCAGCAAACTGTTTGCAGGCTTTCTTGTGCATCATCTTTAGAAGAGGCTTCCTTCTGGGATGACAGCCATGCAGACCAATTTGATGCAATGTGCAGCGTATGGTCTGAGCACTGACAGGCTGACCCCTCCCCCACCCCTTCAACCTCTGCAGCAATGCTGGCAGCACTCATACGTCTATTTCCCAAAGATAACCTCTGGATATGACGCTGAGCACGGGAACTCCACTTCTTTGGTGGACCATGGTGAGGCCTGATCTGAGTGGAACCGGTCCTGTTAAACCGCTGTATGGTCTTGACCACTGTGCTGCAGCTCAGTTTCAGGGTCTTGGCAATCTTCTTATAGCCTAGGCCATCTTTATGTAGAGCAACAATTCTTTTTTTTCAGATCCTCAGAGAGTTCTTTGCCATGAGGTGCCATGTTGAACTTCCAGTGACCAGTATGAGAGAGTGAGAGCGATAACACCAAATTTAACACACCTGCTCCCCATTCACACCTGAGACCTTGTAACACTAACGAGTCACATGACACTGGGAGGGAAAATGGCTAATTGGGCCCAATTTGGACATTGTCACTTAGGGGTGTACTCACTTTTGTTGCCAGCGGTTTAGACATTAATGGCTGTGTGTTGAGTTATTTTGAGGGGACAGCAAATTTACACTGTTATACAAGCTGTACACTCACTACTTTACATTGTAGCAAAGTGTCATTTCTTCAGTGTTGTCACATGAAAAGGTAGAATAAAATATTTACAAAAATGTGAGGGGTGTACTTACTTTCGTGAGATACTGTACATGAAGTATTGTCATGTGTCCCTACCGGGGGGAGATTTAGCCTCATCTGCTTACCTGCGGATGTTTGTCCAGGTGATGTGAGTTGCCCCTACAGGGACAGCAATATAATCTGACGTTGTGTCCAACCACTCTGCACTCTATCCAAAACTAAAATACATGTTGGTAGGACTTACACTTTAATCTCCAACCCTGTTCTACACCCTAGTTTGTAAAAACATACACTTTGGCATTTTTACTGTTCCTCAGAGTAGAAGTCTGCAGAGAATCACGTGACCAGAGATTGCAGTTCCACCAGCGACGGTGACAATCCTCCTGAAGCAATCCTAGGTTAATCAAAAGTAAGCAGAAAATAGGAATTTCAGAGGTGCATAAACTTCCCCAAAGACAACACATTTTATATCTAAAAACAGCATTTATTACAGAGCATCCAGAAAGTATTCACAGCGCTTCACTTCTTCCACATGTTATGTTACAGCTTTATTCCAACATGGATTACATTCATTATTTTCCTCAAAATTCTACAAACAATCCCCCATAATGACAACGTGAAAGAAGTTTGAAATCTTTGCAAATTTATTAAAAATAAAAAAGGAAAAATAATCCCATGTACATAAGTATTCACACCCTTTGCCCAATACTTTGACACCAATTCTAGCCTCCAGTATTTCTGAAAAAGATAAGTGCTGGACAGCACCCCCTTTCCTGCGCTCGGAACCTGGTCCTCAGGCTGTCTCAATCCTGGAACTCGTACTGGTATTAGGCATCCATGATGGCTAGGCTTTGCTGCCCCTTACGACCAGGGTGGTCGACCAGACACTGAAAATACAAAGCAAAAGAAGGGCGCACCAGCCTAGCGCATTATCCTCAGCAAGTTTATTTAGATAAAATTGTTTAAAATCAAATACTCACAAACAAACAAGAAGTTCAGGCACATCAATTCCATACACCTGCCTCCTACCAGAGGATCAACGTCTTTACTGGAAGCAGGGGCTCTGAGGAAGAGGCACAGCCTCGAAACGCGTCAGCCCCCTGCTTCCAGTAAAGACGTTGATCCTCTGGTAGGAGGCAGGTGTATGGAATTGATGTGCCTGAACTTCTTGTTTGTTTGTGAGTATTTGATTTTAAACAATTTTATCTAAATAAACTTGCTGAGGATAATGCGCTAGGCTGGTGCGCCCTTCTTTTGCTTTGTATTTTCAGTGTCCAGTATTTCTGAGTATGATGCTACAAGCTTGGCACTCCTATTTTTGGGCAGTCTCTCCCATTCTTCTTTGCAGGACCTCTCAAGCTCCATCAGGTTGGATGGGGGAGGGTCGGTGCACAGCCATTTTCAGATCTCTCCAGAGATGTTCAATCGGGTTCAAGTCTGGGCTCTGGCTGGGCCACCCAAGGACATTCACAGAGTTGTCCCGTAGCCACTCCTTTGTTATCTTGGCTGTGTGCTTAGGGTCGTTGTCTTGTTGGAAGATGAACCTTCACCCCAGTCTGAGGTCCAGAGCGCTCTGGAGAAGGTTTTCATCAAGGATGTCTCTGTACATTGCTGCATTCATCTTTCCCTCCATCCTGACTAGTCTCCCAGTTCCTGCCACTGAAAAACATCCCCACAGCATGATGCTGCCACCACCATGCTTCACAGTAGGGATGGTATTGGCCAGGTGATGAGCGGTGCCTGGTTTCCTCCAGACATGACATTTGCCATTCAGGCCAAAGAGTTTAATCTTTGTTTCATCAGAGCAGAGAATTTTGTTTCTCATGGTCTGAGAGTCCTTCAGGTGACTTTTGGTAAACTCCAGGCGGGCTGTCATGTGACTTTTACTGAGGAGTGGCTTCCGTTTGGCCACACCCATACAGGCCTGATTGGTGGAGTGCTGCAGAGATGGTTGTTCTTCTGGAAGGTTCTCCTCTCTCCACAGAGAAACACTGGAGCTCTGTCAGAGTGACCATCGGGTTCTTGGTCACCTCCCTGACTAAGGACCCCCTCCCTGATCGCTCAGTTTGGCCGGGCGGCTGTTCTAGGAAGAGTCCTGGTGGTTCCAAACTTCTCCCATTTACTGATGATGGAGGCCACTGTGCTCATTGGGACCTTCAATGCTGGAGAAATGTTTCTGTACCCTTCCCCCAATCTGTGCTTCCATACAATCCTGTCTCCGAGGTCTACAGACAATTCCTTGGACTTCATGGGGGACCTTCTATACCACAGGTGGACTCCAATCAAGTTGTAGAAACATCCCAAGGATGATCAGTGGAAACAGGATGCACCTGAGCTCAATTCTGAGTGTCATGGCAAAGGGTGTGAATACTTATGTACATGGGATTTTTTTTTCCTATTTTATTTTTAATAAATTTGCAAAGATTTCAAACAAACTTCTCTCACGTTGTCATTATGGGGGATTGTTTGTAGAATTTTGAAGAAAATAATGAATTTAATCCATATTGGAATAAGACTGTAACAAAAAAATGTAGAAAATGTGAAGCGCTTTGAATGCTTTTTGGATGCGGTTGATGTTTGGTTTCTCCATATGGGACTGTCCTGCTGGCGAGACATGCCCTGAGGAAGCCCGGGTCAGTAGGAGGGACGAAACATGTAGGCAGAAGGGGGGTATAGTTCTCCACCTTGGAGTCCTGTTACCTGGCTGGAGTGCATTATTATCAGTTCATTGAGTGTTGTTAATGTGAAGAGAATTGTCCGGTAACACTTTTTTCTCTTTGTGCACAGCTGCAGGTTGCTCTTCCCAGAATCCCCCCGCTGGCTCCTGGCTACACAACAGGTCAGTCAGTTGAAAGCGGAGCTGTATCTGTTCTCCAGAGCTAATGGAGTGGACACGCGGGAGGACATGTCTGGTCAGGACAGTCTTTTTTCAGGTAATGACTATTTGCTCCGAGGGTAATAGATAATACAAGGTATTAGCGCCCCCTACAGGTTGTGATATGGATCTGCAGCACCCACTGTCATGCTGAATATATTTGTCCAGCATGTTAAAGCCAAACTGCATCTTTCCTTTCACTTTTTTACATTGTTTCAGTCAGGCTGGCCCAAAAACACTTTCCTTCACTAAGTGATTCAGCTGCTGTCAGCGCTGTAATAACTATTGTAGCATCACCTTCATACAGCTCCGTACAGCTCGGTACAGCACACAGCTCGGTACAGCACACAGCTCCATACAGCTCCGTACAGCATACAGCGCTGTAATAACTATAGTAGCATCACCTTCGTACAGCACACAGCTCGGTACAGCACACAGCTCGGTACAGCACACAGCTCGGTACAGCACACAGCTCGGTACAGCACACAGCGCTGTAATAACTATAGTAGCATCACCTTCGTACAGCATACAGCTCCGTACAGCATAAACTCGGTACAGCACACAGCTCGGTACAGCACACATCGCTGTAATTACTATAGTAGCATCACCTTCGTAAAGCATACAGCTTGGTACAGCACACGGCTCGGTACAGCACACGGCTCGGTACAGCACACGGCTCGGTACAGCACACGGCTCGGTACAGCACACAGCGCTGTAATTACTTTAGTAGCATCACTTTCGTACAGCACACCGCTCCGTACAGCACACCGCTCCGTACAGCACACCGCTCCGTACAGCACACCGCTCGGTACAGCACACAGCTCGGTACAGCACACAGCACTGTACTTACTTTAGTAGCATCACCTTCGTACAGCACACAGCTCGGTACAGCACACGGCTCGGTACAGCACACAGCGCTGTAATTACTATAGTAGCATCACCTTCGTAAAGCATACAGCTCGGTACAGCACACAGCTCCGTACAGCATACAGCGCTGTAATTACAATAGTAGCATCACCTTCGTAAAGCACACAGCTCGGTACAGCACACGGCTCGGTACAGCACACAGCGCTGTAATTACTTTAGTAGCATCACCTTCGTACAGCACACAGCTCGGTACAGCACACAGCTCGGTACAGCACACAGCTCCGTACAGCATACAGCGCTGTAATTACAATAGTAGCATCACCTTCGTAAAGCACACAGCTCGGTACAGCACACGGCTCGGTACAACACACGGCTCGGTACAGCACACAGCGCTGTAATTACTATAGTAGCATCACCTTCGTACAGCACAGCTCGGTACAGCACACAGCTCGGTACAGCACACAGCGCTGTAATTACTTTAGTAGCATCACTTTCGTACAGCACACAGCTTGGTACAGCACACAGCTCGGTACAGCACACAGCTCGGTACAGCACACAGCTCGGTACAGCACACAGCTCGGTACAGCACACAGCTCTGTACAGCACACAGCTCTGTACAGCACACAGCTCTGTACAGCATACAGCTCCGGAGTCAACCCTACCTTAAGAAAATATCGGCAAAGTTTGTGGCCGATTCTTAAAAAAAAAAAAAGAATATTGGCTGCCGATACCCCACTGTAACAATGGATCCCCCCCCCCCTGCAGCAGTAGACCCCGAGCAACAAAATCCCCCTCCCCCCTAGTAACAATAGATCCACTTTAGGAGCAGTAGACAGCCACCAGCAACAATAGATTTGCCAGCAGCCAGCATCAGTAGACCCTCCAGCACCCCCTGCCATTACACATACTCAGTGCTAGATGTGCTGGAGCTGCGTTCCCCCACATTCCCGCTGAAAAAAACCCTGGCAGTTGCATTTTCCCCAGATCTTAGTAAATGGGGTAAAGCTCTGTTGATTGCCATCATCCAATCACGTGCAAGCAAAAATCCTTTTTTTTTTTTCCTTGCATCTGATTGGGTATTCTTTACAAAGTGAACACTTACGAAGGAAAATGCGTGCAGCTGTACTTGCAAAATCCACAGTCTATTTCTCTTTAGGAGAATCCTCCCCATGACGTAGTCAATGTTCTGTTCTAGGAACACAGAGGTGATAATGAGCAACGCTCTGCAGGAAGCTCCGCCGTCATCTCACATGTGATACAATATGGTGGTCGTGCCCAGAGAGGGGGCTGCCAAACGAATATATTTATTGGTGTTCCAATACAGTTCTGATTTGTGTCTTTTTTACAGAAATAGACTCGCTATGGGAGGGGTTTCCCCGGCCGCGGTATTACAGCATATGCAGCATCTTTAAGACGCGTCGTCTTTGGCGGAATACTCTGATTCTGGGATTCACCACGTAAGTCTTCATCTCACCCCTTCCCTCCGCATGGGATCTTCTCTTATGTGCAGACAAATATTTATCATGCTGGCCATACATGCGTCAAGTTTTCCTGCCACTGAGCATGTGGCTGCATAACAAAAACAGACCTAGGAGGCGACACAACACGCTGTTATTTTATTTCTTTTTTCAAAAGACAAAAAAAAAACATCTGAGACACTTGCGGCTTCTTCACCTTTTATTTCTGTATCAGTGATGATCCATGCGTGCAACGACCACAACGCTATGTTCAGTACACTGATCTATTAAAGCGGAGTTCCAGCCTAAACACACACTCACCTGTCCAACGGTCCAGCGATGCGGCCGCCCGAAGCCTCGCTCTTCTCCCTCTCCCTCTCTGCTCTGCGGTGCCGGCATCACTGGTGTGGGCACCCGGCTTTGACAGTTTGCGGATTCACAGCCGGGTACGCACTGCGCATGTGCGAGTTGCGCTACGCGTCGTGATTGGCCGGCAATCTTCTGGGACCTCTTACATGTCCCAGAAGATTGCAGGGAGGGAGGGGGAGAGGAAAACTTCCGCTCAGGGCGCCGCGGCGCTCCGAGCGGAAGTGGGAGCGGGTACATGTCAAAACTAGGTACCCGCTCCCCCCCCAAAAAAAATGACATGCCAAATGTGGCATGTCAGGCGGTTAGAACTACCTAAAGCAGAAGTTCCACTTTTGGGGGGAAAACGGTCCAGCGATGCGGCCGCCCGAAGCCTCGCTCTTCTCCCTCTCTGCTCTGCGGCGCCGGCATCACTGGTGTGGGCACCCGGCTGTGACAGTTTGCAGATTCGCAGCCCGGTACGCACTGCGCATGCGCGAGTTGCGCTACGCGTCGTGATTGGCCGGCAATCTACTGGGACCTCTGACATGTCCCAGAAGATTGCAGGGAGGGGGGTGGAGAGGAGAACTTCCGCTCAGGGAGCCGCGGCGCTCCGAGCGGAAGT
This sequence comes from Pelophylax lessonae, assembly GCF_965119305.1. NCBI lineage: Eukaryota > Metazoa > Chordata > Amphibia > Anura > Ranidae > Pelophylax > Pelophylax lessonae. The sequence continues at coordinate 237,502,272 of NC_138777.1, read as the reverse complement.
GGGAGTGGGTACCTGTCAAAACTAGGTACCCGCTCCCCGCCCCCCCCCCCCAAAACAAATGACATGCCAAATGTGGCATGTCAGGGGGTTAGGACTACCTAAAGCGGAAGTTCCACTTTTGAGGGGAACTCCGCTTTAACCACTTATGGACCAGGCCTTTACTGGCACATTCTGTTTACAATTAAAACTCAGTATTTTTTCGTAGAAAACCCCCAAACATTATATATAGGGGCTTCGTTCTAAGGGGAGTATTTCACAATGAGCTAGTATGCAGTGCTTTTTTTTTTTTTTGGATCTTTTTTTATTCTTATCACAAAGAATGTAAACATCCCTTGCAATAAAAATAAGAGATGAGCGCTCTACTTTATGGAGAGATGTGGGGGTCTAGAAGACCTTTAAAAGCAAAAAAAGCACAAAAAAAAAAAAAATTGTCCTTGACTGGAAGTGACATCACTCCGGTCCTTCTAGATCAGTGTTTCTCAACTCCGCTCCTCAGGACCAACCAACAGGCCAGGTTTGCAAGATAACTAAATTACAATCACAGGTGATATCATTTGCTGCTCAGTGATTGCAGTACTCTAGTCTGCATCTCCCCAAGGTAATACTTACAATCTGGCCTGTTAGTGTGTCCTGAGGAGCGGAGTTGAGAAACACTGCTCTAGATCATAGAGGTGATCAAAGACAATCTGGTCTCTCTTCACCTCTATGGCCGGCTGTGCAAACTGAACTGTCAGATCGTTTCCTGGGCTTGCCGGTAAGAACAGTAATTCCAAGAAACACCGGGGAGATGACCCCTCCCACTGCTTCTAAAAGTGATCCACCGGCTTAACCACTTGTCGACCAGCCGCCGCACATATACTGCGGCAGGTCGGTTCTATTACATGAAACGCCAGTGGGAGCATGCGCGTGCATGTGCTGATTAGCCAGAGGGGGAGCCAATCAGTGGGTCCGGCGGACATCCGCGATCACTGCCCTTAGAGACAGAACGGCAGTCTGCCTATGTAAACGAGGCAGATCACCATTCTGTCATAGATGAACACAGGGATCCTGTGTTCCTACTATTTAGTGAGTCCATCCCCCACACAGGTAGAAAGCACTGCCTAGGGACAAACTTAACCCTTCGATCACCCCAGGTGTTAACCCCTTCCCTGCCAGTGTCAGCACAGTAACAGTGCAAATTGTTAGCACCGATTACTGTAGTAATGTCACTGCTCCCCTCAAAAGTCTCACTAAAGCCCCGTACACACGTACTGATCGTCGGCCGAACGATTGGCCGTCTTTTGTCCAGGGCTGTCGTGTCTGATGAAAACTGCAAAAGACTGCACACGAATTTTGTCGGCCAACAACAGCCGACTGCAGAAGTGATGTCATGTGATGGTTAACTTTCCTTGTCTTTTTTTCTTCTCTGAGCATGCCCAGTCTTGCTAATCTGCTGTCTGTCGGCCGAATTCTGTACTGACTGGCGAACAATCTGCCTTTCTGGTGTTGGCCAACAAAAATTTTAATGCTTGCACGCCAGATTCTGTTCGGCCCAAAATGCGCTGTCGGCTGTCGGAAGCATCATACTAACAAGCCTACAATCGGCCGATCGGTCGTCTGCCGAATATTTACGGCCGACAATCGGTACGTGTGTACGGGGCTTAAGTGTCCGATTTGTCTGCTGCAGTGTCGCAGTCCCACTAAAAATTGCTGATCGCCGCCATTACTAGTAAAATAAAATAAATAAAAATGCTATAAATCTTTCCCCTGGTTTGTAAATGCAATAACTTTTGTGCAAACCAATCTATATACACTTATTGGGATTTTTTTTTACCAACAATATGTAGCAAAATGCATATTGATGAAAAAAATCAATGATGAAAAAATTCGATTTTCAAAATTTTTTTATTGGTTTTATAAAAGAAAGTAAAAAATACTGTTTTTTTTTTTTTTTTTTTTTTGTTTTTTTGTTTTTTTCAGAATGGTTGCTCCTTTTTTTGTTTTGTTTATAGCACAAAAATAAAAATCGCAGAGATGATCAAATACCACCAAAAGAAATCTCTATTTGTGGGGGGGGGGAAACTGATTTTTTTTTTCTATTTGGGTACAGTGTTGCACAACCGCGCAATTGTCAATTGTACTAGTTGATATCTTCAGCCATAACGCCGGTAAACTACTTCAAAGTTGCAGTGTGTGTATATATATATATATATATATATATATATATATATATATATATATATATATATAATAAAGTGTGTGTGTGTGTATATATATATATAATATAATAAAGTGTGTGTGTGTGTGTGTATATATATATATATATATATATATATATATATATATATATATATATATACATATATAAACATAGTGTGTGTGTATATGTATTGCGATATTCCTGGCTACATTTTGTGTTTTATAAGCTGTAAAATAGACAAAAATTATAAATTATATTTCACCTTGAAAGCATGTCATTTTTTATATTTTGTTTTGACAGCTTAGCCAGGTAGTTTGTTTGGTGTACTCCAAAATGATTGGCTGTCCCACTAATCATATGATCTGGAACCAATCAGAATGGTTCCAGTTAGTTCAAGAGTCGGGGGGGGGGGGGGGTGCCCGTCTGCCCGTCTGCCCGTCTGCCCGTCCGCCCCAATTGCGGCAGAATCTGAAATATTCCCTATTAACGCTCCTACTCTTACTCTGTTTGCAGGTTCATTGGCTGTGGTATCAGGCCGTGCTTTGCTGAGAACCTCATGGTTCTGGGAGGCTCCATCCCGTATTTCCTGCAGGTTGGCAGTGCGGCTCTGGCCTGTATATTCCTCTGTATCACTGTGAACCACTGGGGGCGCCGTGCGGTTCTCCTGCTCTGCACCATACTGACTGGGTTCTGCTCTCTGCTGCTCCTGGCACTCACACAATGTAAGTGTCACTCTCCTGTCCTGATTGGCTGTCGTGTGTCTTTACATAAATGCAAAAGACAAAGGAAAAAAACAGCGCCACCAACAAGTGTAGGTAAAAACAATATAATCTGCGCTCCACAAAGCAGCATGTTATGCAGTTCACATGCTGCCACCCTTTTCCCAGTCCCAGCACTTTTCATGTAGCCTCTTGCCAGGAACCAGATTGGCCGCTGTGGACTACATAGAGATCATCAGAGGGGGCAGAAGCAGGGCACCAGAATAGTGTGATGGCATTGCAACATGTTTTGGGTGTTCCTGCCCTTTTCTCAAGCCTCACGGGACTTGAGAAAGGGGCAGGAACACCCCGAAACATGTTGCCATGTTATCTCAGACGTTATTACGCCATTTTTGTGCCCTGCTTCTGCCCTGGGGATCTCCCTGCAGTCCATAGTGGCCATTTTGGTTAATGGCAGGAGTCTTATCTGAATGAGGAAGTGCTTGAGCTGGGGAAAGGCTGCCATCAGGTGGAGCTGCATTACATGCAGCTTTTTGGATCACACACTGAGTGCATACTATCTTTATTTTTTTTAGAGCCAATAAACTACTACACTTAGTCCGTATTGCTGTTTCTCCTTTCTTTTGTTTTTTACATACAATGGATATAAAAAGTCTACACACCCCTCTTAAAATGTCAGGTTTCTGTGATGTAAATAAAGAAGGCAAAAATGTATAATTTGAGAAAATTTTCCACCTTTTAATGTGACCTATAACTTGCAGAACTCAGTAAAAATAAAAAACTAAAATGTGGCTGCATAAGTGTGCACACCTTCTTATAACTGGGGATGTAGCTGTGTTCAGAATTAGGCAATCACATTCAAACTCATGTAAAATAGGAGTCAGTACAACACATGCCATCAATTAAAGTGCCTCTGATTAACCCCTAAATAAAGTTCAGCTGTTCTAGGAGGTCTTTCCTGACATTTTCTTAGTGGCATCCTACAGCAAAGGCCATGGTCCTCAGAGAGCTTCCAAAGTATCAGAGGGATCTCAGTGTTAGGAGGTATCAGTCAGGAGAAGGGGAAAAAAAGAATTTCCAAGGCATTAGATATCCCATGGAACACAGGGAACACAGTCATAATCAAGTGGAGAAAATATGGCACTGTTTTAAGGGTGTGCACACTTATGCAAACATTTTTATTTTTTTACTTCCCTCCACCTAAAAGATTTCAGTTTGTTGTCCAGTTTATAGGTCACAATAAAGGTGGAAAAAGTTCTGAAATTTTTTACATCACAGAAACCTGACATTTTACCAGGGATGTGTAGACTTTTTATATCCATTGTATGTGAGGTCTCTAACATCCACCAGCTCCGTAATGTCGTCATGGAGGAGTGGAAGAGGACTCCAGTGGCAACCTGTGAAGCTCTGGTGAACTCCATGCCCAAGAGGGTTAAGGCAGTGCTGGAAAATAATGGTGGCCACACAAAATATTGACACTTTGGGCCCAATTTGGACATTGTCACTTAGGGGTGTACTCACTTTTGTTGCCAGCGGTTTAGACATTAATGGCTGTGTGTTGAGTTATTTTGAGGGGACAGTAAATTTACACTGTTATACAAGCTGTACACTCACTACTTTACATTGTAGCAAAGTGTCATTTCTTCAGTGTTGTCACATGAAAAGATAGAATGTGAGGGGTGTACTTACTTTTGTGAGATACTGTAGATGTTTATCATGTCTTCACATAACCTATTGCTCTGTGACTCTCTTCTGTTTCTCCCATGCAGATCTCTTCTCCGGAGCCTCTTTAGCTATCTCTGTCCTTGGCTCCTTCTGTGCCCACGCTGTGGTGATGCTGAGCGTCTTCTATGCCAGCGAGGTGCTGCCAACGGTCATCCGGTGAGCAAGACTGCTACTGCGCCCCCCTATATGTGCTATTGTGGGTGCACTCAGCCCTACCCCAGAACACCGACACCGACCCCCTCAGATCTGAAGGAAATTTCACAATAAGATTACAAGAAGCCTGGCCCCTTAAGGGCACACTGAGCCTGTCTGTAACTTATAGCAGCCAATCAAAATTCAGCTTTCCATTATTTTTTTCTAGTAAACTGAAATTTGGGTCACTGAATGAGCAGAACAAAACAGAACAGTGCAGAGGCCTAGTGCAGCCTTTCAACCAAGGTGCCCAGGGATCCTGGGGTGGTTGGAGGTCTCTTCAGGGGTGCCTTGGCAAAATGCCTTAAAATTGCCCTAAATTTGTATGCAAGCCGATTGGTGGATATGTCCTGCCTTTTACATACACAGAGCCACAGGATTCATTGTACACCATTACAACCTTCTAGCTGCCAACCTCCTAATGACCAATGACCTCATCAGTTGATAAGGAAGATGTCAATTGCCTGCATATCATCCTTGTTTGACCTTCCCCTGCCTCTCTCCATCAGCTTTGGGGTCTCATTAGCTAAGTTATGGAGAAAACCTGAGGGAGAAGAGAAACATTGGAATACTAGACAGTACCAGTTTGCAAAAGTGTGTTTGCTTTGGAATAATTTTACACTTTTTTTGGTGAATGATAGGGATACAATGTGCCCTATACTCATTCTCATAGGGGGAGGGGCGGGATCTGGAGGCCCCCTTGTTAAAAACCACTTTATATCTTTGACATTTGCTCCTCTTTTCTGAGTTTGTAGATCATATATTTTTTTTTCCTTGTTGCTTTTCAGGGGTTCCGGCTTGGGTTTGATCCTGGGAATCAGCATGTTGGGTCGAGCCGCCCTCCCCATCATCATCCTCCAGCAGAAATCCGGCTTCTTCCTGTTCCATGTAGTCCTTTCCTCTTTCTGTATCCTGTCCGTCCTCAGCCTCCTTCTGCTGCCTGAGACCAAAAGAAAGAGCCTCCCCGACAACCTGAGACAAGGAGACAGCATGCGCCGCCCGCCTCTGCTCCTCCAAGCCGCCCAGGATGCGGTACCCCTTCTATCCCCGGACAAACCCCGTGTGGACTACAATCCGGAGAGCTACGCCCGCCTCGCCAGCTCCACCAAAAAGATTATTAGAACTGGATCCAAATGTGGAGAGGATAACAAAGCGATGACCAGCGAATGATTGGGCCACATCCATGGATATGATGGGCACTGTGCAATAAAGGGCACCGCCTCTTCTCTTGCTGCCATGGCAACTTGGAGACAACTTTGTGCCACAATGATCGTTTTTATTTCATGCACAAAATGCAGAATTAGTTCGAGTGAACCAAGAAGCATCTTCCATGAAGCATCGCAATGTGATTGTAACACTCCCAGAATCCTCTGCTTCTACTGCCATGCTTGTAAAACATCATTCCTCCATCCCCCGCTCTAAAAGCAGGACACAAATCCCAAATTCATCCGCTGAAAACCATCACATATTCCTTTTTTCTGCATTAAAGTGGTTATAGAGTCTTAGGGATTCCTTATTTTAGGTAAAAAGTGTTTATGTAGTAGCCCCCCCCCCCCCCACATTCCCTTGCACATACCCGAGCAATCACTAGATCCAGCACTGTGCCATTCTGCATCTTCTCTCTCCCCTCACTTCTGGGTCTCACTGGCTTTGCTGAGGCAGAAGGAGCCATTGGCTCCATCTGCTGTCAATCAAAACAAGTGATGGGGTGGGGCTAAGCTGCACTTTCTGTGTCTATAGATGCAGGCAGCAGGGCTCGGGAGCGAGCCTGCACAAATGCCTCAATAAGAAGCCACTTCTTATGGAGTCACTCGCCAGAGAGGAGGAGCCAAAAGCTCAGGCGAGGGACACAAGAAAAGAGCGTTTGGGGCCACTTTGTGCAAATCCATTACAAGAATAAACCTTTTATTTATTTATTTTTTTAATTTTGGATTTACATTTACTTTAATCTTAGTCTTGACTGGTTTATTTTTTTTATGCAAACTATAAATTTGTAAGAATCTTATTATTGGGATCAGTTTGAGATTCTTCTGAGCTGCTTCGGAGGTGCATCTGACCTGCAGTTTGACCTCCTAAGCTGCTTCAGCATTCCCATTGACTTGAATGGAGGGAAAAGCGGTTCTGAAGCTTACAAAAGCTCAGACAGAAGACCGCAGATTCATTCACTCCAGCATTGTGGGTATAGATGTGAAAGATAATATGGACGTGATGCCGTTCTGAGGATTGAACTTCTGCAATATTATACAAAGTAGGAAGCAAAATGAAACAACATGTAGGGAATCTGTTGCTTTTTTGAAACTATTTTTAATTTTTTTTTTTAGTGATTAAATAAAACATTGCATTTTAATATTTTGCATGCCCTAGGAGGTGGAGCCTCCTAGGGCATGCAAAAAAAAAAATCTGCTCTGTAATGATTTTGCACAAAGCAGCCCCATTCCTCCTCTTGGGTCCCCCGCCAGCACTCCTGGCCAAGCCGCTTGCTAAGGGGGCTATTTGTGCAGGCTCGCTCCTGAGCCCTGCTGTCTGCATTCATGGACACAATAGCAGAGCTTTTTCCTGCCCCCTGCTCCCTCGTTATAGGATTTGATTGACAGCTGCTATCACTGCCATGTGAGGAGGGAGGGAGCCGCCACTCCCTTGCACAACGCTGAATTGAGATCGGACTTGGATAAGTATAAGGGGGGTGGGGGGGGGGGGCTGAGGGGATCCTGATTCCAAAAAGGTTTTTACCTTAATGCAGAAGCTTTAGAACAGCTTTAATTAAGCACCTTTTTATATAGTATTGCTATATCCCTGTTTAGAGGCTTAATCATTCTGGTTGCATTTAACTTGCTGAACTGGATGACTCAACAAGCAGTTACTCATCCTTCCTGTATAGTTCAGAGTTTCATTTAAAGGGAGCCGTAAAGCAGATACCCACTTCCATTTTTTATCTGATGGTGCTCTGGGAATCCTTTGTCATATCCTACATTTTTATTTGTAAAACAAAGATTGTGTTCTTTAAACAGGAAAAAAACTAAAATGGAATTTAACCAAAACAGTGATAGTTTTACTATATATATATATATATATATATATATATATATATATATATATATATATATATATGTATGTATGTGTGTGTGTGTGTGTGTGTGTGTGTGTGTGTGTGTATGTATGTATGTATGTATGTATGTGTATATATATATATATATATATATATATATATATATATAATTAGAGCTGCACGATTAATCGTAACAGAATCGAGATCGCGATTCACTCCCCCTGACGATCTTAACATGACACTTGCTCGATTCTATACATAGCTGTGAGGGAGCAGCTGTCAAAAAAAAAAAAAAAGCCTATCAGCATTAGCCCCGGTTCACATTTGTGCGAGTGCCGGGTTCGCATGTAATATCGAAGCGCACTGCTCCGACATTACATGCGATCAGCTGTGCGGTGCGAGTTTAGCCATACAGTTTGTATGGCTAAATTCGCATCGCACCCGGAGCAAACACGCACAGGAGGCATTTTTGCAGCCGCATCAGGATCGGATCGCACAGCGGTTCACACTTGTGCGATCCGCTCCTGTGCGAACTGCACGATCGCACTGCGATATGCGATCAAACTGGGGGTGTCGTTAAGATTACATTGACACCCCCAGCATATCGCATATGGCAGTGTGAACTGCCGGGGGTGCGTGTGCGATGCGGGAACAGGCTGCGAATTCGCAGCCTTCCCGCATCGCATAAATGTGAACCGAGCCTTAGTCTCCCACTGAACTGTAAACACAAATGATTACATTGTATCTTTTCTTTCCCTCTGCCGGAGGAAGGAAGTTTAACCTCTTAAAGACTGGATCTTTTTCCTACACTTGTTGCTTGCAAGTTAAATCAGTTTATTTTTCCTAGAAAAGTAGTTAGAACCCCCAAACATTTATATATATATTTTTTTTTTTTTTTTAGCAGAGACCCTGCAGAATAAAATGGTGATTGTTGTAAATTTTTATGTCACACTGTATTTGCGCAGCAGTCTTTCAAACGCAATTAATACACTTTAATGAATAAAAAAATAAAACAAAACCGTCAAGTTATCCCAATTTTTTTTATAATGTAAAACATGTTACACAGAGAATCGTGAGAGAATCGTGATCTTTATTCCAAGCAAAAAAATCGTGATTCTCATTTTGGCCAGAATCGTGCAGCTCTAATATATATATATATATATATATATATATATATATATATATATATATATATATATATTCTCCAGACTTTTCTCTTCTTGTTTTTTTTTTTTGTCTGTTATTCTGTAAATGGTTTTGTGACGGCATTTCACTGACCCTCCCATCCATTGTTCAGAGTCGCAGTCACAGGACACTGGTCAGCAGAGTCAATGAGACGTGGCAGTCAAGCTGCCGTGACAGGGACAGGATGCACAACAATGTTTGTTTGCAAAAAAGTAAATCCTAAATCGCATATACTGGATAAAAAGATTTTGGTGAAAGTTAAATTCAAAGGACACGTCCAGCAGAGACATTTCCTTTTTTTGTAGCTAGTCATTCTTGTATGTAGAACCTGGAGGATCTCTGTAGTGCAGGGGGTCTCAAACTTTCATAGCAAAGGGCCAGCTAACTGCCTTCCGAATGTTAGGGGGAGCCGGGCTGTGGCCAGTAGGAGTAGAAAAATGCCCTGGCATTGGTGGGAGCAAACAATACCATAGGCTTGGTGTCAGTGGGAGAATTAGTTCCCCATCTCTGGTGTCAGTGGAAGGAATAGCAGATAAAAGCAAGCAAAGGGCCAATCTGGCCCGCGGGCCGCAGTTTGGAGACCCCTGCTGTAGAGTGACCACAGGTTTAAACACTCCAACCTACTACCCTCTATCTCTCCATAGAAGGATATATAGAGGGGGGATTTAGGAGGATCCCCCCACCTTAGTACTTTTAACCACAGGTTTATATTCAAGTATTTTCTCTTTCATTCATTGGACACAGCTTCTGATCTTCATAACCATTGGGTTATACTGTCCCCTACAGGAGTAGGACACTAGGCAGAAAAAGAATCTGGCTATGCCTATGGGCGGTCCCAGGAGGTATACTCCCTTTCTCTGCTATAGGTACTCAGTTTTTGTTCTGCCTAGTCAGGAGTAAGGACCTCATTCCTTGCTGGGATCTCTGGTCCTGGCAAATTCTTTTTAGATAGATAGAAATTTTTTTCTCCTGTTTTTTTCCTGTAAGATCTACATTTAACTGCTGGACTTTGTAACGGGCTGGATAATCTAGATCTGGTAATCACCCCAGTCTGGCCAGTGAGCGTGCGAAGACTTCAGCTCTGTGCTAGGTTGGCCGCGACATAGCCCCACTGGACCAAGGCTGGCCTTCAAGTTAAACTCCTCACAAGGTCGCATACCACTGGGTCTCGGCATGAGTCACAGCGTTCTTCCTGGCTGACAGCCCTCCCATTTCGATGGAGAGGAGGTTCTGTTTGGATTTGTGCCTGCCCAGTTCCTGGTATGGTGAGTAGCTGCCCCCCCTCCCCCTAAAGGGTTTTGGGGTGGACGTGGGCCCCTCCTTGGGACGGTCAGACCCCCGGGTTACCCTCCTTCCATTCAGGCACCCCCCTTTTCATCTGTCCTCCATCCTACCCCACCCTCCAGTTATGCTGGGGTTGTGTTGGTGGCCTGGTCCTCCACCTGGGGTGGGAGCAGGGCACTGTGCTGATGATGGGGGCCGGGAGGGGGGGTGGGACGCCGCCGACCAGAAGATCGGCTGTGTGGGGGGGAGGTTGTACCTGGTGGGGACTCCTTCCATGGCCCTCTGTTCTGCCCGGGTCTGTCATTGAGGCCAAGGGATTCCTCCTGGTGCTGTGCATGGTCGCCATTTTGCTGTAGCCTGTGTGTTTCTATGCATGGCGGCCATGTTTGTGTAGTCTGGCGGCCATTTTGCGGTGGTTTGCCATTGAAAATAGCAACGGCCATGACAGTGGAGCCCTGTGGGCATCGATTTCGGTGGTGGGAGCCCCTCCTCATCCCCTGGTGCTGACTCCTGGATCTTTTCATTTCCCGCACGTGGAGTGCAGACTCTCCTGCTGGCTGCAGGTGCCTGTTTCTGCTGGGTGATGAGTCTGGTGGAGTTCTCTCCCTGTCTGCTTAGGATTGCTTAGTGCTTGTGCATGGTGAGCGGGTGGTGCTGCCAGCGCGGTAGGGGCTGTCCCTTTGCAGTGTTTTACACTTTTTGTGGGGTCCCCCTGGTGACTCATGGAGTCTTTTGGAGCACATCTCCCCACCTGACCCCCCCCCCCCCTCTGAGGCTGCGGGGCCCTCCAGATCCCAACCATCCATCGATGCATTGACGGTGGTCCTGGAGTCGTTTGTGTCCTGGGTGGAGGTGCCTTCCCCTGCCTCATCTCTCTCATCAGATGCTGATTCGGCCGCCGTGGACGTGGGTCACCCTGCTGGGTCTTCAACCACGCGCCTGAAATCCTCTGATAGTGAGGATGATTCCTCCACGTCTGTGACTGACAATCAGCACCTTTTTTTTGTATCTTAGCCTAGGACCCTGAAGATGGAGGATGCAGATGGAGGCTCGTTCCAGCCCTTTCCGCCATACACCTTCCCGGGGCTGGAAAACTGGCAGGTGGATAACCTCAGTCAGCAGGGGTTGGACCCAGGGGAGTGGTCCCTTCATCCGGAGGTGTTTCATTGGCTGTCTCCGGTGGGGCACCCCCCAGGTGGATCTGTTGGCGTCTCGGCTCAACAGAAAGGTGCAGAGTTTTGTGGCTCTCGAGTAAGGACATTACAAGGGAAGTCTAGGGTGGACAGTGCGCCACACATAGAGGTAGAAGGAAACCCACAGCAATAATAATAATTTAAAAAATCTAACATTGTGAATAAGATAGAAAGCTACAGTGACTATAATCAGGTCACCATGGGTGTTTATATCTGTTCAGGAATGTACCGTGTAAAATTTTTTGATTTCAGATCTTTAAATTATTCAATAAAATACTATAAAGAAAGTAAAAGATTTTTTTTGGGGGGTCTAAGGCTATTAATATATTTTTTTTTTTAATCGAGAGCCCACAACCCACACACAGGAGAATTGTGTAGGATATAGAAAAATTGTGGCATCCCGGATCATTTTAATAAATTTACATCTGCTAGCAACAGATGGTCAACGGTGGCACCTAGTCTCACATTTCCCTTGAAAGCTTGTAAGTAAAGGGCAAGGTGAAGGTCTAAGTCAGGGATCTTCAAACTATGTCCCTCCAGTTGTTCAGGAACTACAATTCCCATCATGACTAGTCATGTCTGTGAATGTCAGTTTTACAATGCCTCATGGGAAGTGTAGTTCCTCAACAGCTGGAGCACCATAGTTTGAGGATTCCAGATCTAAGTGTTGTCTGGGGTTGGGTGTGATGTGAAGGCTAAACTACATCCCCCTGTCTTTTAGTTGGTTGTGGAATATAGTAGGTTTCAAGAAAGAGACCCTGGGCTGAATATTCATACAGCCTCTAGAAGGGGGCCTGAGGTGTGTATAAATAGTCTGGGACCTAGACGAGCAGGGTCCTTGTCCTGGTGGAGGAGAACTAGCCTGAGGGGTTGCTCCCCTTCTGGGCAGATAAGCTGAAGACTGCAGTTTTAATGAGGTTCTAGCCTTAGGGAAAGCTGAGGGTCCCACTAAAGTTGAGGAGAAAGGCTGCTGAGGATCTGGCTTGGGACAGGGTCTGGCTGGTACTAGGAGGCAGCCATGTACATAGGGATACAGTGAATCGAGGCCTGAGAGAGAGAGAGAGAGAGAGAGATCCTAGAGCACATGTCAAATACAAGGCCTGTGGGCTGAATCTGGCCCTGCAAGCCATTTCATGTAGCCCTTTGCTCCTCTCCTGCAACTGTGACACTGCTCTCATCTGCACCCTCCACCTTGTCTCAGCAGTCAGCATTAGAGAGGAGGACAGAACTCCTCTACCAGATCCTGTGCTTTAGCCATGGAGAAGTTTGTTTTAGCCACACCCCCCCCCCATTCTCAGCAGAGGAGGAGAGAACTTCTTCTACAGATCCTGCACCTCTCTGTGCAGCTGTGGCACCCCCTAATCTCCACTTCCCTTGGTCTCAGCAGACTCCGATAGCTGACTCCAGCCCTCCTCCAGACCCTACAAGTTCTGCTTCCCAGCTCCACCTCCAGCTTCCAAGCCGCAGCACAAGGTAAGAGGGGTGCACTGTGATGTGGGGGGGCTGTAGACTTCTGATGTATGGAGGGGTGTTCTGGACATCGGGTCTTACAGATACAACTGGCCCTATGAGGGCGACTGTAACGCTGATGCGGCCTGCAATGCAACTGAGTTTGATACCCCTATCCTAGAGAGACTGTTGCTGCCTAACCCATTGAGAGACTTCTCCAGAGTTCTGGCTTAGGGCTGCTTCCAAAGTAGTCTTCACCTAAAGCTGAATGTCCACTATCTCTTACCACAAGAGGTTGATCCTGAGGAGTTTAGCTACTACCATAGTACAGGTCCTCGGTTTCTGTTTGCACTAGAGTTGGAGTATCCCTTCCCAAGGCTCACCGTGCTCCCCAACCAAATGTAACCGGCTTTACACTTCAAAAAGACACCTAGTGCCTGGTTATTGTGTGAGAAACTGCTGCTTGCACCCATTCGGGAATAGAACTTGGGACAACCAGAGGGACCTGTCACGGGTCCATGCGCTACACCAGGGAGCATGGCCAAGCACTTCCTAATAAGAAACCGGAGCCGAGATGAAGATAATCCAAGGCACTTACCTGTCTTACTGCCGTGAGGGCAAATAGAAAACACAAGACAAAAAGAATGACACAAAATGATTTTTTTTATTATACTAAGCAATCTGGAGCTATCAAGGAGTTCCTCAGACGAGAACCACTGAGCTACTTGCATGAAGCATTATGCTGCACTACTTACAGTTCCAGAACCCTTTGCTCCCCCTATACCGAACCTGATCCTCCATCTCCATTTTTTTACCCATACTGCAGCACTATCAGAAGTAATTCCGTCCAGCATTCCTTTATATAACTTCTGCATTATTCCTACTTTCTGTGTTTTTCCCATCCCTTATCCCAACCGTAACTTCTGGATCCATCTGCTACAAGCTGGAGATTGTGGTCATCACCCAGCTTCACCTCCCCTGACAAATCCTAGTTTATCACAAGGCACTGTCTGTGTGGCCACTGACAGAGGTGCGTATATGGAAGGAGCTCCAGACCAAAAGATAGGAGTCAAATACATTTAATGATATTGTGTTAAAAGACAGCCAACGTGTTTTGGGGGGTCAAAGGGATTTCCCCTTCATCAGGGCTACAACAAAGTTTGGCTGTCTCAACACAATATCAATAAATTAATTTGGACTCTTATCTTTTGGTGTGGCACACCTTCCCTGTATGCACATCTTTTTTTTGGTAACCTGCTGGAGTACCCACTGGAGGGTGGCCTTGTCTGTTGCGAGCAGCCTAACCTGAGCCAGTGGGCTCTTCAAATATTTTTACCCTCTCACTACCTTACTTTAGTTACTAAACTCATAACAAAGTCCCAGCGCCTCTTGAATGCCCCTTTTCTTTTACTAGTGGCCTCTGATGGAGACAGGGTCAGTCCAGCTATAATACAGTGCCACGTCAACTGAAACTTCTGTCCTGGATCTGAAATATCCTAACGGGAAAAGCAGTGAGGAAGCGCAGATAGGAAATTTGTTTTAGCCGATCACAAACCTCTTCTGCTCTGCGCTGTAGCTCCACATACCTTCCTTTGTAAACTTGACGTGGTCCAAAATCTTATTTGTGAGTCCCCAGTTAGTCATATGTCACACGATGTGCTGGGTGCTCAACGCACAAGAACAGTAACCAACTCAATGTGTAACAGTAACCAACCCAATTGCCGCATATCACGTAGTAAGAGCAGCCTCAACCTAGGCTACGTCCAAGCCATGGCCCTGATGTGTTTCGCCTCATCCACTAGGCTTAGTCATAGACCTCCATAATTAAGCCCAGTGGGTGGGGGGGAAACGTCAGAGGGCATGTATGTATGGATAGTAAGAGCAGCCTCAGCCTTGACTACATCCCGGCCACATTATTGACGTGTTTCGTCCCACCCACTGGGTTTAGTCATGGGCCTCCATGATTAAGCCCAATGGGTGGGGGGGAAACATGTCAGAGGGCATGTATGTATGGATAGTAAGAGCAGCCTCGGCCCCGACTACGTCGCGGCCACATTCTTGACGTGTTTTGCCCCACCCACTGGGCTTAGTCTTGGACCTCCATGATTAAGCCCACTGGGTGGGAGGGAAACACATCAGAGGGCATGTATGTATGTATGGCTAGTAAGAGTAGCCTCACCCTTGAACTATGTCCAGGCCACATTCCTGAAGTGTTTCGCCCCACCCACTGGGCTTAGTCATGGACCTCCATGATTAAGCCCTGTGGTTGGGGTGAAACATGTCAGAGGGCATGGCCTGGTTGCTCTTACTAACAGGGTTTTGTGTGATGTGCGGCATTCAGGACCACCTCCTTTTCCTTGTTTGCATTCACAGAACTGAGAAGAGCTCCTTCCCTGCCTGCATTCCCTGCGGCTGATAGCGGACAACGACTGATTGGAGCCTGGAACGGCACCCTTCATTTCTGTATGGGTTCACAACTCCAACTGTGGTCAAAATGTAACGCTCCCACCATAAATAACATTGGGCGCCAATGGCCAGCATCACCTAATATTTTTGATTGTCTTGTTGTCACAAGATGGTCCCTGTTCTCACTTTTTTTTTCTAGTCTTAACTTATACAAAAAACCCTTTGTCCATTTACTATTGTAAACATTTTTTTTACCAAACCAATTAGTCAATGAGACTTACGCAGTCATTTCTTTCTGATCATGCTAAGGACGTCTCAACTGTAAAAAAATAGGTCAATACTGTCCCGTCATAAATATATACACTTCACATTCCTTCAGTAACGTCTTCTGCAAAGCCTGTTAATGATTGTTCCCTGATAGATGAACTTCAGCTTCAAAGTTAAATGAAGAATGAAAGTCTTGCGGTAGAGTCAGTGGTGGGGTTGGACACAGTCACTCATGTCCATACATGTCGGCCAGGCGGCAGAAGCGTGGACCCCAATCCTGCAAATAGTCGTAATCCTGATCGTTGTCACTGTCACTAGATAAGATGGAGCTCAGAGTGCCGGCCACGGAACCCTCTCCCTCATAATCGTAAATCAAGGCCGTGTCATATGGTGGGACGCTGGGATCGGAATCTGCTGTCCGCAATCCCTGGAAGAAGATGAAGGAGATACGGTTATTGAAGACCATCAAACCAGCTAGTAAGGAAAAACATATAAAAAATATTCGCTGCTGGCCAATACACGATCCATCACATCCCCAGGACTTTTTTTTTTTATTAGAGAATAGGTGGAGGAACTCCCACTTTCTGAGTCACCCCTTTTCTCCACCCCTGAGCACCATCCCTTAGATCCACCTTCTACCCATCTCCCATTAATCCCCTTTTAGAGAAAGTATTCGGCCCCCTTGAACTTTGCGACCTTTTGCCACATTTCAGGCTTCAAACATACAGATAGAAAACTAATTTTTTGTGAAGAATCAACAAGTGGGACACAATCATGAAGTGGAATGAAAATTATTGGATATTTCAAACTTTGTTAACAAATAAAAAACTGAAAAATTGGGCGTGCAAAATTATTCAGCCCCTTTACTTTCAGTGCAGCAAACTCTCTCCAGAAGTTCAGTGAGGATCTCTGAATGATCCAATGTTGACCTAAATGACTAATGATGATAAATAGAATCCACCTGTGTAATCAAGTCTCCATATAAATGCACCTGCACTGTGATAGTCTCAGAGGCCCGTTTAAAGTGCAGAGAGCATCATGAAGAACAAGGAACACACCAGGCAGGTCCGAGATACTGTAGTGGAGAAGTTTAAAGCCGGATTTGGATACAAAAAGATTTCCCAAGCTTTAGGGCTCTTTCACACGGGCGCTCCGTGTGTCCGCAAATCATCCTATTTTTTTGCGGATGATTTGCGGACATAATGTAAGTCTATGGCATTGCGGATCTCAGCGGAATACCATCTGCTGACATCCGATTTTCCTCCTTTCAGTTCTGTTCCGTTTTTTGGAACGGAACAGAACCCTATTTTTCCTCCGTTCAAAAAACGGAAAGGAAGGAAAATCGGATGTCAGCGGTGTCATCCGCAATGCCCATAGACTTACATTAAGTCCGCATATCATTCGCAAACGGATGGGATGATATGCAGACTTACGGAGCGGATGACACAAATGTCATCCGCTCCGTGAAAAAAAAAAAGTCCCGCAGCGGAGCTTTCACACGGAGCGGCCGTGTGAAAGAGCCCTTAAACATCCCAAGGAGCACTGTGCAAGCGATAATATTGAAATGGAAGGAGTATCAGACCACTGCAAATCTACGAAGACCTGGCCGTCCCTCTAAACTTTCAGCTCCTACAAGGAGAAGACTGATCAGAGATGCAGCCAAGAGGCCCATGATCACTCTGGATGAACTGCAGAGATCTACAGCTGAGGTGGGAGACTCTGTCCATAGGACAACAATCAGTCGTATACTGCACAAATCTGCCCTTTATGGAAGAGTGGCAAGAAGAAAGTCATTTCTTAAAGATATCCATAAAAAGTGTCCTTTAAAGTTTGCCACAAGCCACCTGGGAGACACCAAACATGTGGAAGAAGGGGCTCTGCTCAGATGAAACCAAAATCAAACTTTTTGGCAACAATGTAAAACGTTATGTTTGGCGTAAAAGCAACACAGCTCATCACCCTGAACACACCATCCCCACTGTCAAACATGGTGGTGGCAGCATCATGGTTTGGGCCTGCTTTTCTTCAGCAGGGACAGGGAAGATGGTTAAAATTGATGGGAAGATGGATGGAGCCAAATACAGGACCATTCTGGAAGAAAACCTGATGGAGTCTGCAAAAGACCTGAGACTGGAACGGAGATTTGTCTTCCAACAAGACAATAATCCAAAACATAAAGCAAAATCTACAATGGAATGGTTCACAAATAAACATATCCAGGTGTTAGAATGGCCAAGTCAAAGTCCAGACCTGAATCCAATCAAGAATCTGTAGAAAGAACTGAAAACTGCTGTTCACAAACGCTCTCCATCCAACCTCACTGAGCTCGAGCTGTTTTGCAAGGAGGAATGGGCAAAAATTTCAGTCTCTCGATGTGCAAAACTGATAGAGACATACCCCAAGCGACTTACAGCTGTAATCGCAGCAAAAGGTGGCGCTACAAAGTATTAACTTAAGGGGGCTGAATAATTTTGCACGCCCAAATTTTCAGTTTTTTATTTGTTAAAAAAGTTTGAAATATCCAATAAATTTCGTTCCACTTCATGATTGTGTCCCACTTATTGATTCTTCACAAAAAATTACAGTTTTATATCTTTATGTTTGAAGCCTGAAATGTGGCAAAAGGTCGCAAAGTTCAAGGGGGCCGAATACTTTCGCAAGGCACTGTATATCCTCTGCAGCCAAGAACAATAGACCCCCGGCAGCAACAACAGATCTCCCCACAGCCAACATCAATAGACTCTCCAGCAGCCAGCAACAGTAGACCCTTCCCTCAACAGTAAATCTATCTCAAAATACCAACCTAATCGCTCTCAAAACCTCCTGTTCTCTAGCTCCCTCGTCAACTCCTCCCATACTCGCCTCCAGGACTTTCCAGAGCTTCTCCAATTATATGGAACCCCATTCTGTCCGATTATCTCCTACTCTATTAGCTTTTAGACCACATGTGTCAAACACAAGGCCCATGGGCCGAATGCAGCCCGCCAGGCCATTTCATGTGGCCCTCACACCTCTCCTGCCATGGCACCCCCCTAGTCTCGCCCCATGTTGTCTCAGCAGTTGGCAGCAGAGAAGATGACAGAACTCCTCCCCCAGATCCTGCACGTCACTGTGCAGCCGTGGAGGCACTGGTCTCTTCCACCCTCCTCCCCCATCTCAGGAGTCGGCAGCAGAAAGAAGGACAGAACTTTCTACAGATCCTACCCCTCTGTGTACAGCTGCAGCACCCCTTTGTCTCCGCATCCCCTGGTCTTGACATTCAGCAGATTCTGGCAGTTGACTACAGCCCTCCTCTGGTCCTCTTCCAGACTCTGCACTTTCTGCTTTCCAGCCCCTTCCCCGTCTTCTCCCCGGCAGAAGCACAAGATAAGAGGGGTGAACTATAATTTAAAGGAGGGTGGGGGGCTCTTGACATCGGATGTGGGGAGTGCTATGGACATCCAGTCTTACAGATATACCCGGCCCTTTGAAGGCAACCATAACACTGATGTGGCCCGCAATGAAATTGAGTTTGACACCCCTGTTTTAGATGATCCCTGAAAACCCTCCTCTTCAGAGAAGCCTATCCAACCCACACCTAACAACTATACTTTCATTTTCTCCATGAACTCATCCCCCACGGTTATTGCCTTTTGTTTCACTTGCCCCCCCCTTCTAGATTGTAAGCTCTAACGAGCCGGGCCCTCTGATTCCTCCTGTATTGAATTGTATTGTAACTGTATTGTCTTCCTTCATGTTGGAGCTGCGCAAACTGTTGGCGCTATATAAATCCTGTATAATAATAATAATAACAATAATCTCTCCAAACAATAACAGTCCCCTCAGCAACAATAGACCCCCTCTGCAAAAATAGATCCGCTCCAGATAGAATAGATCCCCCAGCAGCCAGCATCAATAGACTCTGCGGGAGACTGATGCCATTACATACAGTCAGTGCTGGAGGTGCCGGAACTGCATTTCCCCGCGTTCCTGCTGAAAATAAAGCCCTGCACATCCCTATTGGTATAATCAAAAGAATAAAGCAGAAGATGGAACTTTCAGAGGTGCATAAACTTCCCCAAAGACAACGCATTTCATATCTAAAAACAACATTTATTACAGTGCATCCGGGAAGTATTCACAGCGCTTCGCTTTTTCCACATTTTGTTATGTTACAGCCTTATTCCAAAATGGATTAAATTCATTATTTTCCTCAAAATTCTACAAACAATCCCCCAGTTGGGACAGGTATAGGATTGTGTATATGGGATTGTATGGTTGGGGGGGGTATAGGATTGTGTATATGGGATTGTATGGTTGGGGGGGGGGTATAGGATTGTGTATATGGGATTGTATGGTTGGGGTGGGTATAGGATTGTGTATATGGGATTGTATGGTTGGGGAGGGTATAGGATTGTGTATATGGGATTGTATGGTTGGGGAGGGTATATGATTGTGTATATGGGATTGTATGGTTGGGGTGGATATAGAATGGTGTATATTGGATTGTATGGTTGGGGTGGGTATAGGATTGTGTATATGGGATTGTATGGTTGGGGAGGGTATAGGATTGTGTATATGGGATTGTATGGTTGGGGAGGGTATAGGATTGTGTATATGGGATTGTATGGTTGGGGCGGGTATAGGATTGTGTATATGGGATTGTATGGTTGGGGTGGGTATAGTATTGTGTATATGGGATTGTATGGTTGGGGCAGATATGGGATTGTTTGGTTGGCGTGGGTATAGGATTGTGTATATGGGATTGTATGGTTGGGGCAGATATGGGATTGTATGGTTGGGGCGGGTATAGGATTGTGTATATGGGATTGTATGGTTGGGTTTTTCATTACTGTTTTGGGTTGAACCAGATGGACTTGTGTCTTTTTTCAACCTGACTAACTATGTAACTATATGTAATTTTTAATAACATTCAATTACAATATGATTTGTGTTGCAATTGTATACGCTATATTGTTTTTTCTTTATTTGCTGTTTTTTCCCCACCACAAAAGTAGAGTTACCCATAGAGCAAGGGGAAAAAAACAATATTTGAAAAACTCACATCATGTATGAAGTCTGCGATGTCGGAAGGACGGTCGGACGGTCTCCGTGGGTAGCGAGGCAATGTCTGGCTGTAGGGTGCATCTCTGCGGATGGGGGGCTTTAGACGGGGTGATGGCGGCACTGGCATGGAGGGGTTCCTGAGCCGATTCATATCATAGGCGTCCTGTTTAAGCACAACAGATTATATTATTCCTAATGAGGTTCTCAGGTTAAAGCTATTAGGTCATAACCCGAATCAGACAAGGAAAGCCATAACATAGATTAAACACATGCAAGACTCACCCAAGCCCTACTGTCATTGCTGTCGTGCAAAAAATATGGTTCCTGAGGAAGGCTACGGCCGAAACACGTTAGCATTCATGGACACTGTCATTGCTGTTGTGCTAAAAATATGGTTCCTGAGGATGGCTACGGCCGAAACACGTCAGCATTTATGGACACTGTCGTTGCTGTTGTGCTAAAAATATGGTTCCTGAAGAAGACTACGGCCGAAACATGTCAGCATTTATGGACACTGTCGTTGCTGTTGTGCTAAAAATATGGTTCCTGAGGAAGACTACGGCCGAAACACGTTAGCATTTATGGACACTGTCATTGCTGTTGTGCTAAAAAAATGGTTCCTGAGGAAGGCTATGGCCGAAACACGTTAGCATTCATGGACACTGTCATTGCTGTTGTGCTAAAAATATGGTTCCTGAGGATGGCTACGGCCGAAACACGTCAGCATTTATGGACACTGTCGTTGCTGTTGTGCTAAAAATATGGTTCCTGAGGAAGACTACGGCCGAAACATGTCAGCATTTATGGACACTGTCGTTGCTGTTGTGCTAAAAATATGGTTCCTGAGGAAGACTACGGCCGAAACATGTTAGCATTTATGGACACTGTCATTGCTGTTGTGCTAAAAATATGGTTCCTGAGGAAGGCTATGGCCGAAACACGTTAGCATTCATGGACACTGTCATTGCTGTTGTGCTAAAAATATGGTTCCTGAGGATGGCTACGGCCGAAACACGTCAGCATTTATGGATACTGTCATTGCTGTTGTGCTAAAAAAATGGTTCCTGAGGAAGGCTACGGCGGAAACATGTTAGCATTTATGGACATGTCATTGCTTTTGTGCACCAATAATAGTTTGCTTTAAGAAGAAGCACCGAGTGGCCAGCTTTTTGTTGGAATAATTTTATATAGATTGCAGCCTTGCCCCAGGTAAGAGTGGTCATTCCCTTTTTATGCAATGGTGGTTTGCAAAGGTAAGTTGGTCATCAAGGCCCCAATGTAAGTATAGGAAACAAGGAAGGCGTGTGGGCCCAGCGCATTATCCACAAATCATGTTTTGTTAACCTCATGCTGACCGCCCGCCGCAGTTTTACTGCGTCAGTCTGGCTCGGCTGCGCGAATCGACGTAGGGGTAAGTCAGTTTGCGGGAGCACTCCTGGGGGCAAGCGTGTGCCACCAGAGGTGCGCTCCTGCCCCCACTAGACAGCGGGGATCCATGGGACCAGCGGCCACGATTGCAGCCGGGCACCCGCGATCGCTCCCCGCTGAGAGAGGGCGGTCGGATGTTGTAAACACAGCTGACTGATCTTCTCTCTGAAATGATCACAGAGCGCCTGTGATCCTTCTATATAGGATCACATGTCTCTATGGTAATTTCATAAGTCCCTCCCCCCACAGCTAGAAAGCACCCCCTAGGCTCACACTTAACCCTTTTATCTCCCCTGGTGATAACCCCTTCCCTGCCAGTGTCATTAGTACAGTAACAGTGCATATTTTTAGCACTGATTACTGTAGTAATGTCACTGGTCCCCCCAAAAGTGTCAAAAATGTCAGTCAAGGGTCCGATCTGTCCGCCGCAATGTCGCAGTCCCGCAAAAAAAAATCGCTGATCACCGCCATTACTAGTAAAATAAATAAATAAATAAGACATTAATCTTTCCCGTAGTTAGTAGACGGGATAACTTTTGCGCAAACCAATCAAAATACGCTTATTGCAATTTTTTTTAACAAAAATATGTAGCAGAAAACAAATTGGCCTAAAATTATGAAAAATTTTATAGCAGAAAGAATTGTCGCTATTTTTTTGTTTATAGCGCAAAAAAATAAAAAATCGCAGAGGTGATCAAATACCACCAAAAGAAAGCTCTGTTTGGGGGGAAAAAAGGACATCAATTTTATTCAGGTACAGCGTCACATGACCGCGCAATTGTCAGTTAAAGTAACGCACTGCAGAATCGCAAAAAAAATGGCCTGGTCATTAAAGGGGTAAAACCTTCCAGTCCAGAAGTGGTTAAACATTAATGTGCGATTATTACCGGCTCTGGATGGAAATTTGTTGCTGATTTAGAAATTGCCAGCAGAGGAGCGTTATTTTGATGTCAATTTTCGATTTAGTTTTAGTTATAGTCTTTTGACTAAAATGTAATTTTAGTTTTAGTCATATTTTAGTCGACAAAAATATTTTAGTCAACTAAATTAACACGACAGGATAGGCAGCAGGAGGGGGAACATTTTTTAAGCTTAGTTAGACTTAGGCTGAAATTCTTCTTTAATTCACTCATTAGCACTATGGTGGAGGTCAGCCACACCTCCTGACCTTTGACCGCTGAGACCACACCTCCTGACCTTTGAGGTGTGTCCATAACCCTTGTCCTAAGTCCACACCCTCTTCTGTGTCTGAACTGGCAATAGGGCAACCCTTACCCCGAACCCTAACTCTAAACCCTAACCCCAAACCCTATTTTTAAACCCTAACCCCAAACCCTAACCCTAAACCCTTACTTGAACCTCAACCCTAAACCCAAACCCTAAACCCTAACCCTAACTCAAATCCTAAACCCAAACCCTAACCCAAAATCCAAACTCTAACTCGAACCCTAAACCCTAGCCCCTAACCCTAAACCCGAACCCTAAACCGAACTCTAACCCTAAACCCTAAACACTAACCCTAAGCCTAAACCCTAACCCGAACACTAACCCTAAACCCTAACCCTAAACGCTAACCCTAACCCGAACACTAACCCCTAACCCTAAACGCTAACCCGAATACTAACACTAAACCCTAACCCTAAAACCTAAACCCTAAACCCTTACTCGAACCCTAAACCCTAACCCTAAACCCAAGCCTGAACCCTAAACCCTAACCCAAACCCTAAACCCTAACCCTAAACGCTAACCCTAAACGCTAACCCTAACCCGAACACTAACCCTTAACCCTAACCCTAAACGCTAACCCGAACACTAACACTAAACCCTAACCCTAAACCCTAACCGCTAACCCGAACACAAACCCTAAACCTTAAACCCTAACCCTAAATGCTAACCCTAAACCTTAACCCTAACCCGAACACTAACCCTAACCCTAAACGCTAACCCGAACACTAACACTAAACCCTAACCCTAAACCCTAACCCTAACCCCTAAACCCTAACCCTTAACCCTAACCGCTAACCCGAACACAAACCCTAAACCTTAAACCCTAACCCTAAATGCTAACCCGAACACTAACCCTAAACCTGAACCCTAAACCAATCCCTAAACCCTAACCCTAAACTCTAACCCTAAACCCTAACCCCTAAACCTTAACCCTAAGCCCTAACCGCTAACCCGAACACAAACCCTAAACCCTAAACCCTAACCCTAACCCTTACCCTAAACCCTAACCCAAATGATAAAAACCCTAACCCTAACCCTAACCTATATTAGTATCACAGTCAGGGGAATATGATGTCTGTAGGTGATTGGTCTACCTGGTCCTCTTCTCCTCCTCCCTGTTCGTTGTAGTTGAAGACATTGTCCCGAACGTCATCCTCGGATTCGGACAGTAATCCCTTGTCGGCTGCATTTCTGGAGTTGCAACGAAACATGAGAAGCAGCAGAATCAACACTGCAAATACACGGAAGAAAACATCAGAGGTGAGCAAACCACCAGGAAAATCTGCAACATTAAATATCTCTTCCACCCACAATGGCGTATTTTCCTTACGGGTGAAGTGGAAGTTGGGTCCAACCCCCCCCCCCCCCCCCCCTCCCTTGCAAAGGCCTACACTGTGATTTAGGACACTTGAACATAAGCCAAGCAAAGCCAAGCTCATTTCCTAGCCCACCTCAATAGAACAGAATAGAATATAAAAGAATAGAATCGAATAGAAAAAAAAATAGACTGGTATAACAGAAAAGAATAAAAAGAACATACAGTAGCCATCTTCCAAAATATGAAAAGAATAAAATAAAACACAACAGAATAAAAAAGAATAGAAAATAAAGGAATAGGATAGAAAAAAAAATATAGATTGGAATAGAATAAAAAGAATATAGCCATCTTCCAAAATTTGAAAAGAATAGAATAAAACAGAATAGAATAGAAAAGAAAAGAATTGAAAATAAATAGATTGGAATATAATATAATAGAATAAAACAGAATAGAAAGTAAGAGAAAAGAATAGAAAAAAATGAAATAGATTAGAATAGAATTTAAAAAATAATATAGCCATCTTCCAAAAAAAATAAAATAAACAATAGAATAAAACAGAACAGAATAGAAAATAAAGGAATAGAATAAAAAAAATATAAAATAGATTGGAATAGAATAAACATGGAGGTAATCCCACCCCCGCACTGTGTACAATGGAGGTAATCCCACCCCCGCACTGTGTAAAATGGAGGTAATCCCCCCCCGCACTGTGTAAAATGGAGGTAATCCCACCCCCGCACTGTGTACAATGGAGGTAATCCCACCCCCGCACTGTGTAAAATGGAGGTAATCCCACCCCCGCACTGTGTAAAATGGAGGTAATCCCCCCCGCACTGTGTAAAATGGAGGTAATCCCCCCGCACTGTGTAAAATGGAGGTAATCCCACCCCTGCACTGTATAAAATAGAGGTAATTACACCCCGCACCAGCAGAGGCTCCCATAGTTTGGCACACAGAGGTGACACCCACCCTGAATTGGGTACATGGGGACACTCACCCAGGAGGAGGGCGATGCTGCTGATGATGATGATGAGGGCGGTCAGGCTGATGCCGGTTCCTGAGCTGAAGAGCGAGGCTGCGCTGCCACTACAGATGCCCGCACCGTCACACTGGCACACGGTGACATTCAGCACGTGGAGCTGTGCCAGGGGTGGGTCTCCAGAGTCTGACACCAACAAAGGCAGCGGGTAGAGGCCAGGTTCCACCTCAGTCAGCAGTTCCAGCATGGCGTGGGTACCTGGGGGGGGGGAGAGACCAGAATCACACCTTTATCACCCCTCTCTCTGCACTCCTCACAACATCAGCCAGGATTTTATGTCTTCCTGTCCTGGTGACACCAAAGATATTTCTTGCACTGTTGTCACCAATACAGGAAGTTCTGACTTTACCTTTACTCTCATTGTGGGGCCCTTTATTACGGTCCCGCAGCGGGACCCTTTCACAAGTTCTGCAGTGGCCCCCCCTTCCTGCCATCTTGGGGCCTCCCCACGGTGGTGGAATGCCAGGGTCCGGTCGCAAGTGTGACCTTTGCGATCCTGGAAGTTCACCCACTGGTGTCAGTAGTTTTTATTTTTTGGTATTTTAATTGTATTCTTTTTTATCATTTTATTTTTTATTTTTTACAATGTCACTGACTATGACTCTGTCCATTCAGAAAAGGAAGGAGCTGGTAAATTACATATTTACTGACCCTTCCTGGTTCTCTATTGTGACACATCCCCTGCAGCAGCCGGCAGCAGAGGGGAGGGAGCACAGTGGGAAGGGGGGGGGGGGACCAGGGTAGGGGAGCACAGTAGGGGGGGGCACAGTAGGGGAGGGGGGACCAGGGGAGCACACAGGGGCCTGGAGACAGCAGAACACAAGTGAACTGGATAGGAGGAGTGGAGGGGGCAGCATACAGAGGAACCAATCTCCTCCATTTTCCTCCTGCAGCTACAAGAGGAAAAAGGAGGACAGTGATTTCTCTACATGCTGCCCCCTCCCCCCTCCTATCCAGGTGTACAGGGAAGCCGCACAGGCCCCCTGGAGCATGGGGCCCAGTTGCAATTGCAACCCCTGTAGTTATGCCCCTGCTTGGAGGCGCCCCCTTTTCTCTTTTATACTCTGTAGCTCCTCCTGGATTTTGCCCCTTGTGGAGGCGCCATTTGTGGATGGACATTTTATGGTTATACAACCAATCACATTGCTAGAATCTTTTTCAATGGACGATAAACTGAAGGACTTGTGGAAGGAATAATCCGAGTTTCCATTATTTCTCATGGGGAAATTCGCTTTGATATAAGAGTGCTTTGGATTACAAGGATGTTTCCGGAATTAATTATTCTTGCAATCCAAGGTTTTACTTTAGCGTTATTTTTCATGCCTGAGGATTACAACCACTTTCAGAATATTTCTGGCTTTGTGCAAAATCCCCCCCCCCCCCCCCCCCCAAATAAATCCACCCATTGCTTTGCATATACTTAGAGTCTCTTTTCTAGCTCACCATTGAGGTCGCTGACACTCCAGTTGAGGGTCCACACCCTGGAGGACTCATCCAGCTGGAAGCGGAAGGGGTGGGCCTGGGGTGGCAGATCTTCATCGGCGGCACTCAGCAGGGCGCCCTGGCCGAGACGCGGGTCACTGCACAGCTCCGCGGAAAGCTGCTGTAACACCGGAGCGTGGTCGTTCAGCTCCACCACCTCCACCGAGAGCGTCCCCGTGGCACTGAGTGGGGGGACGGCTGTGAGAAATAAACAGTGCAGAGTGGATCTAAATAGCATCTTTGTTGAGATGTAAAGATTATTTCACCAATCAACTTCTATTAGTGTCTCCATTTATTTTCTGTTAAATATACAACTGAAAGCATTCTGTTAGATCGGTTTAATAAATGTGAAAAAAATTATGTTGATCCTGCCAGAAATCTTGTGAGCCGCTAACCCCTCTGTGCTCTTTGCTTGTGCTGCACATATCATGGCTGTCTGTGGATTACAGAACACCTCCCCCCCATGTTACAAAGAGAAGAGAAGAAGCAAAGGTGCTCTGTAGTCCTGCTTGTCCCAGGTCAGAGGTCTCCAAACTTTCCAAACAAAGGGCCAGTTTTCTGTCCTTCAGACTTTAGTGTGGCCGGACTGTGACCAGTGAGAGTAGAAAATGTTCTGGGGTCCAGCTGGACTAAACGCTTTCCTATCTTTGGTGTCAGTGGGAGGAATAGTGTCCCATCATTGGTGTCAGTGGGAGGAATAGTGTCCCATCATTGGTGTCAGTGGGAGGAATAGTGTCCCATCATTGGTGTCAGTGGGAGGAATAGTGTCCCATCATTGGTGTTAGTTGGGGGAATAGTGTCCCATCATTGGTGTCAGTGGGAGGAATAGTGTCCCCTCTTTGGTGTCAGTGGGAGGAATAGTGTCCCATCATTGGTGTCAGTGGGAGGAATAGTGCCCCATCATTGGTGTCAGTGGGAGGAATAGTGCCCCATCATTGGTGTCAGTGGGAGGAATAGTGTCCCATCATTGGTGTCAGTGGGAGGAATAGTGCCTCATTATTGGTGTCAGTGGGAGGAATAGTGCCCCATCATTGGATTCAGTGGGAGGAATAGTGTCCCATCATTGGTATTAGTGGGAGGAATAATGCCCCATCATTGGTGTCAGTGAGAGGAATAATGCCCCATCATTGGTGTCAGTGGGAGGAATAGTGCCCCATCATTGGTTTCAGTGGGAAGAATAGTGCCCCATCATTGGTATCAGTGGGAGGAATAGTGCCCCATCATTGGTGTCAGTGGGAGGAATAGTGTCCCATCACTGGTGTCAGTGAGAGGAATAGTGTCCCATCATTGGTGTCAGTGGGAGGAATAGTGCCCCATCATTGGTGCCAGTGGGAAGAATAGTGCCCCATCATTGGTGTCAGTGGGAGGAATAGTGCCCTATAATTGGTATCAGTGGGAGGAATAGTGCCCCATCATTGGTGCCAGTGGGAGGAATAGTACCCATCATTGGTGTCAGTGGGAGGAATAATGCCCCATCATTGGTATCAGTGGGAGGAATAGTGCCCCATCATTGGGGTCAGTGGGAGGAATAGTGCCCCATCATTGGTGCCAGTGGGAAGAATAGTGCCCCATCATTGGTGTCAGTGGGAGGAATAGTGCCCTAACAATTAGTATCAGTGGGAGGAATAGTGCCCCATCATTGGTGCCAGTGGGAGGAATAGTACCCATCATTGGTGTCAGTGGGAGGAATAATGCCCCATCATTGGTATCAGTGGGAGGAATAATGCCCCATCATTGGTATCAGTGGGAGGAATAGTGCCCCATCATTGGTGCAAGTGGGAGGAATAGTACCCATCATTGGTGTCAGTGGGAGGAATAGTGTCCCATCACTGGTGTCAGTGAGAGGAATAGTGTCCCATCATTGGTGTCAGTGGGAGGAATAGTGCCCCATCATTGGTGTCAGTGGGAGGAATAGTGCCATATCATTGATGTCAGTGGGAAGAAGAGTGTCCCATCATTGGTGTCAGTGGGAGGAATAGTGCCCCATCATTGGTGTCAGTGGGAAGAAGAGTGTCCCATCATTGGGGTCAGTGGGAGGAATAGTGCCCCATCATTGGTGTCAGTGGGAGGAATAGTGCCCCATCAATGGGGTCAGTGGGAGGAATAGTGCCCCATCATTGGTGTCAGTGGGAGGAATAGTGCCCCATCATTGGTGTCAGTGGGAGGAATAGTGCCCCATCATTGGGGTCAGTGGGAGGAATAGTGCCCCATCATTGGTGTCAGTGGGAGGAATAGTGCCCCATCATTGGTGTCAGTGGGAAGAAGAGTGTCCCATCATTGGGGTCAGTGGGAGGAATAGTGCCCCATCATTGGTGTCAGTGGGAGGAATAGTGCCCCATCAATGGGGTCAGTGGGAGGAATAGTGCCCCATCATTGGTGTCAGTGGGAGGAATAGTGCCCCATCATTGGTGTCAGTGGGAGGAATAGTGCCCCATCATTGGGGTCAGTGGGAGGAATAGTGCCCCATCATTGGTGTCAGTGGGAGGAATAATGCCCCATCATTGGTGTCAGTGGGAGGAATAGTGCCCCATCACTGGTGTCAGTGGGAGGAATAGTGCCCCATCATTGGTGTCAGTGGGAGGAATAGTGCCCCATCAATGGTGTCAGTGGGAGGAGTAGTGCCTCATCATTGGTGTCAGTGGGAGGAATAGTGCCCCACCATTGGTACCAATTGAAGTTATTTCCCATTAGATTATATGTGCATTCATGTATATGTAAACATGTTAAAGAGTAACTCCACTTTTGCTGAGAATAAACCCCTCCCCCCTCTGGGTGATCTCCGTACATTGCAGTGATTATAACAAACTTTGTTGCATATTCCTCCCTTTTGTCATTCTGAAGAAATAGCTGTGTGTTTCTCTGTGTCCAAGTTCAGAGTGAATGTGAATGGGAGTGACTTTATAATTATCAATCAGCTGCTGCACCTGCAGGGCTCTATCAAGGAAAGTGTCAGAGTGTGCATCCCTTTAGACATGATTTCCCTTTAGGAGTATCTCACCAATAATGACATGTATTGTGTTTTTTGCATACAAATTTAAAAAAGTGTATCCCCCCCCCCCCCCCCATAAACTGCATTTTAGAAACTGCTGCACAAATACAGGGTGACAAAAATTTGCAAAACCCACCAATTTATTCTCTAGGGCCTCTGATTTAAAAAAAATCTATATATGTGTGTGTGTGTGTGTGTGTGTGTGTGTGTATATATATATATATATGTATATATATATGTATATATATATATATATATATATATATATCATGTTTGGGGGTTCTAACTAATTTTCTAGCAAAAAGAAAAAATATCCCATGAAATCAAAAAGTGTCAGAAACTGGGCGGTCTTCCACTGGGTCACCTGATGCAGAAAAAACACAATTATATAAAGGGGGACAGGCGTGCGTTTAGGATTTCTCACCATTGTCAGTGGCTCTGATCAGCGCCGTGTACCACCCCCCCTGCAGGAAGGGGGACTTTGGGTCCATGGTGTGGGTGGTCCATATCTTTCCGGTCTGTGGATCCAAGAGCAGCCAATTTGCCGGGTCAGAGACCAAAGAGTAACTGGAGAAGGAGGACGCGGGGATTTATTAATGGAGGCAGCTTTGTAATATCAGACATTAAAACGTTCCTAGAATTTGTCTCAACCACAAACGTGCGTTCACCAGCCTAAACCAACAATTTACACCGATCATCATGGGGGGTACACAGAATCTCACATATTCCGGGGTAACCACATATGGACCACCTGCCGTGTATTTACGTCGGTACTTTGACGTTAAAACCGGGGTTATGGCGGCAGATAACAGATAGCTGCCATAACCAGGGTATTTTTTTCGTTTGTAATAATTTTTATTAAAGCGGAGTTCCGGCCACGGGGGTGAAATTTAGATAAAAATCCCCCCGGGACAGTCAGGGCTAGTACATTCCACAATGGATAGCCTCTGAACTGTCCCGGGTTGCACTTACCTTTTAGAAGAAATACTCACCTTGAAAATGTCTTGTCCAGCGCTGCCATCTCTGGTGTGGGCAGTTGAAGCCAGCGCGATCCTCTTGTGTGTCCTCTTCTCCCAGAATGCCCTGCACCGGCCCTGCTCGTCACTTCCGGTGCGGGCGCGTCATCCCTCCACAGCTTCTGGGCATGCCCAGAAGCTGTTTAGCAGGGAATGACACCGGGAGTGACAAGAGGGGCCGGTGCAGGCGCATTGATTCCTGGGAGCGATGACGTTCAGCTCCCAGGAATCAATGCAAAAAGGAAGTGACGGCGCGGGCCGCGGCCGCAGAGGGAGGAAGTGGAAGGAAGGTGAGTATATTTTCTTCAATATCAAGGTAAGTAAACAAAAAAAAAAATCGTAACTATGCATTTATTTTTCAGGTGACCAAGAGCAAGCGGATGGCCCAAAATCGATTATGTCAATTTTGTGACCGAAACTCCGCTTTAAGTTTTCAAAAACAAGGGTAACAATCACCAACAAATCAAACATGTCAAATTCAAGTGAACATAAAACGTATCATAAATAACACCGGCAACAATGGTCAGTGGAACATCATAGGTACATGAGGCATGCATGGCAAAAAAGAAATATAGCACGTGTGCCAGGTGATCAACTCGAGGAGCAATAACTGTCCCCAACACCGATAGCAACCAGAAAGTCCAGGACTCACGGCAGCCCCGTTCAGGCCGCCGCCCGGGCGCTCCGGAAAGGTGGACGTCTTATGGCCTCATTGTAGCTGAATCACAAAAATAACCAAGAGGACAAGAGGAGTAGAGACAAAGAGAAAGTAAAGGGGAAACGGAAAAGAAAAGAAGCAGGAGGAGGAAGAAGTAAGTGTTGGAGATACAACAGCTTTCAGCTTAGCACATTAACTGCAGTTCACAAATAGGACACTAGATGTCGCTAATGCTCAGTGATATGCTATGCATTTCTATGATGTGTTGTAATATCCTGTACACTGTACTGAAATTGTTGGTTATCTCTTCCTGTTCTGTTGTTCTTATTACAATGAGGTGACATCTTTGATTTCTGTGTTATGTTCCAATAAAGAAGCCAGTTCCTGTTTACTCCACAATGTCTGATCTGAATGGACTCTGCTGCACCCAGTGATCACACTCTGCAACAGTAAGGACAGTCCAAGAGTGGGCACTTACTGGGCAAGTTGACTAAGCTGTATAGGCTGAAGGGGCCCCTGTGGCAAAAATTACAAAGAGGCCGATAGGTAGTGGATCCAGGGTTCCCATACGCTATCAAATTGGCAGCGCCTATCCACAAGAGTGGCCGAGAGGCGTTCGCTTAGCATGATCCAGGTCAACTTATCTTTGACAAGGTCAAACGGGACAGTAGGGGACCGCCATGAGCACGCAATTGCCAGTCTGGCTGCCATAAAGATAAACGCCACCAATTTCCTAGCCCGGCGGGGCACCGGCCCTGGAGAATGTCCAAGCAAAGCCTGTTCAGGAGACTTGGTCAGGTTAACCTGAGTGAGAGAATATATAAAGTTATACACCCTGATCCAAAACCTCTTTACCTTGGGGCAGGTCCACCAAATATGTAGAACCATGCCCCAGAGGGCCACAGCCACGAAAACAAGTCGCCGGGGCCCCCGGAGCATAAGCAGCTATACGTGTCGGCACCATATACCATCGCATTAAGACCTTAAAATTAGCCTTTATTAAAGAGGTATTGACATATATGACCTAGAGGCATTCTGGGCCATCTGGAGCCAGTCCTCTAGTTCATAAGTGGAACCAAGGTCCTGTTCCCATTTATGCATATATCATAGTTTGACAGAGGTGGAGGTAAGAATACCATATATTTTCGAAATGTGTCCAGTGTGCTTATCATAGGACCTACACAAATATTCCATCGGAGTGGAGGTAGTGAGATCAGAGATGGACTGTAGAGAGCAGGCCAGGGTATTTTTTTAAACAGCGGGCGGTCTGCTTTAACATAACGGTGGTCCCAGCGGGGGATTCGCTATGGAATCACCTTTATGGGCGGCGGGAGAGGTAACTGCCATGTTGGAAAAGCCAAAGTTGTCATTGGAAAGCCATTAACTGCCATGATGGAAAAGGCAAAGTTGCCATTGCTAAGCTATTAACTGCCATGTGGGAAAAGCCAAAGTTGCCATTGGAAAGCCATTAACTGCCATGTTGGAAAAGCCAAAGCTGCCATTGGAAAGCCATTAACTGCCATGATGGAAAAGCCAAAGCTGCCATTGGAAAGCCATTAGCTGCCATGTTGGAAAAGCCAAAGCTGCCATTGGAAAGCCATTAACTGCCATGATGGAAAAGCCAAAGCTGCCATTGGAAAGCCATTAATTGCCATGTTGGAAAAGCCAAAGTTGCCATTGGAAAGCCATTAATTGCCATGCTGGAAAAGCCAAAGCTGCCATTGAAAATCCATTAATTGCCATGATGGAAAAGCCAAAGCTGCCATTGGAAAGCCATTAACTGCAATGTTGGAAAAGCTAAAGCTGCCATTGGAAAGCCATTAACTGCCATGTTGGAAAAGCCAAAGCTGCCATTGGAAAGCCATTAACTGCCATGCTGGAAAAGCCAAAGCTGCCATTGGAAAGCCATTAACTGCCATGTTGGAAAAGCCAAAGTTGTCATTGGAAAGCCATTAACTGCCATAATGGAATAGCCAAAGTTGCCATTGGAAAGCCATTAACTGCCATGATGGAAAAGCCAAAGCTGCCTTTGGAAAGTCATTAACTGCCACGTTGGGAAAGCCAAAGCTACCTTTGGAAAGCCATTAACTGCCATGATGGAAAAGCCAGAGCTGCCATTGGAAAGCCATTAACTGCCATGTTGGAAAAGCCAAAGTTGCCATTGGAAAGCCATTAACTGCCATGTTGGAAAAGCCAAAGTTGCCATTGGAAAGCCATTAACTGCCATGTTGGAAAAGCCAAAGTTGCCATTGGAAAGTCATTAACTGCCATTGCTAAGTTCAGAAATAAATAATGGATCTATGGTGCCAACATCACAACACGTGGGACAACAGCTCACCGGATGTCCTGGGCCAGACCACTGTCCGGATCTACAGCGATGTACACCGCGACGTCACTCCCCGGGGGGCTCCCCTCTTTCACTCTTGCCAGCATGGGATTTTCCAGGAAGACGGGGGGCTCATTTAAATTCTTCACAATCACAGTGACGCGCGCTTTTGAGCGGGAAGTCCGGGGAACCGAAGGAAGGAGCTGGACCTCATTCTGAACGGACACGGTCAGGTTATACATGGCTGTCCCCTCGTGATCCAGAGGCTGCAGAATACAAGAGAGAGGCATTTTACTGAGCTTTGTGATGTCACTGGATACATTATAATACAATGCGAAAACACCTAGAAAACATGACTTGTTAGAGACTTGTGCTGCTCCTGCTGTAATACTCTCCTCCTATCCAGTGCTGTGCCCACAGACTTACCACTCAGAGATCTGACACTGGCATAGATCCCAACTATCCCTAATTTAGAGGGACTGTCCCTGATTTGGAACAAAGTTCCTGTGTCCTCCTCATTTGTCCCTCATTTTGGTCTGATCTATAGAGTTGTATATAAAATGCGCTATTTATCTTTCAAAAAGTATTTCCCAGAGCTAAACCTTTCATCCAATTTCTGCATTTATTAATGTCAAAAGCCAGTATCAAGGAATAAAAGTGGTTAACCACTGAAGGACCAGGCCTATTTCTGACACATGAAAATTTAAAAATGGCGCCTCCTAGTGGAATAATTCTAAGAATGTTTGATTTACAAAAATTAAATTAGTTAAATAAATAAAAGGAATTTAAATTAAATAAATACGGCTGCCATCAATTTATTAGTGTATCCAAAAATATAATAGAAAAAAAAGGTAATTTGAGGCTCCTCAATACATATAACGGTGACAGACACTCAGGGCTGTCTTTAACACAGGGCAAAAGGGGCAGCTGCCCAGGGTCCAGTCATTGGTGTGGGGCCCAAAAAAGCTGCCCCTTGAGCCCACACTGCCCACAAATAGTTGATAAGTGGATTCAGGAGGGCCCAAGAAAATGTTTGTCCATGGTCCAATCAATATTAAAGACGGCCCTGCAGACACTGACCCCCAAAGTTTGGATACTGCGATTACCTTGACAACAGACAGGATCCCCTCATTGGTCTGGGGGTCTGTGTGAATTGCAAAGGCACCCTGGGGGTCCCCAGCGGTGATAGAGAATTGCACCAGCCAGTTGGGGGAGCCACGGAGGTCTCGGTCTGTTACGCTCACTCTGCCGATATCCACACCGCTGGTCTGTTCCGGAACCTCCAGGAGGAACTGCAAACACAATGACAGGAAATGGAGATGAGACTGGAAAACTACAAATATAAAGATACAGTAAAACTTTGGATTGCGAATATAATTCCTTCCAGAAACATGCTTGTAATCCAAAGCACTCGCATATCAAAGCAAATTTCCCCATAAGAAATAATAGAAACTTAGATGATTCCTTCCACAACCATTTATTCATAAATCCTTCAGTTTATAGTCCATATAAAAAGATTCTAGCAATGTGATTGGTTGTGTAACCAAAAAATTTCCATCCACAAACGGCGCCTCCACAATGAGCAAAATCTGGGAGGAGCTACAGAGTATAAAAGAGAAGAGGGACGCTTCTAAATGCCGGTTTACCCATATGCAGTGGTGGACCGTCCATTGGGGGCGCAGGGACGACTCCCCCCCATCCATGCATCCGGCCCCCTAATCTACATGCAGGGCGCCGGACGCATGGATTCCAATGGGTTTTTTTTTTTTGAAGCACGTGATTAAAGCCAGAGGCTCTAATAGGCTGCAAAAAAGGGTGGGCTCAGGGCGCAGAGCATTGTGCTCCAAGCCCACCCAGTTGTATGACAATAGCGAATGAATATTCGCTATTATCACACTGATTTTCCTCCCAGCCAATCAGGAAGCGGGTCGTGAGACCCTTTTCCTGATTGGCTGAAAAGAGAAGCGATTTTACTGGCCATTGGCCAGGAAGAGGGAGGGGACGTACGGCCGGAAGAGACTCACAGACGCTCAGGGAAAGAGCAGGTAAGGATGCTGGCTGTCTGGCTGGGCAGCCAGCCAGCTGTCTGTCCTGGGAGGGGGTGGTAGATTTTATTGTCTGTCCGTCCCGCTGGGGGGGGGGTGTTGGTTTTGCCGCACCCCCAAATTTTTATTCACCAGATGCCACTACACATATGCGTTGTCAGACATTGCATGTGATTCGGGGCGCACTGCTCTGCAAATCACATGCAATGTCTGTGTGATGCAAATTCAGCCAATCAGATTGTACAGATTGTATGGCTGAATTTGCATCGCATTCAGACCAAAGTCACACAGGACCCTTTTTTTGGTCTGCCCCAGAATCGGATCACATGGCTGTTCACACTAATGCGATCCGATTTCTGTCCAAACGAATCTGGGGGTGTAGTTAACTCCCACAGTTCACATATGGCAGTGCGAACTGCCTGCGAGTGGATTCGCAGGGTTCCCGCATTGCACCAATGTGAACCGGCACTGAGTGTAGCAATGCGGTTACATTTAATGAAGGTACAAAATTTAGCAACTCACATGGTTGATGATTAACCGATTGCTCACCATCCACCGTAATTTTACTGCGGCAGGCAGCCCCTCCTGAGTGAAGCGACGTAGCTTTACGTCGGTCGTGCGCCTGCAGCTAAGGGGCGAGCGTGCGCCACCCGGCGGCACGTTCCCACCCCCCACTTGGTAGCGGGGACTCCAATGCACAGGGCAAGCGGCTCCGATTGCCGCCTGACACCTGCGATCGCTCCCCGCTGAGAGAGAAGTACGATCACCAGTTGTAAACACATCTGACCGTTCTTCTCTCTGGAATGATCACAGAGCTCATGTGATCCTTCTATATCGGATCACAGGTCTCCATGATCATTTCATAAGCCACGCCCCTCCACAGTTAGAATCACTCTCCTAGGTACACATTTAACCCCTTGATCACCCACACTGTTAACCCCTTCCCTGCCAGTGTCATTAGTACAGTAACAGTGCATATTTTTAGCACTGATTACTGTAGTAATGTCACTGGTCCCCCCAAAAGTGTCAAAAATGTCAGTTAGGGGTCCGATCTGTCCGCCGCATTGTCGCAGTCCTGCTAAAAATTGCAGATCGCCGCCATTACTAGTAAAAAAATAAATAAACAATAAAAATGACAAAAATCTTTCCCGTAGTTTGCAGATGCGATAACTTTTGCGCAAACCAATCAAAATCCGCTTATTGCGATTTTCTTTTTACCAAACATATGTAGCAGAAAACAAATTGGCCTAAAATGTTAAAAAATTTTGATTTTTTAATTTTTTTTGTGAATGTTATATAGCAGGAAGTGAAAAATATTACGTTTTTTATTTTTTTCAGAATTGTCGCTCTTTTTTTGTTTATAGCGCAAAAAGTAAAAATCGCACAGGTGATCAAATACCACCAAAAGAAATCTCTATTTGTGGGGAAAAAAGGACGTCAATTGTGTTTGTGTACAGCGTTGCACGACCGCGCAATTGTCAGTTAAAGCCGAATCGCAAAAAAATGGCCTGGTCATTAAGGAGGTAAAACCTTCCGGGGCTGAAGTAGTTAAATAATAACTATAAAAGCAGCATAAACATTGTCTTCACAGCAATCTGATAATCCTGGGGTGCTGGCTGCGTTACCTCACTCTGTGTGAACTCCGGAGCGTTGTCGTTGAGGTCTCCTATGGAAATGAGGACTCTGGCGGTGTTGGAGAGCCCCTCCCCCAGCATATCGGCCACTTGGACAGTAAGGTTGTATGATCCCACTGACTGCAGAGACAAAGAGAGGAATTCATTTCTATACCATAGAGAGTACAGAGCAATCTGCATCAATCTAATGTTCCTGATACAACTAGAAACACTAATCAGAAACACTAATCAGTTCACCCACCTGTATATATATATATGCAGGGCTGTATTTTGGCCTAGGCCAACAAGGACCAGGCCTAGGGCGGCACTTTGCTGGGAGGCAGCAAAAAAGCCACCCCCCTCCACCTGAGACACTATTGGCCACTGGTTGCTAGAACCATCTCTCTCACCCCCTCTCTCTCACCCCCCCTCTCTCTCTCTCTTACTCAGCCCCCTCTCTCACTCTCTCACCCCTCCTCTCTCTCTCCCTCTCTCTCTCTCTCACAACCTCTCTCTTTCTCTATCACCCCCCTCTCTCTCTCACCCCCCCTCTCTCTCTCGCTCTCATCCCTCGCTCATCCCCCTCTTTCACCCTCCTCTCTCTCACTCTCTCTCTCACCCCCCGTCTCTCGCTCTCTCTCTCACCCCCCCTCTCTCTCATCCCCCCACTCTCTCATCCCCCCTCTCTCTCATCCCCCCTCTCTCTCATCCCCCCTCTCTCTCTCTCTCATCCCCTCTCTCTCTCTCATCCCCTCTCTCTCTCTCTCACCCCCCCTCTCTCTCTCTCTCTCTAACCCCCCTCTCTCTCTCATGCTCATCTCTCTCTCTCATCCACCCTCTCTTACTCTCTCTCTCTCTCTTCGATTCCCCCCTCTCCCTCATTCCCCCCATCTCTCTCATCCCCACTCTCTCTCTCCCTCCCTCACCCACCCCCTCTCTCTCCCTCACCCCCTCTCTCTCTCATCCCCCGTCTCTCTCTCTCCCTCCCTCACCCACCCCCTCTTACCCCCCCTCTCATGAGATGAGAAAAGTGCTATATATACTTTCCAGATTCACTGTATATGAGGCAATATTGGCGCGCTATATGAAGAAGTTGTGTCCCCTGCCCCCCCCCCCAACATTAGCATCCTCTGCCCACCCCCACCCCCCATTAGTGTCCTCTTTCATCATTGTAGGCAATGGCCCTATAAGCTCAGTCACACCTCTGTATAGGTGACCTCACTATATATATACTGTATATATTACCTCTCGGTCCAGTCCCACTTGAACGGTCCGGATCTCGCCGGTATCCTGGTTAATGCTGAACATTTCCGGACTCTCCTGCCGGATGATGGAATACTTGAGCTGTGCGTTGTCCGTCGTTGCATCATCAGCATCAGTAGCTATTACCTTCATCACCAGGGTGCCTGAAGAACACAGAGACCAAAATGGTGACGGGCGGTAGTTGTCTTAAAGTGGTTGTTAAGCCACTTTTTCTCTTTTTATAATTCCCTCTGTTAGATAACATTAGTCTCCCCAGTGGATGTCATTTATAAAAATATGCCGTATAATACCTTATTTAGGAGCACCGCTTGGCGCTCACGTGACTGCCCGCTGGTCTCCTCTCCCGATCTGATAGCTGCCAGGGGTGGGGGTGCTGGGTATCCCCTTCTGACGTCAGCCGGGACGAGGAGAGGAGGAGACCAGCGGGCAGTCACGTGAGCGCCGAGCGGCGCTCGTGAAAAAGGTAATATACATATCGATTTCAAATAATCTTTGCACACACGGATCCATGCACTTCTTTTATCCATTACAGTAAAACCTTGGATTGCGAGCATAATTCGTTCCGGAAGCATGCTTGTAATCCAAAGCACTCTTATATCAAAGCAAATTTCCCCATAAGAAATAATGGAAACTCAGATGATTCGTTCCACAACCATTTATTCATAAGTCCTTCAGTTTATAGTCCATATAAAAAGATTATAGCATTGCGATAGGTTATATAACCATAAAATGTCCATCCACAAATAGCCGCTTCCACAAGGGGATTAGAAGCAAAATCCAGTAGGAGCTACAGAGTATCAAAGAGAAGAGAGGCGCCTCTAAGTGTAGCAATATGGTTCCATTTAATGAAGGTACAACATTTAGCAACTCACATGGTTGATGAATAAAACAGGCACATCTAAGTATGCAGGCATCCGGGGTAAAGCTGTCCACATGGACCATCTTCTGCACCGCCGGCTGCCAGTCTGTAATCCTGACCGGGAAGACCACCCTGCAGTAAAGGGATCTGGAAGAGAGGGGCAGCATGGAAGGGATGACGTAGATGGCGGTGTGGAGGATGGTCTATGTGGACAGCTTTAGCCTGGATGCCTGCATCCTTAGATGTGCCTGTTCCAATCATCAACCATGTGAGTTGCTAAATGTTGTACCTTCATTAAATTTAACCATATTGCTACACTTAGAGGCGCCTCTCTTCTCTTTTATACTCAGCTGTGACTTGAGGCTACTTGTATATCAAGACATCGCTTGTAAACCAAGTCAAAATTTATTTGAAAATTTTGCTTGTCTTGCAAAGCGCTCTTAAACCAAGTTACTCTCAAACCAAGGTTTTACTGTATATGTCTGTTGTTATGTGATGTCACAATTGTGTTTTTTATCCTTTGTATAATAAAATGAATATGTTTTTTATATAGTGGTGTTGTGTCTGTATCCCTACAACCACACACATGCCGATATAGTCCCGCTTTTTTGGGGCCTTTCTTGGTCCTTGGTTTTTGCTTTTTTCTTGGTAATATACAACATATTATATAGCATATTTTTTTTAAATCACATACACTGGGAAGCTCAATGTTATATAACCAAGGGAACTATCGAAAGCGCAAACAGTTTTTTTTTACAGCAGGATGGGAGGATCGGGGAGCTGACATGAAGGGAGGGAGGGGGGAGGAGGACACAGGAGACAGAGAGGAGAGCTGAGGATGACGGAAGCATGTAAACTGACCACAGTGTCAGGGCTCAGCCGTCTGTATGTGATTACATAGTTACATAGTTACATAGTAGTTGAGGTTGAATAAAGACAATAGTCCATCCAGTTCAACCTGTGTAGGTGTGTGCGGCTGTAATCATCTCTCATACCCCTGAATGTTCTGATCCTTGAGATGTATGTCTAAGAGTCTTTTGAAAGCCACCATACTTCCCGCAGAAACCACTTCTTGTGGTAGAGAACTCCACAATCTTGTAGCCCTAACAGTAAAGAACCCCCTGCGTTGCCTGAGGTTAAAACGCTTCTCCTCTAATCGCATTGTATGTCCTCGCGTCCTCATGCAATCCCTCCGATTGAATAACTTTTTTTCTATGCCGAGATCACCATTGAGATATTTATAAATTGCTATCATGTCCCCTCTCAGGCGTCTCTTCTCCAGGGAGAATAAATCAAGCGATTGCAGACGCTCTTCATAATTAAGGTCCTCCAATCCCCTAATTAGTTTAGTTGCCCTTCTCTGGACTCTCTTCAGCTCCAACCCATCCCTCCTGAGGACTGGTGACCAGAACTGGACAGAATACTCCAGATGTGGTCGGACCAGAGTTTTATAAAGTGGAAGGATTATAGTCTTATCTCTGGAATACATCCCTTTCTTTATGCATGCTAATATTCTGCTGGCTTTGGCAGCTGCCGCTTGACATTGCATGCTATTGCCTAGTCTATCCTCTACTAAGTCTCCCAGATCTTTCTCCATTTTTGGTTACATATAAAGTGATTTGTGCATCGGTGACCAGTAGAGGGAGACATTACACAAATAATAAGCATGCTGTATATTTTACTGCCTGCTGGCTTTCCATGGTCCTGGCATTGTAAATCCCTCCCAAAGACTGATAAGGTGGAGGCTGGTCAGACAGTGGTGGTTACACACAGAACACTTGGGTCTCATTTACATCAGCCAACAAACTTTTCATTTAAGGATATTTGACACTTTTCTTTCTGCCTCCAAACGCCCCTCCATGTTAGCCTATATAACCAAGCCCAGGCATTTACCGGCCTTTAAAGGAAAAGCTTTTAGTGCAGGGGTATTGAATTAAATTTCATGGAGGTCCCCTCAGTCATAGACCGCTCTCATTCTCTAGTTATGATCAGTAGCTGCTGGGATGAGCCCCTGATCATGTGGCTGCTGTGATAGCCAATCACAGGGGTCATGTGATCAGGAAATCTGTTACCATGGCTGGCCGGGATGGGGTTAAAGAGACAAAACTTGCACATAAATATACCTGTATTGCATTTTACTTTATTTTGTCCAGACATTCACTTTAATCCTGACTTACCAGGAATTGCATTCTCCAGGATCAATCCTTTGAAGACTGCTTGAGAAAAGATCGGACGGTTGTCATTTTGATCCAGAACAACAATCTCTAGATCTGTAGGGTCTTCCAGGGGAACGCCATCACTGTCCAATGCAAACGCACGAAGCTGGGGAGGAAAAACTGGCAGATTTACAAAAGGGGGTAAAAATGGACTTCTGAATGTTCTATCTCTGCAGGAGGCCTACGGATTCCGGGGACTGACTTACAAGTGGGAGGTGAGGACAGGTGAGAACAGGAACATTTATCTTAGTGGGGTGCTGTGGAACAAATTGAGTTTTACCAGCTAGAATCAGTCATGTAGTAACCAATCTATCATCGGCTTCCATTACTGCACCAGAAAACTGATAACTGAAATGTAATTGGCTGCTAATGATAAGTACATTTCTTCAGTCTTTGTGTTGTATATGCAATAACTGACACATTGTAATGACTGACACATTGCAATAACTGACACATTGTAATAACTGACACATTGCAATAACTGACACATAATAACTGGCACATTGCAATAAATGACACACTGCAATAACTGACACATTGTAAT
The DNA here is from genome assembly GCF_965119305.1 of Pelophylax lessonae. Lineage (NCBI taxonomy): Eukaryota > Metazoa > Chordata > Amphibia > Anura > Ranidae > Pelophylax > Pelophylax lessonae. The sequence goes on along the minus strand of NC_138777.1, from coordinate 237,459,558 downwards.
GACTGACACATTGTAATGACTGATACATTGTAATAACTGACACATAATAACTGGCATATTGCAATAACTGACACACTACAATAACCGACACATTGCAATACCTGGCACCTTGCAATAACTGACACACTGCAATAACTGACACATTGTAATAACTGACACACTGCAATAACTGACACATTTCAATAACTGACACACTGCAATAACTGACACATTGTAAGAACTGACACATTGTAATAACTGACACCTTGCAATAACTGACACAATGCATTACCTGACACATTGTAACAACTGACACATTGTAATAACTGACACAATGCATTACCTGACACATTGTAATGACTGACATAATGCATTACATGACACATTGTAATAACTGACACATTGTAATAACTGACACATTGGGACTGACCCTGGAAATATATTTCATACCTTGAAGCGCTCTATCTTCTCACGATCCAGCGCTGCATTCAGGTAGACAATTCCAGTCGTTTTATTGATATTAAAGATTCCTTTGGGTTCCTCGTCAACTCCCGGCCCCTTGATGCTGTATATGACACTTCCTAAATACTGCTTGTCTGACTTTATCTGAAAAAAAGAAATAAGAGGATGCCTTGTATCAGTTGTACCAAGAGGAGCAGCAACAGGCTGGTGAGTTTCATTTCTGTTCAGCCAGACTTGCGAATGTTAGATGATTATTGCCACCAATGATCTTTATAGTTGCCTGTAAGTGGGGCGTCCTCCCCACTGACCACCAGTGTTAGGGGCATTTGTTCCAATGATTCTTAATTTAAGGGACATTCTTCCCACTGACACCCAACGTAACCAATGAAAGGAGCATTCTTTTTACTGATCCTAAATACAGAGGACATTCTTCCAACTGACATCGGATTTAACCAACGTAAGGGGCATTTATCCCACTGACCCCCAACCTAACCAATGAAACCAACATAACTGGGGCATCCTCCACAATCTTCCCACTGATCCCCAGTGTAAGCAACATAAGGTGCATTCTTCCTACTGACTCCCAACCTATCCAATGAAACCAACATAACTGGGGCACCCTCTCCATTAATTACCAGTGTTAGGGATATTTGTTTAATTGATTCTTTAATTAAGGGACATTTTTCCCACTGACATCCGACGTAACCAATGAAAGGAGCATTCCTTCTACGGATCCTCAATATAGGGGACATTCTTCCAACTGGCACCCAATGTAACCAACGTAAGGGGCATTCTTCCCACTGACTACCAGTGTAAATAGTATAAGGGGCATTTGTCCCACTGAGCACCAGTTTAAACACTATAAGGGGCATTCGTCCCACTGACCCCTAGTGCAGCTAATGTTAGGGCATTCTTCCCCCTGACCACCAATATAACCAATGTAAGATTCATCCTCCCCACTGATCAGCAATGTAAGGAGTGCTTATTCTATTGATTCTTATTATAGGGCACATTCTTCCCACTGACATCCAATGTAACCAATGTAAGGGGCATTCTTCCCATTGACCACCAGTGTAACTAATAAAAGGGACATTAATCCCACTGACCACCCCAATACAACCAATGTAAGGTGCATACTTCCCGTTGACCACCAGTGTAACCAATATAAGGGGCATGAATTCCGCTGATCAGGCCAATGTACAATATTGGGCATGCTTCCCACTGACCCCAATGCAACCAATAAGGGGTGTGCTTCTGACTGACCTACAATACAACCAATCTATGGGATATTCATCTCAGTGACCCACAGTGTAACAGATATAATAGGCATGCATCCTATTGACCCCGATGTAACCAATGTTAGAAGCATTCCTCCCAATTACCCCCTTTAACACAGTAACTAATGTAATGGATATTCTTCTTTTAATTAATATAAAGGGCATTCTTTCCACTGACCCCCAGTGTAACCAATATAAGGCACATTCTTCCCACTGACCCCCAGTGTAACCAAAATAAGGCACATTCTTCCTACTGACTCCCAACCTATTCAATGAAACCAATATAACTGGGGCATCCTCCCCATTAATCACCAGTGTTAGGGACATTTGTTTATTGAGTCTTAATTTAAGGGACATTCTTCCCACTGACACCCAACGTAACCAATGAAAGGAGCATTCCTTCTTCCGATCCTCAATATAGGGGACATTCTTCCAACTGGCACCCAATGTAACCAACGTAAGATGCATTCTTCCCACTGACTACCAGTGTAACTAGAATAAGAAGCATTTGTCCCACTGACCACTAGTTTAACCGCTATAAGGGGCATTCGTCCAACTGACCCCAGTGTAGCTAATGTTAGGGGCATTCTTTCCCCTGACCCCCAATGCAACCAATAAGGGGCGTGCTTTCCACTGACCTACAATACAATCAATCTATGGGATATTCATCTCAGTGACCCCCAGTGTAACCAATATAATAGGCATGCATCCTATTGGCCCCGATGTAACCAATGTTAGAAATATTCTTCCAATTTACCCCCTTTAACACAGTAACTAATGTAATGGATATTTTTCTTTTAATTAATATAAGGGGCATTCTTACCACTGACCCTCAATGTAACCAATGTAAAGGGCATTACAAAATGTAATCAACGCAAAATGTAAAACACTCAATGTACAGTAAGGGGCATTCTTCCCACTGACCCCCAATGTACCTAATTAAAGGAGCATTCTTCCCATTTAACATCAATGTACCTAATGCAAAGGGTACTCTTCCTATGGATCCCCCAATGTAACCAATATAAAGGGCATTCTTCCCACTTACAACCAGTGTAACGAATGAAAGGGGCATTTTTCCCACTGACTAACAAAGTAATCAAGGTAAGGGCATTTTTCCTCTAATCGTAGGTAAAAAGGTTGATAAAACCTGGTCTTTAGGGCAGCACCAGACCCAAGTTATTACTGTGCCCCCCATACAGCTCACCCATACACTTCATACCTGTACGACCTGCGAGGGGACATTTTTCAAGTTCTCTGACACCGAGATAGTAGGGATCACCCAGGCTCTCCTAAACCTCTGCCCCCCTGCCATGTGAGGTCTCCATGGATAAAGCAGGGGTACATCTTGTGTGAGCTCTTCCTGTGATGTTGTGCCGAGGACCTAGAGGAGAAGAAAAGGAGGATCAGTCATTTACATTGAGTGACACTCAGGATCTGACCGATGGCTGTGCATGATATGTTTGATCTGGAACTCTGCATTGCCTGTAGCACACAGCCAGATGATCTATCACTAGAACACAAGGAACATGGCTTTCTGTGACACCTATGAAACATCTGGAGTGTTTTGTGAGTTAAATTTGCTGAGGAACCATCCTTTTTGTACAGAGAACAGGAAGTTTGTCCACAGAGTTTGCTGTTACTAGTTGGGCATCCCGTATACCCCTAGACCCCATCCAAGATGTTTACCTTGAATTAAAAAAAAAAAAAAAACCAAGCCCATTGACTGGTTACTAACTCTGGCTGAAAGTTGAAAATGCGTGTTGCCTGGCTGTGCAGCTATAGGGGAACCCAAACAATCAACGGCTCCTTAGGGGGTAGTGCTACAGAAGGTTTTGGAGGAATTTACTGGACCCGGCTCTCAGTAAGGTTGGGAACGCCTTCTCTAGAAAACTGAGGGTTTTATATCATGTGCATCAGCGGGGGGAGGGAGTGCCCCCCCGGAATCTCAACCTCCCCTTTAAAGTAGTTGTTCATCCTGTGTGCCGGTGCCCCTGTGTCTGTTATGTTTTTTTAAAAAAAGGAAGCCATTCTTTATCAGTTTTCAGAGCACCGATGCCGCTCACGTGACCCGCCAGCTCTCTCCTCTCTGCATCTGACAGTTGCCTGCAGTGGGCGGAGCTGAGGATTGCCAGCTGACATCAGTCGGGAGGGGAGGAGGAGAGAGGAGGAGAGAGGCAGCGGGTCACTTGAGCGGCAATCGGCGCTCTGAAAAGAACGGCTTATTTTTATAAAACACATACACGGGGCAGACAGGATTATTAAACAGACTGTAGACAGGATATGAAACTTTAAATTAAACTACAGCAGCAGGAGGGAAGGGGCCGGGCACTGACAGAGGAGCAGACAGGCAGGGAGGACAGAGGAGGACAGGAGGGTTGCGGATGATGGAGACACGTAGACTGACCACAGTGTCAGGGCTCAGCAGCCATGGTATACCGTGGTCAGTTTACAGAGGGGAGGACAGGAGGGCTGTGGATGATGGAGACACGTAGACTGACCACAGTGTCAGGGCTCAGCAGCCATGGTAAACCGTGGTCAGTTTACAGAGGGGAGTACAGAGGAGGACAGGAGGGCTGTGGATGATGGAGACATGTAGACTGACCACAGTGTCAGGGCTTAGTAGCCATGGTATAGTGTGGTCAGTTTACAGAGGTGAGGACATAGCCAGGCAGGATCAGCCAGGTATTTTAGGTGATAGATGGGGCCAAATTACACAGCAAAGCACTGTGCTGTACAACATGCTTTAAGGGAACAGGATCATTTTTTTTTTTCTTTAGGTTAACAAAATAAATTTTGCCGTTCCTACTTTAACCACTTTCAGACCGAAGGATTTGGCTGCTCAATGACCAGGCCCTATTTTGCGATTCGGCATTGCGTGATTTTAACAGACAATTGCACGGTCGTGCGACACTGTAATCAAACGAAATTGACGTCCTTTTTCCCCCCACAAACAGAGCTTTCTTTTGGTGGTATTTGATCACCTCTGCAATTTTTATTTTTTGCGCTATAAACAAAAAAAGAGCGACAATTTGAAAAAATAACAATATTTTTCACATTTTTTTATATGAAATTCTCAAAAAAAAAAATTGTAAAAATCAAACTTTTTTAACATTTTATGCCAATTAGTTTTCTGCTACATATTTTTGGTAAAAAAATTGCAATAAGCGTATTTTGATTGGTTTGCGCAAAAGTTATTGCGTTTACCAACTACGGGAAAGATTTATGTCATTTTTATTGTTTTTTTTTTTTTGTTTTTTTTTTTACTAGTAATGGCGGCGATCAGCGATTTTTAGCGGGACTGCGACATTGTGGCGGAGAGATCGGACCCCTAACTGACATTTTTGACACTTTTGGGGGGACCAGTGACATTACTACAGTAATCAGTGCTAAAAATATGCACTGTTACTGTAAAAATGACACTGGCAGGGAAGGGGGTTACCAGTATTGGTGATCAAGGGGTTAAATGTGACCCTAGGGGCGTGATTCTAACTGTGGGGGGCGTGGCTTGTGATGTAACTACAGAGACATACGATCCTCCATAGCAGGATCGTATAGTCTCTGCAGTTACACCAGGGAGAATGACAGACGGATGTGTTTACATCAGCCGCCTGCCTTTCTCCCTCTCCAGCGGGAGATCGCGAGTGACCGGCGGACATCGGAGCCGCCGGTCACTCGCGCGGGGATGTCGGGAAACGAGCAGAGGCGGGAGCGCGCCTCCGGCAGAGCGCGCTCGCCCCCTAGAGGCTCATGGGCGAGTGACGTACCGGTACGTCACTTTGCCCAGGAGGGGCTGACCGCCGCCGTATATAGTTGTGCGGCGGTCGGCAAGTGGTTAAAAATAAATACTCGCGAGTCGCGGCTCGCAAGCTGACTGATGTCGCCTTCATGAGTTTGTTGAAAAGGGGCGGAGTATAGGTGATCTTAAAATTATGTCCCCCCCCCGAAAAAAGTTCTGCAGACGCCTATGGTTTATATTTACTTAGTGAGCAGCTTCATGGCATGGCCCTTGTGTTTGCAGACATTTTCACTTAATTTTCCGGTTGTAAATATCCGCCTAAAAGGAGATTAGATTACTACCAGAAAAGAACTGAATTTAGCAGCGAATAAAAGAGCGATTTCCTGAGGTCAGGCATATTGCAGGTACAGAGTCCCATAACCAGCGACTGTCCTGGGTATGGCCAACTGGTAAATCTGCTTTCAAAAACTGTCACTGTCATGGGAGTATCTGATAAAACATGGCAATTTCAGGTTAGCTGGGTGTCCTAATGGCAGTGCAGTATAGGACATGGGGCACCATATGCTGAGGGAACAGCTGCTGGAGCCACCAGGTGTCACAACACCGGTACCCAGGGGACCACATGAACCTCTTAGACTGAGTGTAGCCAGGTGCTCCCAGACTCCCTCCATACCATGTGCAGAGCGGGAGCCTATTCTAATCTTAAAACGACAACTGGAACAGGTGTAACGGGAAGACTGTTGGGAAGAATTTGTCTTACCAGATTTTCTGGCGGCACACTGACCCTTAGGCTAGCCATACACTGCCATCAATGAGTCAAATCATTTAGTTCGAAAGCCCTTAAAATTTCATCCAGAACTGCTATTTGAATGGAACCCCCAGATGTATTAAACGGGTTTCGTTACAATAGGTCTGATTTTTTTTGTACGATTTTTCCCAAACAAAAACCACATTCAGTTACCGTAGATCTCAAAAAAGGCAGAAAAAACAACAAAAAATGTTACTCCACAAAGTCAGACTTTGGCTAACAGGACTGTTATAAAAACAAATGATTATTATATCTCGTAAAACAATGTTTCGAAGGGCCTATAAGCAAAAATACAAACAAAAAAACAAAAATAGAAAAAACATAAATAAAAGATAAATACATAACATGGGAGACCAACACCTGCTAGCTTAGATAAACACATAACTACAGGCTTTACAGCAGTGTCTATACCAATGTGTGGCGACTGGCGAGGTGGTTAACACGTTTCGCCAGGGTCGTCTTTAACCATTTGCCGACTGCCGCACAACTATATGCTGCGGCAGTCAGCCTCTCCTGGGCAAAGTGACGTACCGGTACGTCACTCGTCCACGAGCCTCTAGGGGGCAAACGCGCGCCACTGTTCACGGATATCCCCGTGCTTGTGACTGGCGGCTCCGATGCCTGCCAGCCACTCGCAATCTCCCACAGGAGAGGGAGAAAGGCAGACGGCTGATGTAAACACAACCAACTGTCATTCTCCCTTAGATCATCACAGAGGCTATGTGATCCTGCTATGTAGGATCGTATGTCTCTGTGATGATCTAACAAGCCACGCCCCCTGACAGTTAGAATCCCCCACCTATGGACACAATTAACCCCTTGATCACTAATAAAGTTAACCCCTTCCCTGCCAGTGTCATTTCTACAGTAACAGTGCATATTTATAGCACTGATTACTGTAGTAATGTAACTGGTCCCCCCAAAAGTGTCAAAAATGTCAGTTAGGGGTCCGATCTGTCCGCCGCAATGTCGCAAGTCCCGCATAAAAAAAAATCGCAGATCGCCGCCATTACTAGTTAAAAAAAAAAACAATAAAAATTACATAAATCTTTCCCGTAGTTAGTAAACACAATAACTTTTGTGCAAACCAATCAAAATACGCTTATTGCGATTTTTTTTACCAAAAATATGTAGCAGAAAACAAATTGGCCTAAAATGTTAAAAAATTTACATTTTTGTGAGAATTTCATATAAAAAAAATGTGAAAAATATTGTTATTTTTTCAAAATTGTTGCTCTTTTTTTGTTTATAGCGCAAAAAGTAATAATCGCACAGGTGATCAAATACCACCAAAAGAAAGCTCTGTTTGTGGGAAAAAAAGGATGTCAATTTCATTTGGGCACGACCGCGAAATTGTCTCTTAAAGTCACGCAGTGCCGAATCGCAAAATAGGGCCTGGTCTTTAAGCAGCCAAATCCTCCAGGGCTTAAGTGGTTAACACAGGACAAAAAGGGACAGCTGCCAAGGGCCCATTCATTGTTGTGGGGCCCAAAGCAGCTGCCCCTTGAGCCCGCACTCTCCCGCAAATAGTTGATTAGTGAATTTGGGAGGGCCCCCATAACATTTTTGCCCTGGGCTCAATCAGTAATAAAGATGGCCCTGTGTTTCGTGGCAGGGTCGCTTCTTCAGGATGGAACGGAGCAGAATTCAGTTAGAATGTTGCTTGTTTGAGAAAAATTTTCCATCCTGCTCCTTCAAACTTTCTCATCAATATGGTTGAAAACATACATTGATTTGACTCCCAACCATTAAAAAATCAACAGAAAACTAAATTTTTCCAACAAAATTCTGTATGGCCAGCTTGGTTTCTATGTGCCCCGTTCACCCCACAATGCTGGAGTGATGTGTGGAGCAGTGCAGTAAAATGCAGCTTGTTGATGTAGCTTTTGGGCGGAGTCGGGTATATTTGGTGTCTTTGTGTTTTTTTTTTTTTATCCCACAGAGACTGCACAGGAGAGATCTCTCTGTACAGTCAAAGGAAGGAAAAAGACCCAATCACAGTACACCAACAAAACTATGAATGAAGGTGGCTTCAGCCTGGCCACTTTCCCCCACGTGTTTCGCCCAATAGGGTGAAATACATCTGAGGACATGGCCTAGACAGAGCCCAGATGAAGCAGCCTTCATTCATAGTACATTCGGGTCTTGGTGTGTGGCGATTGGGTCTTTTCCTGCTTCTCACTGCATGTATCAAGCCAGGATGGGTTATTTCCTTGCTAGCACCCCAATCCTTTTGTGTGAACCACCAAGCTGGATATGGGAACCTTAAGTGGCACCTGATGTTTTCCTAGTTAATGGTCACAGAGATCTCTGTAGTTTGATTTTTTTTTTCCACTTGGCACAAGAAGATCAGAAATGTTCATTATTTGTTATAGAGAACCCATCAAAGGGGAGTCATGCCGATGCCATCATTTTGCTTTACGATGAGCAGGAAATATGGGAGTATATTCTATAGGGGGATCTCATCACTATAGTGTCCAGGATATATAAGAAGCCAGAATTTGATTCCTCTTGCCATAAAGTAATCAAACCGGTAATGTCCACCTTTCCCTATTTAGGCAATTCATACTGAGAATATAATGAAAAAAACCCATCAGCTCCTTCTATGAATGTTGATGTGATGAGCAGATTTAGGTATACAGACATCTGAAGCTCAACTTCTACTGTAAAAGTCCATTTTGGGCCCAACCATCCTGATCACCAACCCTCCAAGTCTTACTGACCAATATGGAGGATTGGGAGCAGCCAGTGATGAGTTTTAGCTTGCCGTAAATAGGATCCAAACCAACGTGTACACACCTGCCAGAAATTTGTCACCTGAATTGTCACGAGAGTTTAGGATGGAGGCCTTGTTGGTGGTACCCTAGGGATGCAACAAATGTGTACCATTTTCTTGGTCCCGCCTACAAATAATCTGCATCTGGGGCATTACCCGCAACTGAAAGTATACATGCCCCTTGTATATGTAGGGCCGTGGGGCAAGGAATGCCCCAGCTGCAGATGATTGGCCCATACAGGTGACTACATCCTTGGGGGTTCACACCTAGGGGTATGGATCCTAGTCCGAACATGCCCAAGCTTATCACTAATTGGGAGGTGTAAGTGGTGGAAAAGCTTGACTTTTACAGGGAAAGTCATGATTTGCATATATCTTAATCAGCCTATAGCTTTGGATCTACTGAGGGTTTCATTATATATCGTCAGATCTACTGAGGGTTTAGGCATGTATCTTCAGATCTAATGAGGGTTTTATCACATATCTTCAGAACTACCTAGGGTTTCATCATATATTTTCAGATCTACCAAGGGTTTCATCGTGTATCTTCAGATCTACCGAGAATTTCATCATATATCTTCAGATCTACTGAGGGTTTCTTCATATATCTTCAGATCTACTAAGGGTTTCCTCATATATCTTTAGATCTACTGAGGGTTTCTTCATATATCTGCAGATCTAGTAAGGGTTTCCTCATATATCTTCAGATCTACCGAGGGTTTCATCATATATTTTCAGATCTACCAAGGGTTTCATCGGGTATCTTCAGATCTACCTAGAGTTTTATCATATATCTTCAGATCTACTGAGGTTTTCATCAAATATTTCCAGATCAACTGAGGGTTTCATCATTTATCTTCAGATCTACTGAGGGTTTCTTCATATATCTTCAGATCTTCTGAGGGTTTCATCATATATTTTCAGATCTACCAAGGGTTTCATTGGGTATCTTCAGATCTACCTAGAGTTTCATCATATATCTTTAGATCTACTGAGGGTTTCTTCATATATTTTCAGATCTACTAAGGGTTTCCTCATATATCTTAAGATCTACTGAGGGTTTTATCATTTATCTTCAGATCTACCGAGGGTTTCATCGTGTATCTTCAGATCTACCAAGGGTTTCATTGGGTATCTTCAGATCTACCTAAAGTTTCATCATATATCTTCAGATCTACTGAGGGTTTCATCATATATCTTCAGATCTACCGAGAATTTTATCATTTATCTTCAGATCTACTGAGGGTTTCTTCATATATCTTCAGATCTACTGAGGGTTTCCTCATATATCTTCAGATCTACTGAGGGTTTCAACATATATTTTCAGATCTACCCAGGGTTTCATTGGGTATCTTCAGATCTACCTAGAGTTTCATCATATATCTTCAGATCTACTGAGGGTTTCATCAAATATTTTCAGATCTACTAAGGGTTTCATTATTTATCTTCAGATCTACTGAGGGTTTCATCATTTATCTTCAGATCTGCAGAGGGTTTCATCATTTATCTTCATATCTACTGAGGGTTTTATCATATATCTTCAGATCTACCTACAGTTTTATTATATATCGTTAGATCTACTGAGGGTTTTATTTTTATGTCTTCAGATCTACTGAGGGTTTCATCAAATACTGTATTATCAGATCTTCTGATGGCTTCATCATATATTTTCAGATCTACTAAGGGTTTCATCATATATCTTCAGATCTACTTCATATATGTAAATATCTACTGAGGGTTTCATCATATATTTTCAGATCTTCTGATGGTTTGATCATATATTTTCAGATCGACTACTTCATATATATCTTCGGATCTACTGAGGGTTTCATCACGTCATGTTTTTATAGACATTAACATTTGCTTATGTCTTTTTATGCCATTGCCCAGGTTTACTATGAAGTCATCTCTCTTCTCCATCTCATAAGGATGAAGGGCTTCCCTAGAGAAAATCCCAACACTGCTCTAATATTGAGAGCTTGCTCCTGGCTGTGGCATTGTAAGACGCAGCAGCTGTTGTGGAGTTATGTGACTACAAGGCACATAATGGGCTTCCCAAGTGATGTATAAAGTTTTATAGCCAGACTGGAGTCCTCCCCTAATGCAGCCCAGGTGGAAGTTGCAACCAAATAAGTGGATTAAACAGAAGCAGCACTGAAGTCCAGGATGTACAAAGATCTGATACATCAGAAACAACCTCAACACCAGCTGAGACATTCAATAATAAATCCAATAATCCGACACACTCAGCCTTACATCCATGACACAATGATGGGGGTCACCCTGATCAAAGTTATTATTATAGGTGAATTGAAAGCCAATCCGATTATAACCAATCCGATTCCCTCTTTTAATTTCCCACTGCATGAACACTGAATTAAGGGAAACATTTGATTGGTTACATTGGGTAATTCAGACAACTAATGGCAGGATCCCTGGCTGCTATTCATGCATTGTTTATAATGCGAATCCTAAAGTCACTGGGAGACGCAGCAAACGAGCGCTGTGGTACTGCAGGTACCTTCTGAAAATGCTAGCTGCCTGGCTATTTTTAGCAGTGATACTTTCTGAGTAACAGACTTGAAACAATGACTCAGAAAGCACTGAAGCCATTGGACATTGAACAAGATAAGTGCATTTTCTGCTTTATGACAGATAATATTATTCATGCAGAAGTTATAATATATGGTGTCTGTAGGGAGTATATAGGGAGTGTCTGTAGGGAGTATATATGTCCATAGTGACATGATAGCATCACGCAGTTGCTGCAGATTTGTCGGCTGCACATCCATGATGCCGATCTCCCGTTCCACCACATCCCAAAGGTGCTCTATTGGATGAGATGTGGTGAGTGTGGAGGCCATTGGAGGACGGTGACCTCATTGTCATGGTGAAGAAACCAGCGGTGAGATGATTGGAGCTTTGTGACATGGTGCATTATCCTGCAAAATAGTCTAGCGCTAAATGTAACCAATGCAAGAGATTTATTAGTTGTAACCAAGGGGCGATACGTGGAAGCATTTCCCTGTGTCTCGATGACAGGTTATTCATCAGAATCTTCTCTCTATAACAAGGAAACATGTCCTGGACTTTTTCAGCTGTGTGTACAATCTGAGCTCACATAATGAGCCCCATAAAAAAAAACAAAAAAAAAAACAGGATTTTTAAGCAAAGCATTTGAAGATCAACTCAGGCCCACAAAATTCCCAGGGTTGAGCTTTAAGCTCAGCCTAGTAAACATGTAAAAGTGAGCTTACAGCTCCATCTGCTGGCGCTAAGTTGTAAATATGGAATATTCCTATGCAATTGTTGAAAATAAATGCTAGGGATAGACCGATTATAGGCAAAGCCCATATATCAGGGGCCAATATGCACTTCCCCCAAAATATCGGTATCGGCCCCAAAACTGTCCGATATCGCTGATATTTTTGTGACATCATTCTGCCTTCTTAGGCCGCCTCCCTTGTCTTGGGCAGCTTCGTCTGGAGTCGGGACTAGTCTCGCAGGAGTGTATCACAGCCATACACCCGCCCACAGCAGCCGATGCCAGCCAGCCACCCACATCCACAGACCCTGTACCAGCCAGCCACAGGCACTGTACCAGCCAGCCACCCACAGGCCTTGTACCAGCCACCCACAGTCACTGTACCAGCCAGTCACAGTCACTGTACCAGCCAGCCACAGGCACTGTACCAGCCAGCCAGCCAGCCACCCACAGGCTCTGTACCAGCCAGCCACCCACGCACCCACAGGCCCTGTACCAGCCACCCACAGTCACTGTACCAGCCACCCACAGTCACTGTACCAGCCAGCCACAGGCCCTGTGCCAGCCACCCACCCACCACAGGGTGCCAGCCAGCCACCCACCACAGGGTGCCAGACAGCCAGCCACCCACAGACAGTGTGCCAGACAGCCAGACACCCACAGGCTCTGTACCAACCAGTCACCCACCTACCACAGGGTGCCAGCCAGCCATTAAGCATTAAACAAAAATGAACATGTTCAGTACCAGATTTGTGTCAAAAATTGTCTTTATTTTTCAAAACTTTAAATGTACAAAATATTGGCCCATATCGGCCGATATCGATACGTTGTGACCAAAATATCGGTATCGGTCCTATAAAAACCATATTGATCTATCCCTAATCAATACTAAACATAGTGAAATGTCACACTGTAGAGGAGGACAGGCGATGACACAACATTTTTGTGCTTCAGTGTGTTTCTGGTCTGTATGTTAGTTGCAGGTCAGCACTTAGATGGGTTTTGCACATTGGTCAGATTAAAGCCCAATCCAACCAAAAACGTTTTTTTTTTTAATAGAGTAATAATCAGAATTTTTGTCATGTGTTTAATAATACGAATGTCCTCATTAGAGAGATTTCACTTCACTTCTTGTCCCAGTGACACCAGGATGAGAAATTAGATGGTGAAGGTGTCACCACCACAAAGAGAGAAATAAAAAAAAAGACATATTCCAACCCCTCCCCCACTCTACTACATAAACGTGCGTTTGTACCAGTTCCGGTCGCCGGTGGGACGACTTCCCGCCCTACTGACATCATTCCATCAGGTGAAGAAAAAGGAAGATGGTGGCACGCTGCAGTGAAATCAAAGTATTAAAAGTCCTTTATTGTCACCATGCCAGACAAAAAAAAACAGGAACTGGTTGACACATTTCACAGGAATCACTCGTTATAAGTAAGTACCCCTAATTCTAACAAAATAAAACTAATAAATAAATAATAACAATAATTATAAATATTAACAAAATAAAAAAAATGAATAATACATTAATAATAACCAAATAAACACCAGGGTTAGGGGATAACCCTTACACTTAATAAAACAAATAAAAAAAATACAAAAATTAATATTAAATAATAATAATAATAATAATAATACAATTATTAATAATAATATTCAAACAAACACCAGGGTTGGGGTTTAACCCTAACCCCTAACAAAATAAACGAATAAAAAATAAATAAATCGAGTAAGCACAAGTGATTCGTGTGAAATGTGTCAACCAGTTCCTGTTTTTTTTGTCTGGCATGGTGACAATAAAGGACTATACTTTGATTTCACTGCAGTGTGCCACCATCTTCCTATTCTTCCCTTGCATTTTCAGTGGTGAGGTGGGGTTCAGCACCTGCAGTGGTCTGCAACTCACTGATTGCCTGAGCGGTGTACAAAGTGTGGTTGCACCATTCCATCCGGACAGGAAGTGCTACATTCACTCATAAGCATCGCCTTTTTGGGCATTTTTTGGGCGTTTTAATGCGCGTTTTTGCACACATTTGTACCGAGTTTTAAAGCATTTTAGAGCATTGGCTTTTTTTTAGCCAATAGAGAAAAATATAATCTGTTTCATCATTTGTTGCTAGGAGTTCAGATTTTACTTCCACTTCTTCTTCTTATTCCTGGTGTTTATTATTTATTTATTTATTTTTGTTAGGATTAACCCCTAATCCTAACATAGATGAATAATATTAATTAATTATTATTTAATTATTAATAATAAAAATAATAATAATAATAATCAAACAAACCAACAAACAAACAAACACCAGGGTTGGGGTTTAAGCCTAACCCCCAACAAAATAAACTAATAAAATAAATAAATAAATAATTAATATTAAATAAACAAACACCAGGGTTACTGGTTGTGTTAAGGGTTAACCCTAACCTCTAATCCTAAATAATGTTTTTAAAAATAAACAAATAAATAAATAATAAATTAATAAACAAACACCAGGTAATAAAAAAATTGAAAAAAAAAAATAATAATATTTATAAACATTATTAAAAAAAAAGAATAATATATAAATAAAACCTAAATAAACATCACGATTAGAGGTTAACCCTAACACCCAATAAAATAAATATACAAATACAAAAATGAATTTTAAATAATAATAATAAAAAAATAAATAAATAATAATCAAACAAAAAAACACCAGGGTTAGGGTTTTACTCTAACCCCTAGCAAAATAAACTAATAAAAAATAAATAAATATTATTTAATAAACAAAACACCAGGGTTAGTGGTTGTGTTAAGGGTTAACCCTAACCTCTAAACCTAAAAACAAAAATAAAATAAAATAAATAAATAAATTATTGATAAATGAATAAATAAACAGCAGGGTTGCAGTTAGAGGTTCAATTAATTTAGTGAAATCATTTATTTATTATTTTTATTCTTTATTTATTTATTTATTGCATTTGAGCGGAAAAACTGGCCTAAATGGGTGACAAAACGACCAAAAATGCTCATAAGTGCGCAAATCGCGTGCTTCAAAGCATCTCTATGTGAAAAAAGAAACGCTTAAAAAAACGCACAAATCTGTCCGAATCGCTACAAAACTTTTTCACTCTTCAGGCGTTTGGCAGCTTGGATGGAAGATGTGAACCAACTCCATAGAGATTCAGTGAATTTCTCTTCTCCAGCGTTTTAGAGCTGAAATGAGGTTAAATCTCCTCCATGGGATAAAAACCTGACAGAGGTTCTAACCCCTCCTACTTTTCTGACTGTAATTGGGTGGAGCAGGTCTCCCCTCAATGTCCCCATCCTGTCCATGTCATTAGGTGTCCCCCATACAGATATTTACACTGCTGTCATCCAAGAGAGCCAAATGGTGGAGTCAGAGAGGTCAGGAATGTAGGAAGGTCCATCTGTTGTATCTGATCATCAGACAGGAATTCCCACCACTGATCCCTCCTGATGGAGATCACAGAGTGCGGGAGAACATCGACTGTCCAACATTTCCTCCAAATTCACTCTTCACAAATCTGTCCATTCTTTCTGTCCCGTATTTTCCCAGATTTGGATCATTTTATTTCATACACAGAATTGTAAACGCTCCTCGGAGTCACCTGCAAATCACGGAATGCGGCTATCAATCCACCCACAACTGATAGTTTACATATCGGAGGAGCCAGCCCTTCTCTTCTTATATGTATAGGACAGTGGTGGTCAACTTTATTGACTGTAGACATGATACAGGAGATGGTCAGAGACTGCAGACATGATACAGGAGATGGTCAGAGACTGCAGACATGATACAAGAGATGGTCATAGACTGCAGACATGAAACAGGAGATGGTCAGAGACTGCAGAGATGATACAAAAGATGGTCAGAGACTGCAGACATGATACAAAAGATGGTCAGAGACTGCAGACATGATACAAGAGATGGTCAGAGACTGCAGACATGATACAGGAGATGGTCAGAGACTGCAGACATAATACAGGAGATGGTCAGAGACTGCAGACATGATATACATGATATAAGAGATGGTCAGAGACTGCAGACATGATACAAGAGATGGT
Organism: Pelophylax lessonae; assembly: GCF_965119305.1. Lineage (NCBI taxonomy): Eukaryota > Metazoa > Chordata > Amphibia > Anura > Ranidae > Pelophylax > Pelophylax lessonae. The sequence goes on along the minus strand of NC_138777.1, from coordinate 237,443,186 downwards.
CAGAGACTGCAGACATGATACAGGAGATGGTCAGAGACTGCGGACATGATACAAGAGATGGTCAGAGACTGCAGACATGATACAGGAGATGGTCAGAGACTGCAGACATGATACAGGAGATGGTCAGAGACTGCAGGCATGATACAGGAGATGGTCAGAGACTGCAGACATGATACAGGAGATGGTCAGAGACTGCGGACATAATACAAGAGATGGTCAGAGACTGCAGGCATGATACAGTAGATGGTCAGAGACTGCAGACATGATACAGGAGATGGTCAGAGACTGCAGACATGATACAAGAGATAGTCAGAGACTGCAGACATGATACAGGAGATGGTCAGAGACTGCAGACATGATACAGAAGATGGTCAGAGACTGCAGACATGATACAGGAGATGGTCAGAGACTGCAGACATGATACAAGAGATGGTCAGAGACTGCAGACATGATACAAGAGATGGTCAGAGACTGCAGACATGATACAGGAGATGGTCAGAGACTGCAGACATGATACAAAAGATGGTCAGAGACTGCAGACATGATACAGGAGATGGTCAGAGACTGCAGACATTATACAGGAGATGGTTGTTGTAGGGTGATGTAAATGCAGGTGTGTTGATATTTCTGCACATGGACTGTCTGTGTTCCTCTTCTGACCAACCCAACTGTTCACTTCAGTTTGTGTTTTCCTGCTGGATTTATGGCCTGGCGGCGTTAACCCTTGATGGAGTGGCGGGCAGGTGTGAAGCTGCCTCCCCCGCTAAGTGTGGTAACTGCTTATCCAGCTGTCCAGAATGGGAGGGGAAGAAGTGCGGGGATTAACTTGACTTTACCCGTCCCCAGTGACTCAGAAAGTCCCAGCTGCTGCCCCCCCCCCTCCCCCCCTGCATGGTCGGGGTACGATTGTGTTACAGGCGTCCCGGGAATTTACATCATTCCTAAACAAGACAAAGGCGGAGATCTGCGCTGTGTATACTGTACAGCCCAGACACTTATTTATACCGGGTGATAAACTCCCGATTAAATCTCAGCGAGGCCGGAGCCTCTCAAAGAAAACGCAGCGAGGCCAGCTCCTCCCAAATAAAATGCAGCGAGGCCGGAGCCTCCCAAATAAAACCCAGTGAGGCCAGAGCCTCCCAAATAAAACGCACCAAGGCCAGAGCCTCCCAAATAAAACGCACCGAGGCCAGAGCCTCCCAAATAAAACGCAGTGAGGCCGGAGCCTCCCAAAGAAAATGCAGCGAGGCCAGAGCCTCCCAAATAAAACGCAGCGAGACCGGAGCCTCCCAAATAAAACGCAGCGAGGCCGGAGGCTCCCAAATAAAACGCAGCGAGGCCGGAGCCTCCCAAAGAAAACGCAGTGAGGCCGGAGCCTCCCAAATAAAACACAGCGAGACCGGAGCCTCCCAAATAAAACACAGCGAGGCCGGAGGCTCCCAAATAAAACACAGCGAGGCCGGAGGCTCCCAAATAAAACGCAGTGAGGCCGGAGCCTCCCAAATAAAACGCAGTGAGGCCAGAGCCTCCCAAATAAAACGCAGCGAGACTGGAGCCTCCCAAATAAAACGCAGCGAGGCCAGAGGCTCCCAAATAAAACGCAGGGAGGCCAGAGCCTCCCAAAGAAAATGCAGCGAGGCCGGAGCCTCCCAAATAAAATGCAGCGAGACCGGAGCCTCCCAAATAAAACGCAGCGAGGCCAGAGCCTCCCAAATAAAACGCAGTTTTATTTCTTGCTGTTCTGAATTGCCTTTTATTTTGGATATACTGGGGTAATTTTTTTAAAAATATGTTGCATTGTTACTTGTGTCTGTGACCCCACTGGGAAAATTCCCCCTCACTTCCTGTCCTGATATTCCCTACTGAGGTCAATCAGCCACAGCACCATTAACCCCCAGTAACCTGTGGAGGAACCCTGAGTGCGAATTGATACAAATATTCTCAATCTAGATAACATGACCGGAAATCCAATAAAAATATTTTAGCCAACCTTAGACAATTGTTCCCACCTTCCCTGACTCTGGGGCTGTCTGAGTATAGCGCCCCCTCTGTCCTCCATTGACTTAAACAAGAGAGCTGGGGCTTTCCCATGAGCTAGATCTATTTAAAAAAAATATCCATAAGGCAAAAATAGTCTCCAATGTATCCAAAATAATTTCTAGAAAACTTCTCTTTTTTCTTGCGTTCCAGAAATAAACCATTTGGAAACTTTTCAATGCTTTAACCAATTCTGGACCGGAAGGATTTGCCCCCTTAATGACCAGGCCATTTCTTTGCGATTCGGCACTGTATTAATTTAATGGATAATTGCGCAGTCGTGCGACGCTGTACCCAAATAAAATTGATGTCCTTTTTTTCCCACAAATTTTTTCTCACCTTTTGGTGGTATTTGATCACCTGTGCGATTTTTATTTTTTGCACTATAAACAAAAAAAGAGCGACAATTCTGAAAAAAAAATATTTTTTTTACTTTCCGCTATATAACATCCCCCCCCCAAAAAAAAAAAAAAAAATTAAAAATCAAAAATTTTCATAATTTTAGGCCAATTTGTATTCTGCTACATATTTTTGGTAGAAAAAAAAAATCAAAAATCGCAAAAAGCGTATTTTGATTGGTTTGCACAAAAGTTATCGCGTTTACAAACTAGGGGAAAGATTTATGTCATTTATATTTATTTTGCTAGAAATGGCGGCGATCAGTGATTTTTAGCGAGACTGCGACATTGCGGTGGACAGATCGGACCCCTAACTGGCATTTTTTACACTTTTGGGGGGACCAGTGACATTACTGCAGTAATCAGTGCTAAAAATAGGCACTTTTATTGTAATAATGACACTGGCAGGGAAGGGGTTAACCCAGGAGTGAGCATAGACTTAAGTGTGAGCCTAGGGGGTGTTTTCTAACTGTATGGGGGTGGGATTTGTGAAATGATCATAGAGACCTGTGTTCCTATATAGAAAGATCACAGGTGTTTACAACAGCCGACCCTCCTTCTCTCTCAGCTGGGGGCAATCGCGGGTGTCAGGCGGCAATCACGGCCCCCGGCCCCGTGGATCGGCATCCCGCTACCTAGTGGGGGCAGGAGCGTGCCGCCGGCGGCATGTGCTTGCCCCCCCAGCACCATGCCAAGGTTCTAGGTGTAATTCTGGACTCTAAACTATCCTTTCGGCCCCACATCTAATCAGTGTCCAAATCTTGCCACCTCAACCTCTGCAACATCTCCAGAATACAACCCTTCCTAACCAATGACACCAGACAGCTCCTAATTTACTCCCGGGTCATCTCTCCCCTCGACAACTGCAACTCGCTCCTCAATGGCTTACCTTTACATAGGTGTGTGTAAGGTGAAAAAGCCACACTCCGAGTTGAAGATGAATAAAAATCTGTTTATTTGTATCAAAAAAATGATAAAAACATTTCAAAGTACATCCATAATAGCCAGAGACACAGGGGGGGGGGGGGGGGGGGTGCACAGCGGTTGACGCGTTTCATGGAAAACGTCCGCTTAGTCGTAACCAGCTTACCTTTACATAGGCTACCCTATTCAGTCCATCATAAATGCTTTTAACAGGCTCATCCACCTTACCAACCGCTCAGAGTCTGCTACCCCTCTCTGCCAATCCCTCCACTGGTCTCCATTCAGTGTCCTCCACCCCTCTCTGCCAATCCCTCCATTGGATTCCATTCAGTGTCCTCCACCCCTCTCTGCCAATCCCTCCACTGGTCTCCATTCAGTGTCCTCCACCCCTCTCTACCAATCCCTCCACTGGCTTCCATTCAGTGTCATCAACCCCTGTCTGCCAATCCCTCCACTGGTCTCCATTCAGTGTCCTCCACCCCTCTCTGCCAATACCTCCAGTGGCCTCCATTCAGTAGCCTTAAAACCCTCTTTGCCAATCACTCCACTGGCTTCCATTCAGTGTCCTCCACCCCTCTCTGCCAATCCCTCTATTGGATTCTATTCAGTTTCCTCCACCCCTCTCTGCCAATACCTCCACTGGCTTCCATTCAGTGTCCTCCACCCCTTTCTGCCAATCACTCCACTGGCTTCCATTCAGTGTCCTCCACCCCTCTCTGCCAATCTCTCCATTGGCATCCATTTAGTCTCCTCCACCCCTCTCTAAAAATCCCTCCATTGGCTTCCATTTAGTCTCCTCCACCCCTCTCTGCCAATCACTCTACTGGTTTCTATCCAGTGTCCTCCACCCCTCTCTGCCAATCCCTCCACTGGCTTCCATTCAGTGTCCTCCACCCCTCTCTGCCAATCCCTCCACTGGCTTCCATTCAGTGTCCTCCTCCCCTCTCTGCCAATCCCTCCACTGGCTTCCATTCAGTGTCCTCCACCCCTCTCTGCCAATCCCTCCATTGGCTTCCATTCAGTGTCCTCCACCCCTGTCTGCCAATCCCTCCACTGGCCTCCATTCAGTGTCCTCCACCCTTCTCTACCAATCCCTCCACTGGCCTCCATTCAGTTGCCTCCACCCCCTCTTTACCAATCCCTCCACTGGCTTCCATTCAGTGTCCTCCACCCCTCTCTGCCAATCCCTCCATTGGCTTCCATTCAGTGTCCTCCACCCCTCTCTGCCAATCCCTCCACTGGCTTCCATTCAGTGTCCTCCACCCCTCTCTGCCAATCCCTCCACTGGCTTCCATTCAGTGTCCTCCTCCCCTCTCTGCCAATCCCTCCACTGGCTTCCATTCAGTGTCCTCCACCTCTCTCTGCCAATCCCTCCAATGGCTTCCATTCAGTGTCCTCCACCCCTCTCTCTCAATCCCTCCACTGGCTTCCATTCAGTGTCCTCCACCCCTATCTCCCAATCCCTCCACTGGCTGCCACTCACCCAACAATCTAAATTCAGATTACTAACAACAATTTACAAAGCCATTCACAACTCTGCCCCTAGCTACATCACTAACCTCATCTAAAATACCATCCAAATCGTTCTCTTCGTTCCTCCCAAGACCTCCTGCTCTCTAGTTCCCTTGTCACCTCCTCCCATGCTCGCCTCCAGGACTTTTCCTGAGCCTCTCCTATCCTATGGAACTCCCTACCCCAGTTTGTCCAACTACCTCCTACCCTGTTTGGTTTTAGACAATCCCTGAAAACCCTCCTCTTCAGAGAAGCCTATCCTACCCACACCTAACAACTGTACTTTTATTTTCTCCATCAGCCCATCCCCACAGTCATTACCTTTTTGTTTCACTTGACCCTCCCTTCTAGATTGTAAGCTCTAACGAGCAGGGCCCTCTGATTCCTCCTGAATTTAATTGTATTGTAACTGTACTGTCTGCCCTCATATTGTAAAGCGCTGTGCAAACTGTTGGCGCCATATAAATCCTGAATAATAATAATTTCCGGCTTCTATGGGGATCCCACAGGTATGACACATACATACTCCCATTGGTCCACAGTGATCAATGTAAAGCCGGCCATACATGGATTGACATTTGGCAGGGACCAGTCAAATTTTAAAACCATGTATGGGCAGGCAGGTCGTACACGAGTGGATCTATCGATCCAGCTTGTTAGGTTTTTCTTGAATGATCAGTGCCGCTGGCTAAAGCCTGCAACACTGATCATTGTACTCTGACAGTAGAGAAGTCTTCCGCTGTCAGAATACAATAACACAGCGGGAGGGATTCCCCCATCCACATTGAAGTGTGGATGGGGGAATCGGCTGTTTTTTTTTTTTTTTTATAATAATAATAAAAAAAAATAAATGAATGTATGGCCTGCCTTACTTACTAAAAATGACCGTACTCAGAAATCAGCTTTAACTACTTTTTTGCTTTTTTGCTTAGTCCAGGATTATTTATGGTAGCAAATCAACTCTAAAGAAGGAATATCACAAATAACATCACACATTCTAAAGAAGGGGTATCATATACAACATCATAAAAATCAACACAGTTAAAGGGAAGACCAGAAAAATCATTTTTCAGCAGATACAACGGAAGAACATTCAACCCATGTATGTATAACAAAACGTAATATTAAAAAACATTCAAAAAGTACTTGAAGCTGTCTTTATGTTAGCCCTATATAAATTATGTTATATTATTATATTACATTATATTATTATTATATTATTTTATTTACTTTATTTTATACATTTTATTATTTATTTATTTTATTCTTATGATTTGTTTTATTATTAATATTAAATGTATATTTTAAATACTATTTATTTATTTAAGGTATTTATGTAGTGCTGTCAATTTATGCAGAACTTTACATATATACTGTACATTCACATCGGTCCCTGCCCTCAAGGAGCTTACAATGTATCATTATATTATATTATTTTATTCTATTATTTATTTATTTATTTATTTCAGGTTCTTATATAGTCATCAGTCCCTGCCCTCAAGGAGCTTACAATTATTTTATTAATATATTATATTATTTGATATATTGAATTTTTTGAATTATCATTTAATTTTAATAATATTATTTATTGTATTTATTAATATTATCATTTATTATTAATTATATTAATATTTCTAATATGTTTTATTATATTATTATTTTATGATATTGTATTAGCCCTTTACATGAGCTTATAATCTATCTTTATATTATTCTATTATTCATATATTATATTATTTTATGCATTTCATTTTTTTATTTATTATATTATTTTTATTATTATTATTATTATTATTATTAATAATAATTTTATTTATTATTATTATTATACAGGATTTATATAGCGCCGACAGTTTGTGCAGCGCTTTACAATACGAGGGAAGACAATACAGTTACAATACAATTCAATACAGGAGGATTTAGAGGGCCCGGCTCGTTAGAGTTTACAATCTAGAAGATTATCATTATTATTTATTTTATTATTAATTATATTAATATTTTTATTATACTTACAATCTAGAAGATTATCATTATTATTTATTTTATTATTAATTATATTAATATTTTTATTATATTTACAATCTAGAAGATTATCATTATTATTTATTTTATTATTAATTATATTAATATTTTTATTATATTTACAATCTAGAAGATTATCATTATTATTTATTTTATTATTAATTATATTAATATTTTTATTATATTACAATTTTATGATATTATATTAGCCCTTTGCATGAGTTTATAATCTATCTTTATATTATATTATTCTATTCTATTATTATTTGAAAAATAGCAAAATAACAGACCTGCTAGTCCTAATTCTCATACCCAGGGATGTGGATTCGGTACAGAGAACAGAGTTGAATATTATTTCACTATTCCTCTATTCTATTATTAATATATTATATGATTTTATATATTTCATTCTATTTATTATATTATTAATATTAATTGTATTTATTATTATTAATGTTATTATTATTATTAATATTATTAACATTTATATATTTTAGATATTTATTATATTATTTATTATATTATATTAACCCTTTACGTGAGCAGAGCTATCATATAATGTGTGAGGTGATGCTCCTTCTCTGTCCAATCAGCAGGCTGGGAGTGGAACAGTGACCAAACTGTATTATTTATACAGCAGTAAAGAAAAGGGAGGTCAGCGATCGGACGAATGCTCTCTAGCTGGATCACAAGAGCTGCTGAACAGAATTATCAATCTTTTGGATGGTAAAACAGATCTAATCTATGTATTTATTTTTCTAAACAAATTTTATTAAAAATTATTATTTTATTTTATTTTTTTTCTTACAAACACTGCAGGAACAAAACAGTTGTTTGATAGGTATGGTATAAAGAATCTCTGAATTTTATTTAACACTATATTTTACTTTATTTTTTTTTTTTTTTTTGCTTGCAGTCCAGCTTTATGTAGGCTAAAATTGTTCTACAAAACAATTAAATATTAATATAACCAATACGCTCTACGGGACAAATATAAAAGGTGGAATTACGCTTTAGTTATTTGGCATTAATGCGCCTGATAGTGACCAGACATGACGCAGCCTGGTGACAAATCCCGGAAAAAACCCTCCGCTAAATATAAATATCGTGTCATTTCCCGAAATGGAATCCTTAAATTTGATCATTTTTCTTTGATGGCAATTTCCCAAAATACACGCAGTCTGATTATGAGAGAATGCAGACAGGGCAACGGTACACAGCATGAGAATCACAGCCAGGCGAGAGGAAAATGCTACAAATCCAGCAGTAAAAAAAAAAAAAAAAAAAAATCAAAAAAAAAAAAAATCACAAAAATATTTTTTCTCAACACAAGCAAAATGCGCCCGAATTTCTAATTCCAAATAGTGAGTTTTATTTAACCACTTCTGTACCAGAAGGTTTTACCCCCGGAGGATTTGGCTGCTCAAAGACCAGGCCCTATTTTGGGATTCGGCACTGCGTGACTTTAACGGACAATTGCGCGGTCGTGCGACGCTGTACCCAAATGAAATTGACGTCCTTTTTTCCCACAAACAGAGCTTTCTTTTGGTGATATTTGATCACTTGTGGGCAGTCATGCAGGGGAGGAAAGAGGCGGGGCTCTAGCTGACTTGCTGCAGCTTCTAATGAACACTGAGAAGCTTGCGGTGTGCGGTCAAATCAGAGGAAGGCGTTTCAGTCCAGGAGGGGAGGGGCTACAACTGTGCAATACTGAGCCTCCGTTCGCATGTTTGCGTCCCGAATCACAGCCAATCACCGGGACGCCCCAAACATGGTGCGATTTTGTCGCAATTGTTGCCCGACGAATCGCAGTAACGGAATCACGGGATGTCTCTCGTCCAAAAGAGGTACAAGAACTTCTTTTTGGGCGACAGGAGTCCCGCGATTCTGTTTGCGCAATTTCACTGCGATTTGTCGGGTGACATATGCCTCAAAATGACGGCGTGTTTGGGGTGCCATAGGAAGTGACGGGGATTGCAAGGGCGTCTGCGATTTTTCGTGATTGGGGATCGCAATATGTGAAGGGAGCCTTAAGGTCAGGCTGGAGTTCTGCTTTAACAATGGCTACAATTGCATCCCTCCTCTTCTAATATTCCAGCCGGGGCAGGGGAGGGGCAGAGAGGCGGGCACTGGAAGCTGGTGAGCTGCTAAATGCGTCTTTCCCAGGGTCGGTGCCAAGGCGTGCTGGATGTCTCTGATAGAGAGCGATGTGCCGTGTCTGGGAATGTGCGCAGCGCCCCAACGCTGCACAGAGCCGCCATTACCGTGCAGAAAAAAAGATGCCGTTAACCACTTCTGGACCAGAAGATTTACCCCCTTAATGACCAGGGCCATATTCTGCAATTCGGCACTGCGTTACTTTAACTGACAATTGCGCGGTCGTGCGACGCTGTACCCAAATAAAATTGATGTCCTTTTTTTACCCCACAAACATAGATTTCTATTGGTGGTATTTGATCACCTCTACGATTTTTATTTTTTGCGCTATAAACAAAAAAAGAGCGACAATTCTGAAAAAAAAAAAAAGGAAAGGAAGGGTTGTCACCGGGACAGGAAGGGTTGACACCAGGACAGGAAGTGTTGACACCGGGACAGGAATAGTTGTCACCGGGACAGGAAGGGTTGTCACCGGGACAAGAACGGCTGTCACCAGGACAGGAAGTGTTGTCATCGGGACAGGAAGTGTTGTCACCGGGACAGGAAGTGTTGTCAGTAAGAAAGGAAGAGTTTTCACTGAGACAAGAAGGGTTGTCACTGGGACAGTAAGAATTGTCGCCAGGTCAGGAAGGGTTGTCACCAGGACAGGAAGGATTGTCATTGGCAGAGGAAGTGTTGTCACCGGGACAGGAAGGGTTGTCACCAGGACAGGAAGTGTTGTCACCGGGACAGGAAGGGTTGTCATTGTTAGAGGAAGGGTTGTCACCAGGACAGGAAGGGTTGTCACCGGGACAGGAAGGGAACTTGTCACTGGGACAGTAAGAATAGTCGCCAGAACAGGAAGGGTTGTCACCAGGACAGGAAGGGTTGTCATTGGTAGAGGAAGGGTTGTCACCAGGACAGGAAGGGTTGTCACCGGGACAGGAAGGGTTGTCACCGGGACAGTAAGAATTGTCACCGGGACAGAAAGCGTTGTCACCGGGACAGGAAGGGTTGTCATTGGTAGAGGAAGGGTTGTCACCAGGACAGGAAGGGTTGTCACTGGGACAGGAAGTGTTGTCACCGGGACAGGAAGGGTTGTCATTGGTAGAGGAAGGGTTGTCACCAGGACAGGAAGGGTTGTCATTGGTAGAGGAAGGGTTGTCACCAGGACAGGAAGGGTTGTCACCGGGACAGGAAGTGTTGTCACCGGGACAGGAAGGGTTGCCACTGGGACAGGAAGGGCAATAATAACACTGTCAGATGATTGGTAAGCTGTAATTTATCACTTTTCAGGTTTTGGGTTTAATGCCGCTTTTATTTCTTTATTTTTTCCACACCTAATCGCATTGCATGGGTGTGAACACCTTTGTGATGCGATTCTGACAAGTGCAATGCATTTTGCAATCTGTTTCGGGGTATCATTCATGGAACATGAAGCCCCCGTTGACATTGTGCCGATTTGGCATGCGATTTGTTATGATGAATCGCATGTCAAATCGGAGCCTATTGCCGGCACCGGTTCACACTGAGGGCGGGGGTGAAATCATTCAGCTGAAAGCGTACAATTTCAAACTCGCATGTCAGTGCAACTAGGGGGGCGATTTGACAGACGTCTGTACGGCTTCATGCACAAATGTCTACTGAGGTCGCCCTGAAGTTGCCAAAAGCAGTGCAGGAACTACTTTTGGGAGTCGGTGCGGCGCCACAAAGTCAAGGTTGCACCAATTCAGACAGTGATGTTGCCGGCAATAGGCTCTGATTTGGTTTGTCAAATCTTCCCGATGTGAACGGGGGCTGAACGACACCCCGAAACAGATTGCAAAATGCAGTGACCTTGACACAATCACCCATGCAATGCGATTTTGATAAGGGGAGAAAAAGGTTCCACATTTGTACCAAAATGTTGTAGGACCCTTTTTCCACGCACCGAAATCTTATCACATGGGTGTGTTCTGGCAAGCATTGCATTGTGGGAAAGTCAGAGTTACTAAAATAGCATAGAGGGGATTTTTAGCTAAAAACGCCAAAAATGGCTGAAAAACGCCAATGCAAAAAAAGCAGAAAAACTCACCACAAAGCTCCTGGCATTTTTAGAACTTCCCGTGTGCACGAGGCCTATTTCGGACGCCGGTCCCCGGGACCCGAAACATGTCATGGTTGGCAGCTGTGCTCAGTCTTGGCCGCTCCCTCTCCATGTTGGACATTTGTGTGAAATCCATCAGCGTTGTCTTATAAAGGAGCTGGAAGTGATTTTTCATCGGTGCGGGTACAGCAGAGAATTTGCTTCCCAGGACCCCCCCCCCCCTCCCCTGTGCCCCCCCCCCCCCCCACGGGGCATTTCAAGTATGTCCAGCTGTCAGGTGCTCGAATGTACAGAGCGTTGTCAGATGGATGGCAGAGAATAGGGATGGGTGGGGCAGTACTGGGAGAACTGGGATAATCCCATCTCCGCCAACACATAACCCTACTGTGACCTCACTTCATACCTACCCCACAGTGCACCTTGTGGCACTACAACTCCCAGCACTCCCCAGGAAACGCTCCCCTCCCTTTCCATGCACACCGAGCGTTTCCTCGGCTCCTCTAATCGCCTCTTCTCCCAGCAGGAGGAAAGCTACTGAACCACTTCAGCCCCGGAAGATTTACCCCTCCTTCATTTACCCCCCAGTCAATTTACCCCCCCACTTCATTTACCCCTCCTTCATTTACCTCCCAGTAGATTTACCCCCCGGAAGATTTACCTCCCTTCATTTACCCCCCAGAAGATTTACCCCTCCTTCATTTACCCCCCTCTTCATTTACCCACAGAAGCTTTACCCCCTTCATTTACCCCCCGGAAGATTTACCCCCCTTCATTTACCCCCCTCTTCATTTACCCGCGGAAGATTTACCCCCCTTCATTTACCCCCATAAGATTTACCCCACTTCATTTACCCCCCTTCATTTACCCCCGGAAGATTTACCCCCTTCATTTACCCCTGGAAGATTTAGCCCCAGAAGATTTACCCCCCTTCATTTACCCCTAGAAGATTTACCCCCGGAAGATTTACCCCCTTCATTTACCCCCAGAAGATTTACCTCCCTTCATTTACCCCCCAGAAGATTTATCTCCCTTCATTCACCCCCCCCCCCGGAAGATTTACCGCCCTTCATTTACCCCCAGAAGATTTATCTCCCTTCATTTACCCCTAGAAGATTTACCCCCCTTCATTTACCCCCCTTCATTTACCCCCCCCCTTCATTTACCCCCAGAAGATTTACCTCCCTTCATTTACCCCCCGGAAGATTTATCTCCCTTCATTTACCCCCGGAAGATTTATCTCCCTTCATTTACCCCCAAAAGATTTACCCCCAGGAAGATTTACCCCCCTTCATTTACCCCAGAAGATGTACTCCCCTTCATTTACCCCCAGAAGATTTACCCCCGGAAGATTTACCCCCCTTCGTTTACCCCCAGAAGATTTACCTCCCTTCATTTACTCCCAGAAGATTTACCTCCCATAATTTACCCCCGTTCTTGACCAGGCCATTTTTTTGCGATTCGGCACTGCTTTACTTTAACGGACAATTGCGCAGTCGTGTGACGATGTATCCAAATAAAATCAATGTTTTTTTTCCCCACAAATAGAGATTTCTTTTGGTGGTATTTGATCACCTCTGCGATTTTTACTTTTTGTGCTATAAACAAAAAAAGAGCAACAATTTTTTACTAGTAATGGCGGCGATCTGCGATTTTTAGCGGGACTGCGACATTGTGGCGGACAGATCGGAACCCTAACTGACATTTTTGACACTTTGGGGGTACCAGTGACATTACTACAGTAATCAGGGCTATAAATATGCACTGTCACTGTACTAATGACACTGGCAGGGAAGGGGTTAACATTATGGGTGATCAAAGGGTTAACCTTGTGTCTAGGGAGTGCTTTCTAACTGAGTGGGGGAGTAGCTTATACTGTGGGAAGGCAGAGATCCGTAATCCTGCTTAGCAGAAACACAGGATCACAGCCTTCCCCTCTCACAGACTGCCATTCTGTTTCTCTTCTGAATGATCGCTGGGTTAACATTGTGGGTTATCAAGGGGTTAAATGTGAGCCTAGGGGAGTGATTCTAACTGTGGGGGCGTGGCTTGTGAAATGATCATAGAGACCTGTGTTCCTATATAGAAGGATCACAGGAGCTCTGTCATCATTCCAGAGAGAAGAATGGTCAGCTGTGTTTACAACATCCGACCGTCCTTCTCTCTCAGCGGGGAGCGATCGCGGGTGTCAGGCGGCAATTGGAGCCACCTGACATACGCATCGGCTTCCCCGCTGCTGAGTGAGGAAGGAAGTGCGCCGGCGGCGGCGTGCGCTCGCCCCCAAGCTCCATGCTCGGGACCGACATAGCCCTACGTCGGTTTGCATAGGAGAGCCACATTGCCGCAGTAAATAGGCGCGGCCAGTCGGGAACCGGTTTAACTGACAGCACTATATAAGTACCTGTGATAAATAGTAATATAAATATATACAGACGGATATATGGGACACCTGGAGTTTGGATTAGTACTGGCAGTAATAAACAGTCCAGATTCCAGGCATTTGTGTGCCATCCATGTGACCTCTCCCAGGACATTCGGGTTCCTGCCATTGCTCAGATGTGTGGAGCGTCCCCACCATGGATAAATAGACACACATTTGGTCCTCACTGAGTCACCAACACAAAACATTCCTGACATTTCATGGCTGTCCCACATTCCCGGGTGCCATGTCTGTTTGCTTCTTATAGATTGCCTTATGTCCCGTATGTGTGTCTGGTGAGGAATGAGAGGTGGAAGTCATAAACTGCTTCTAGAATGGCTTCAGACTGGCTGGTCATAGACAACGCCATTGTTACAAGTCATAGGGGCAGCTGGAGCGTCAAAAGAAATACTGGTACATACATATTCACCAGCACACCAAGCATTTTGCAAAAGCAGTCCAAAAGTTTTTTATTGCAGAGAAGATCACATCAGAAACAGCGCAATGTTTTGGAGTCACGCAGGACCCCATGGCCTAGGCTATAATACGATTGCCAAGACCCTGAAACTCAGCTGCAGCACGGTGGCTAAGACCATACAGGGGTTAAACAGGACAGGTTCCACTCAGAACAGGCCTCACCATGGTCCACCAAAGAAGTTGAGTGCCGTGCTCAGCGTCATATCCAGAGGTTGTCTTTGGGAAATAGATGTATGAGTGCTGCCAGCAGGGTCAGCTTGTCAGTGCTCAGACCATACGCCGCACACTGCATCAAATTGGTCTGCATGGCTGTCATCCCAGAAGGAAGCCTCTTCTAAAGATGATGAACAAGAAAGACCGTAAACAGTTTACTGAAGACAAGCAGACTAAGGACATGGATTACTGGAACCATCTCCTGTGCTCTGATGAGACCAAGATAAATTTATTCGGTTCACATGGTGTCAAGCGTGTGTGGCGGCAACCAGGTGAGGAGTACAAAGACAAGTGACAATGAATGCCAACATGTACTGTGACATACTGAAGCAGAGCATGATCCCCTCCCTTCAGAGACTGAGCCGCAGGGCAGTATTCCAACATAACGACCCCAAACACCTCCAAGATGACCACTGCACTGCTAAAGAAGCTGAGGATAAAGGTGATGGACTGGCCAAGCATGTCTCCAGACCTAAACCCTATTGAGCATCTGTGGGGCTCCTCAAACAGAAGGTGGAGGAGCGCAAGGTCTCTAACATCCACCAGCTCTGTGATGTCATCATGGAGGAGTGGAAGAGAACTCCAGTGACAACCTGTGAAGCTCTGGTGAACTCCATGCCCAAGAGGGTTAAGGCAGTTCTGGAAAATAATGGTGGCCACACAAAAGTTTGACACGTTGGGCCCAATTTGGACATTGTCACTTAGGGGTGTACTCACTTTTGTTGCCAGCGGTTTAGACATTAATGGCTGTGTGTTGAGTTATTTTGAGGGGACAGTAAATTTACACTGTTATACAAGCTGTACACTCACTACTTTACATTGTAGCAAAGTCTCATTTCTTCAGTGTTGTCACATGAAAAGATAGAATAAAATATTTACAAAAATGTGAGAGGCGTACTTACTTTTGTGAGATACTGTATATATATATACACACACACACACACACAATATATACACACAATATATACACACAATATATAAACAGGTGAGGTGAATAGCACTTCAGTTGTTTTCCCAGTGCAATACAATCCGGCTATCCTAAAGGCGATACATAGAGAATTCCAAGCCCAGGATTGCTGCAAAATTCAAAAGAAAATTATAAAATAATCACAAGAGGTTCCATGTGAAAATTAAACATCTGGTAATTTTCTTTTGAATTTTAATGAATTTCAATTGAAGCAATCCTGGACTTTTTCTATATACAGTACATATATTTATAAGCATTTAATAACTGATTATTAAAAAGGAATTTTTCAATTTTTTAAATCTATTTTATAGACCTAAACCAAGATAAATAGAAAATGAAGAATACAAAGCTCTTATACATTCCTTTCTATGAAGCGGTGGGGTCGTTCTGGCCTCGGGCACAGAGGACTCAGAGCCTTGAAGCCCATCTCTATGGACAGGATGTTCTCACGCTGTTCGGTGATAAGGCACGTACTGGGAACACTGGCAGATGTAGGCAATGACAGATTTGCCATGGTCCTCCTGTATAATATTCACAGTGATCGGTCAGGACGAATGTCTGACTCACGTTATGGAATGTGATCAGGTATGAAATGGAGACTTTGTTATAATGCCTCCTAAGACATTTCTAATATGGTCACATCTGCTGTCTATCTGGTATGGTTGCATTGATGCTCTGCAGTTGTGGGAATGATGTTCTTGTCTAGGGGCCACCTTCTGGCACAGATGATGAGACATCGTATCAATGTTAGTGACCGGTATGATATCAGGTAGGCTGCTACACTGGATAGGAGATGGCCATCTGGAAATTGGAGTTGGAAGTGGGTCCTCACCCAGCTGATCCCATTAGGCAAGTGTACCTCAAACAGACGAAGCGTGGCCTTATGGGTGTAGAGTGTAACCATAATAAGAAATACTTTTCTATTCAATACATTATTGAGTTTTGAAAAATAAGTACAGAGGTACAAAAATTAACGTGTTTTATGGTGAGTACATTTATCATATGCATATGCATGGTAAGATAAGAGTCCTCTTCACACTGCATAGCATTGAACTGAAGTGTCTTGCTGGCGGTTTTAAGAGGAGGTACTTCCGGTGGCTCCGCCGTGACGTAGCTTCCAGAAGTGACTCTATTTATAGCATGTATACGTGTGCGGGCCACACCTTTGACAACGTCCCTGTGATGACGAAACGTGTCAGACACGCCCACGTGTAAACACGCTCATGCCGCAGCCATCCTGTTCTTTTATGTCTGTATCCTCTGCTGACATGTGAGTTGCCCATTTGTTGTTATGTTATTTTATGCCAATTAAAGGTACATACTATACCATTGGAGTTTCCCCTTGTTTCGGAGGTATATTTTGGCTTACTCAGCGGATTACAACTGGGGTTTTTTGGAGGCACCACGTCTATTAGTGTATGGGATATTGGATCGCTAACCGGAGCTTGGTGGTATGCTGATAATCCTTTGAGTTTATCCTTCCAACTCATGCCTTTTTGACCACTCTTAAACGAGGGTCAAATGATCCGGTAAGCAGATACCCTCTACTGAGCACATGGTGATGCATGATTCAAGAGTCGCTGGTCAAAATCATGTGGGAGAGTAGTCTAGACCAGTGGTCTCCAAACTGTGGCCCTGGGGCCCTTGGCTTGGTTTTATCCGGCTCTTGGGGCACTATTTCATCCACTGATACCAACAATTGGGCATAATTCCCCCCCACTGACACTGAAGGAACGCAATTCCTCCCAATGACAGCAATGATGAGGCACTATTTCTTCCCAATGACCGCAATAAATGGGGCCAAATGACCCCAATAACACTAACAATGGAGCCCAATGATCCCAATAATGGGATACAATTACTCCCACTGACACCAACAATGGGACACAATTCCTCCAACTGACAATAATGATGTAGCACTATTCCTCCCACTGATAAAAATGAAGGGGCACTATTCCTCCCACTGACACCAACAATGGGGCACAATTCCTCCTACTGACAACAATGATGGGACACTATTCCTCCCACTGACACCAATGATGGGGCACTATTCCTCCCACTGACACCAACAATGGGGCACAATTCCTCCTACTGACAACAATGATGTAGAACTAGTCCTCCCACTGATACCAATGAAGGGGCACTATTCCTCCCACTGACACCAATGATGGGGCACTATTCCTCCCACTGATACCAATGATGGTGCACTATTCCTCCCACTGACATCAATGATGGGGCACTATTCCTCCCACTGACACCAATGATGGGGCACTATTCCTCCCACTGACACCAACAATGGGGCACAATTCCTCCTACTGACAACAATGATGTAGAACTAGTCCTCCCACTGATACCAATGAAGGGGCACTATTCCTCCCACTGACACCAATGATGGGGCACTATTCCTCCCACTGATACCAATGATGGTGCACTATTCCTCCCACTGACACCAATGATGGGGCACTATTCCTCCCACTGACACCAATGATGGGGCACTATTCCTCCCCACTGATAACAATGATTGGGCACTATTCCTCCCACTGAAACTAATGATGGGGCACTATTCCTCCCACTGATACCAATGATTGGGCACTATTCCTCCTACTGACACCAATGATGGGGCCCTATTCCTCCCACTGACACCAATGATGGGGCACTAGTCCTCCCACTGACACCAATGATAGGGCACTATTCCTCCCACTGACACCAATGATGGGGCACTATTCCTCCCACTGACACCGATGATGGGGCACTATTCCCCCCACTGACACCAATGATGGGGAACTATTCCTCCCACTGACACCAATGATGGGACACTATTCCTCCCACTGACTCCAATGATGAGGCACTATTCCTCCCACTGACACCAATGATGGGGCATTATTCCTCCCACTGACACCAATGATGAGGCACTATTCCTTCAATTGACACCAATGATGGGGCACTATTCCTCCCACTGATACCAATGATGGGGCACTATTCCTCCCACTGACACCAATGATGGGGCACTATTCCTCCCACTGATACCAATGATGGGGCACTATTCCTCCAATTGACACCAATGATGGGGCACTATTCCTCCCACTGATACCAATGATGGGGCACTATTCCTCCCACTGACACCAATGATTAAGCACTAGTCCTCCCACTGACACCAATGATGGGACACTATTCCTCCCACTGACTTCAATGATGAGGCGCTATTCCTCCCACTGACACCAATGATGGGGCAGTATTCCTCCCACTGACACCAATGATGGGGCATTATTCCTCCCACTGATTCCAATGATGAGGCACTATTCCTCCAATTGACACCAATGATGGGGCACTATTCCTCCCACTGATACCAATGATGGGGCACTATTCCTCCCACTGAAACCAATGATGGGGCATTATTCCTCCCACTGACACCAATGATGGGGCACTATTCCTCCCACTGACACCAAAGATAGAGAAGCATTTACTCCATCTGGACCCCAGAACATTTTCTACTCTCACTGGCCACATTCCAGCCCCCCTAAAGTCTGAAGGACAGTAAACTGGCCCTTTGTGTAGAAAGTGTGACCCCAATGACACTAACAATGGAGCCCAATGATCCCAATAATGGGGCACAATTCCTCTTAGTGATACCAACAATGGGGCACAATTACTTCTACTGACACCAATGATGGAACATAATTCCTGCCACTGACACCAATGATGGGATATGATAGCTCTCATTAAAACAAAGAAGGGGCATTATTTTTTCCCCACTGACGTTAAGACCTTTTCTGCTCCCAAAGGCCACAGTCCAGCCCCCTAATGTCTAAGGAACAGTTAACTGTTTAAAAAACTTGCCATGCCTCTTACTAAATACCATAGACTGTCTACTTTCCAAAAGGGGTCACTTGGGGGGTATTTGTACTGTCCTGGCATTTTTAAGCCTCAAGAAATTAGATTGGCTGTCAGTACTGGCTGTATCAGGATTGATTGATTTTTAGATATATTCATAGTTTGTGGACTCTATAATTTTCCTACAGACTAAATAATATACACTGATTTTGGTTATTTTTTTTACCAAAGAAATGTAGCAGAATACAGTTTGGCCAAAATTTATGAAGAATATCTTACAGAAATTAAGAAAAAAGCATTTTTTCAACATTTTCATTTTTTTAAATTTATTTAGCAAAAAAAAAAAAAAAACAAACAAACAACCCACTGGTAAAAAAAAAATACCAGCAAAATAAAGCTCTAGTTTTGCAAAAACAATACAGCGGTTTAACAGGACAGGTTCCACTCAGAACAGGCCTCGCCATGATCAACCAAAGAAGTTGAGTGCTCGTGCTCAGCGTCATATCCAGAGGTTGTCTTTGGGAAATAGAGGTATGAGTGCTGCCAGCATTGCTGCAGAGGTTGAAGGGGTGGGGGAGGGGTCAGCCTGTCAGTGCTCAGACCATACGCCGCACACTGCATCAAATTGGTCTGCATGGCTGTCATCCCAGAAGGAAGCCTCTTCTAAAGATGATGCACAAGAAAGCCTGCAAACAGTTTGCTGAAGACAAGCAGACTAAGGACATGGATTACTGGAACCATCTCCTGTGCTCTGATGAGACCAAGATAAACTTATTTGGTTCAGATGGTGTCAGGCGTGTGTGGTGGCAACCAGGTGAGGAGTACAAAGACAAGTGTGTCTTCCTACAGTCAGGCATGGTGGTGGGAGTGTCATGGTCTGGGGCTGCATGAGTGCTGCCGGCACTGGGGAGCTACAGATCATTGAGGGAACCATGAATGCCAACATGTACTGTGACATACTGAAGCAGAGCAAGATCCCCTCCCTTCAGAGACTGGGCCGCAGGGCAGAATTCCAACATAACGACCCCAAACACCTCCAAGAGGGCAACTGCTAAAGAAGCTGAGGGTAAAGGTGATGGACTGGCCAAGCATGTCTCCAGACCTAATCCCTATTGAGCATCTGTGGGACATCCTCAAATGGAAGGTGGAGGAGCGCAAGGTCTCTGACATCCACCAGCTCTGTGATGTCATCATGGGGAGGGGAAGAGGACTCCAGTGACAACCTGTGAAGCTCTGGTGAACTCCATGCCCAAAACGGTTAAGGCAGTGCTGGAAAATAATGGTGGCCACACAAAATATTGACACTTTGGGCCCAATTTGGACATTGTCACTTAGGGGTGTACTCACTTTTGCTGCCAGCGGTTTAGACATTAATGGCTGTGTGTTGAGTTATTTTGAGGGGACAGTAAATTTACACTGTTATACAAGCTGTACACTCACTACTTTACATTGTAGCAAAGTGTCATTTCTTCAGTGTTGTCACATGAAAAGTTAGAATAAAATATTTACAGAAATGTGAGGGGTGTACTTACTTTTGTGAGATACTGTAGATTTAGCTATAGGGGGCAGTGCAGAGCAAAAAAAATGTCTTCGCAGCCCAATAATCCTTTTTATGACCCGATTCTGAACTGTATACTGACTTTATCTTGGAAAAATGTGAATGTTATTTTGATAATATAATGAGTGCGCTCCTTCAATGATTCCGTTTCACCTGCATGGTTTCCCTCGTAGCGGGAGAGAACACAGAACACAATAGAAGATGATGATGTGCGTGTTGTTTGTTTGGCGCTGTCGATGAGGTAATAATACAGCGGTATCATTCATCTACTCCGACAGATAAAAGCCGGGACACATCTGTTTCAGTTCACAAGCTACTAAGAGATACTGCAAAATTATCGTAAAGATTCCCATTAATCAAATTGTTACCACCAGGAGGGGCAAAACCCATCACAGGGATGTAATTTATGCCGGTACTGTCACTTTAAAGGCCAATTATAACCACACAGTCTAGTGGCTACTCATGACTGATTACTTTGTGTATCCATATATATATATATACACTATAATACCAAAAGTATTGGGACGCCTTTACACGCACATGAACTTTAATGGCATCCCAGTCTTAGTCTGTAGGGTTCAATATTGAGTTGGCCCACCCTTTGCAGTTATAACGGCTTCAACTCTTCTGGGAAGGCCGTCCACAAGGTTTAGGAGTGTCTATGGGAATGTTTTACCATTCTTCCAGCAGCGCATTTGTGAGGTCAGGCACTGATGTTGGACGAGAAGATCTGGCTTGCAGTCTGCCCTCTAATTCATCCCAAAGGTGTTCTATTGGGTTGAGGTCAGGCCAGCCAAGTTCCTCTACCCCAAACTCGCTCATCCATGTCTTTATGGACCTTGCTTTGTGCACTGGTCCAAATCATTTGGTGTGGGGTTTTTTTCAGGGGTTGGGCTCGGCCTCTTAGTTCCAGTGAAGGGAACTCTTAAGGCGTCAGCATACCAAGATATTTTGGACAATTTCATGCTCCCAACTTTGTGGGAGGAGTTTGGGGATGGCCCCTTCCTGTTCCAACATGACTGCGCACCAGTGCACAAAGCAAGGTCCAAAAAACCCCCAAACTGTTCCCACAAAGTTGGGAGAAGGGGTGGTCTTGGAGGTGTGTTTGGGGGTCGTTATGTTGGCATACTGCCCTGCGCCCCAGTCTCTGAAGGGAGGGGATCATGCTCTGCTTCAGTATGTCACAGTACATGTTGGCATTCATGGTTCCCTCAATGAACTGTAGCTCCCCAGTGCCGGCAGCACTCATGCAGCCCCAGACCATGACACTCCCACCACCATGGATGACTGTAGGAAGACACACTTGTCTTTGTACTCCTCACCTGGTTGCCCCCACACATACTTGACACCATCTGAACCAAATAAGTTTATCTTGGTCTCATCAGAGCACAGGAGATGGTTCCAGTAATCCATGTCCTTAGTCTGCTTGTCTTCAGCAAACTGTTTGCGGGCTTTCTTGTGCATCATCTTTAGAAGAGGATTACTTCTGGGATGACAACCATGCAGACCAATTTGATGCAGTGTGCGGCGTATGGTCTGAGCACTGACAGGCTGACCCCCCCACCCCTTCAACCTCTGCAGCAAAGCTGGCAGCACTCATACGTCTATTTCCCAAAGACAACCTCTGGATATGACGCTGAGCACGGCACACAACTTCTTTGGTGGACCATGGCGAGGCCTGTTCTGAGTGGAACCTGTCCTGTTAATCCACTGTATGGTCTTGGCCACCGTGCTGCAGCTCAGTTTCAGGGTCTTGGCAATCTTCTTATAGCCTAGGCCATCTTTATGTAGAGCAACAATTCTTTTTTTCAGATCCTCAGAGAGTTCTTTGCCATGAGGTGCCTTGTTGAACTTCCAGTGACCAGTATGAGAGAGTGAGAGCGATAACACCAAATGTAACACACCTGCTCCCCATTCACACCTGAGACCTTGTAACACTAATGAGTCACATGACACCGGGGAGGGAAAATGGCTAATCGGGCCCAATTTGGACATTGTCACTTAGGGGTGTACTCACTTTTGTTGGCAGCGGTTTAGACATTAATGGCTGTGTGTTGAGTTATTTTGAGGGGACAGAAAATTTACACTGTAAGTGTCCATTCACACTACAGCGACTTGTCAGGCGACTGGCCAGCCTGACAAGTTGAGGTCCATTGTGTGCTACAGGAACCGTTCTAATAGGAGCGACACAAGTCGCTCCGACTTAGAAAATAGTTCCTGCACTACTTTTGACCGAAGTCGGAGCGACTTGCATTGACTTCCATTATGTGAAGTCCGTGCAAGTCGTGGTGCACAGCGACTTCACTAGTCGCCCCCGAAGTCGGATCGCCATTGTGTGAACCGACACCTATACAAGCTGTACACTCACTACTTTACATTGTAGCAAAGTGTCATTTCTTCAGTGTTGTCACATGAAAAGATAGAATAAAATATTTACAGAAATGTGAGGGGTGTACTTACTTTTGTGAGATACTGTGTATAAATATATATATATATAACAATATCCATGCAGTCAGTATCACTCCGCTCATTCCTGGGAGATATCATATATTCATACAGGACCAGAATATTCCCACACACATCCGTCTCCCAGCAAATGCTCACCAGGAATGCCACAAGAATATTATTTTTAGCCTCCAGAATTCAGCATATGCCAAGTTGTTACATTTTTTGATGTGCAAAAACCAATCAACAATCTTCTTTCTTTGTGCTCATTGCTCAGAACTGATGGGAAACAAGAAATCTGATTGGTTGTGATAGATTACAGCTTATTGATCCATATTATAAAACAAGCCTGGATTTGTAATCATTTCTTATTGCAGGATCAGTGGTTCCCCTTTCTTGTTATCTCAGGGTTTGTTTTTTTTTTTTTTTGGGCTTTTTTTTACATTCCCTCCTTGTATCCGGTCATCTGCACCTGTTAACCACTTCTGGACCGGAAGATTTTACCCCCTTAATGACCAGGCCATATTTTGCGATTCGGCACTGCGTTACTTTAACGGACAATTGTGCGGTCGTGCGATGCTGTACCCAAATAAAATGTATGTCCTTTTTTTCCCACAAACAGAGATTTCTTTTGGTGGTATTTGATCACCTGTGCAATTTTTATTTTTTGCACTATAAACAAAAAAATGCTACAATTCTGAAAAAATATATACAGTGGGTACGGAAAGTATTCAGACCCCCTTAAATTTTTCACTCTTTGTTATATTGCAGCCATTTGCTAAAATCATTTAGGTTCATTCTTCTTCCTCATGAATGTACACATAGCACCCCATACTGACAGAAAAACACAGAATTGTTGACATTGTTGCAGATTTATTAAAAAAGAAAAACTGAAATATCACATGGTCCTAAGTATTCAGACCCTTTGCTGTGACACTCATATATTTAACTCAGGTGCTTTCCATTTCTTCTGATCATCCTTGAGATGGTTCTACACCTTCATTTGAGTCCAGCTGTGTTTGATTATACTGATTGGACTTGATTAGGAAAGCCACACACCTGTCTATATAAGACCTTCCAGATCACAATGCATGTCAGAGCAAATGAGAATCCTGAGGTCAAAGGAACTGCCTGAAGAGCTCAGAGACAGAATTGTGGCAAGGCACAGATCTGGCCAAGGTTACAAAAATATTCTGCTGCACTTAAGGTTCCTAAGAGCACAGTGGCCTCCATAATCCTCAAATGGAAGACGTTTGGGACGACCAGAACCCTTCCTAGAGCTGGCCGTCCGGCCAAACTGAGCTATCGGGGGAGAAGAGCCTTGGTGAGAGAGGTAAAGAAGAACCCAAAGATCACCGTGGCTGAGCTCCAGAGATGCAGTCAGGAGATGGGAGAAAGTTGTAGAAAGTCAACCATCACTGCAGCCCTCCACCAGTGGGGGCTTTATGGCAGAGTGGCCCGACGGAAGCCTCTCCTCAGTGTAAGACACATGAAAGCCCGCATGGAGTTTGCTAAAAAACACCTGAAGGACTCCAAGATGGTGAGAAATAAGATTCTCTGGTCTGATGAGACCAAAATAGAACTTTTTGGCCTTAATTCTAAGCGGTATGTGTGGAGAAAACCAGGCACTGCTCATCACCTGTCCAATACAGTCCCAACAGTGAAGCATGGTGGTGGCAGCATCATGCTGTGGGGGTGTTTTACAGCTGCAGGGACAGGACGAACGGTTGCAATCGAGGGAAAGATGAATGTGGCCAAGTACAGGGATATCCTGGACAAAAACCTTCTCCAGAGTGCTCTGGACCTCAGACTGGGCTGAAGGTTTACCTTCCAACAAGACAATGACCCTAAGCACACAGCTAAAATAACGAAGGAGTGGCTTCACAACAACTCCGTGACTGTTCTTGAATGGCCCAGCCAGAGCCCTGACTTAAACCCAATTGAGCATCTCTGGAGAGACCTAAAAATGGCTGTCCACCAACGTTTACCATCCAACCTGACAGAACTGGAGAGGATCTGCAAGGAGGAATGGCAGAGGATCCCCAAATCCAGGTGTGAAAGACTTGTTGCATCTTTCCCAAAAAGACTCCTGGCTGTATTAGATCAAAAGGGGGCTTCTACTAAATACTGAGCAAAGGGTCTGAATACTTAGGACCATGTGATATTTCAGTTTTTCTTTTTTAATAAATCTGCAACAATGTCAACAATTCTGTGTTTTTCTGTCAGTATGGGGTGCTATGTGTACATTCATGGGGAAGAAGAATGAACCTAAATGATTTTAGCAAATGGCTGCAATATAACAAAGAGTGAAAAATGTAAGGGGGTCTGAATACTTTCCGTGCCCACTGTATATTTTTTACTTTCTGCTATATAACGTTCCCAATAAAAAAAATGTAAAAATCAATTTTTTTTTTCACTCTTTTAGGCCAATTTGTATTCTGCTACATATTTTTGGTAAAAAAAAAAAAAAAAAAAATCGCAATAAGCGTATTTTGATTGCTTTGCACAAAAGTTATCGTGTCTACAAACTAAGGGAAAGATTTATGTCATTTTTATTTATATACTTATTTTTATTAGTAATGGTGGCGATCTGCGATTTTTTGCAGGACTGCGACATTGCGGCGGACAGATCGGACCCCTAACTGACGCTTTTGACACTTTTGGGGGGACCAGTGACATTACTACAGTAATCAGTGCTAAAAATATTCACTGTCATTGTACTAATGACACTGGCAGGGAAGGGGTTAACCCGGGATGATCAAAGGGTTAAATTAGATTTCAGAAATATGTTTACAGTTAGAATTCGATGTAAAATTCGAGTCAAATTTCAATTCGAATTTCGGAAATTCAGACAAATTTTGTTTCGTTATTCAGAGAATTCGGTAAAATTTGTAGTGTAATCCGGGGATTTGGATCTATCCGAGTCTCTGAATAACGAAAAATCCATCCGAATATTTATTCAGAACAAACCGAATCGCACATGTCTAACAGTCACAGCGAAGTAATTCCTGCATTACTTTCACTTTCATAGACTTCCATGTTAATCCTGAAAAGCTGCGTGAAAGTTTTCACCTGGTGATCCAGCCAGTAAGTTCCAGTTCACATCTATGCGATGCGAGAACCCTGCGCATCCACTGCGGGTCCCCGCATCGCATTCAACTCGCAGGCAGCTCACACTGCCGTATTCAAATCGCTGGGGGTGTCAATACAAGGTTAACAACACCCCCAGATTGGTTCACATATCGCAGTGCGAACTGACAGTTCGGACAGGAATCGGACACCCAATGTGATCCAATTCTGGTGCGGACCAAAAAAAGGGTGCTGTGCGATTTTGGTCTGAATGCGATGCGAATTCAGCCATACAATCTGTATACAATCTGTATGGCTGAATCAGCAATGCACAGACATTGCATGTGGTTGCAGAGAGGTGCGCTCCGAATCACATGCGATATCTGTCATCACACATTTGTGAACTGGGACTAACGCACCTCCTGTATTAGAGCACCCCCCCCCCCCCCCACTATGGAGGAAGGAGCACAGGAGGCACAGCAGACAGCAGCACTGTCAGTCTGGAGCAGTGATGGGGAACCTTGGCACCCCAGATGGTTTGCAACTACATTTCCCATGATGCTCAACTACACACAGAGTACAGGAGCATCATGGGAAATGTAGTCCCAAAACATCTGGGGTGCCAAGGTTCACCCTCAGTGGTCTGGGGGGAAGGAAGTGTTAGATGGAGAAGCAGATTTAGATACAAACTCCATCTCATAATATATAATAAGTTACAGGAACAGTTATTTTTTCCTTTTGGGATAAAGGTTTTACATCAATAAATAAAAGCTGATCATTGTAAGCACCCCCGTCAGTGGTAAATGGTTTGTCTTATCCTTGTAACTGCAATAGAGCTTGTTTATTTGGAAAAAAAAACAACAGACTTGTTGACTGGATCCCCAGGTGAAAATAAAGGAAGTCAGTAATAAATGGTTTGCAAACTGGTACATTCTGCTGGAGAAGTTGTGCTTTGGAAAAACAACAGACTTACTGGCAGGATCACCAGATTCAATCTTTACAGTTTGAATTTTAATATAATTTGTTGTCAAATTTGAGTCGAATTTCAGAAATTCAGACGAATTTCGTTTAGTTATTTGGAGAATTCAGCAAAATGAGTCTGTACTGTAATCCAGGGATTTGGATCTATCCGAATCTCCGAATAACGAAAAATTCATCCGAATATTTATTCAGAGCGAAGTGAAGCGCACATTTCAAACAGTCACAGCGAATGTAAAGTTATTCCTGCACTACTTTCACTTTCATAGACTTCAGTGTTAACCCTCAAAAATTGCATGAAAGCTTTCACCTGGTTATCCAGCCAGTAACACACCTCCTGTATTAGAGAGCCCCTCCCCCCCCGCTCTGGATGAAGGAGCACAGGAGGCACAGCAGACAGCAGCACTGTCAGTCTGGGGCAGTGATGGCTTAACCTTGGCACCCCAGATGTTTTGGAACTACATCAGAGGGCATGAGCATCATGGGAAATGTAGTTCCAAAACATCCGGGGTGTCAAGGTTCACCATCACTGGGGGGGGGGGGGGGGAGTGTTAGATGGAGTAGCAGATTTAGATACACTATCAAACTGAAGCCAAACTCCATCTCACACTATATAATAAGTTACAGGAAAATTTGTTTTTCTTTTGGGATAAAGGTTTTACATCAATAAATAAAGGCTGATCATTGTAAGCACCCCTGTCAGTGGTAAATTTTCTTTAGATTTTTTCCTTCAGACTTACCAAAACCATATAATATGAGGTCAGACCTAAACACTTTCAATTTGTATGCAATCAGGCCGGCCCTTGCACTACATAGAAAAGGTAAATCTAAAGGAAATCTGAGAACAAAAGTTGTATAGTGTGTATGCAGCTTTATCCTTGTAACTCCAACTTGTTAATTTGAAGAAAAATAAATAAATCAAACAACAGACTTACTGACTGGATCCCCAGGTGAAAATAGAGGATGTCAGTGATAAATGGTTTGTCTCATCCATGTAAACTGGTACATTCTGCTGGAGAGGTTGTGCTTTGGAAAAACAACAGACTTACTGGCAGGATCACCAGATTCAATGTTTACAGTTCGAATTGAAATGGTGATCTAATCACAGGCGCAGGCTCTGATTTTAACAATATGTTTAAAGTTAGGATTCAAATAGAATTTGATGTAAAATTCGAGTCAAATTTCAATTTGAATTATGGAAATTTAGTTTCGTTATTTGGAGAATTCGATAAAACTGTAATCCAGGGATTTGGATATAACAGAATCTCCGAATAACAAAAAATGAATCCGAATATTTATTCGGAATGAAGCGAAACGCATGCGTCTAAAAGTCACATCGAATGTAAAGTAATTCCTGCATTACTTTCACTTTAAGGGCCGTAGACTTTAATGTTAACCCTCAAGAGTTGCATGAAAGTCGCACCTGAAAGTTTTACATGTGACAGCAGAGGGACAACAAATCCCATCCATCCAAAGCTGCATCAAAGTTGCGCTCCAAAAGTCACAAGTTCAGAAGAAGTTTGCTGATTGTTACATTGTATAAAGACTTCCTAATAAATAGTAGATAAGAATAAAGTGTAACCAGTGAGATGCTGGCAGCGTCGCTCTTACCTGGCACCATAGGGGCAGCAGAAGGAGGCACATGGCCAGCAGTGTGGGACCCTCCATCCCGGCCGGTTCTGTGGGACTGTCTGAGCTGCTCTCCGCCTGTGTGTGACTGACAGCACAAGTGTTGTGAAGTGTAACTTTACTCCATGGGGTGGGAGGGGGAATCACAGAGGGGTGCTGGGGAGGGGGGGGGGGAGCAGAGCCTGCAGCTGTGCCCGTTACACGCTCGCCTCTGTTCAAGGTCACTTCCCGACTCCCAGACCCCCCCCCCCCAGTATTATTGGGGTGACCGGGAATGCGGAGACAATGTAAAAAAATGCCACCTGTTCCCAAATCAACCGTATCAGTTTTAAAGGGCAGCCGCAGGACGCCACAAAAATGATTGGTTACCAGCGCTTCCTGATGGGCGGCGGGGCTGTTGCTACCAAATATCGAAAAGTGCTTATTAACCCCTTCAACGCCGGGCAATACAACGCCCCCTTCCTGCCCAGGCCAGTTTTCAGCTCCCAGCGATGTCGCACTTTGAAGGGCAATTGCGCGGTCATGCAACACTGTACCCATATGGCATTTTGTTTCACACAAATTGAGCTTTCTTTTGGTGGTATTTAATCACCGCTGGGCTTTTTATTTTTTGCTAAATAAATGAAAAAAGACCAAAATTATTTGAATAAAAATGTTTTTTTCTTCTTTTCTGTTAAACAATTTTGCAAATAAATAATCTTTCTTCATAAATTTAGGCCAAAAAATGTATTCTATAAATAAATATTCAGGCAGCGCTTGCTTAAGCTAGTGAATTCTACTTTTATGTGGTACAGTGCCTTGCAAAAGTATTCGGCCCCCTTGAACCTTTCGACCTTTTGCCACATTTCAGGCTTCAAACATAAAGATATAAAACTGTAATTTTTTGTGAAGAATCAACAACAAGTGGGACACAATCATGAAGTGGAACGAAATTTATTGGTTATTTCAAACTTTTTTAACAAATAAAAAACGGAAAAATTGGGCGTGCAAAATTATTCAGCCCCCTTAAGTTAATACTTTGTAGCGCCACCTTTTGCTGCGATTACAGCTGTAAGTCGCTTGGGGTATGTCTCTATCAGTTTTGCACATCGAGAGACTGAAATTTTTGCCCATTCCTCCTTGCAAAACAGCTCGAGCTCAGTGAGGTTGGATGGAGAGCGTTTGTGAACAGCAGTTTTCAGCTCTTTCCACAGATTCTCGATTGGATTCAGGTCTGGACTTTGACTTGGCCATTCTAACACCTGGATATGTTTATTTGTGAACCATTCCATTGTAGATTTTGCTTTATGTTTTGGATCATTGTCTTGCTGGAAGACAAATCTCCGTTCCAGTCTCAGGTCTTTTGCAGACTCCATCAGGTTTTCTTCCAGAATGGTCCTGTATTTGGCTCCATCCATCTTCCCATCAATTTTAACCATCTTCCCTGTCCCTGCTGAAGAAAAGCAGGCCCAAACCATGATGCTGCCACCACCATGTGTGACAGTGGGGATGGTGTGTTCAGGGTGATGAGCTGTGTTGCTTTTACGCCAAACATAACGTTTTACATTGTTGCCAAAAAGTTTGATTTTGGTTTCATCTGAGCAGAGCCCCTTCTTCCACATGTTTGGTGTCTCCCAGGTGGCTTGTGGCAAACTTTAAACGACACTTTTTATGGATATCTTTAAGAAATGTCTTTCTTCTTGCCACTCTTCCATAAAGGGCAGATTTGTGCAGTATACGACTGATTGTTGTCCTATGGACAGAGTCTCCCACCTCAGCTGTAGATCTCTGCAGTTCATCCAGAGTGATCATGGGCCTCTTGGCTGCATCTCTGATCAGTCTTCTCCTTGTATGAGCTGAAAGTTTAGAGGGACGGCCAGGTCTTCGTAGATTTGCAGTGGTCTGATACTCCTTCCATTTCAATATTATGGCTTGCACAGTGCTCCTTGGGATGTTTAAAGCTTGGGAAATCTTTTTGTATCCAAATCCGGCTTTACAACAGTATCTCGGACCTGCCTGGTGTGTTCCTTGTTCTTCATGATGCTCTCTGCACTTTAAACGGACCTCTGAGACTATCACAGTGCAGGTGCATTTATACGGAGACTTGATTACACACAGGTGGATTCTATTTATCATCATTAATCATTTAGGTCAACATTGGATCATTCAGAGATCCTCACTGAACTTCTGGAGAGAGTTTGCTGCACTGAAAGTAAAGGGGCTGAATAATTTTGCACGCCCAATTTTTCAGTTTTTTTATTTGTTAACAAAGTTTGAAATATCTAATAAATTTCGTTCCACTTCATGATTGTGTCCCACTTGTTGTTGATTCTTCACAAAAAATTACAGTTGTATATCTTTATGTTTGAAGCCTGAAATGTGGCAAAAGGTCGCTAAGTTCAAAGGGGCCGAATACTTTCGCAAGACACTGTATATATTGTGAATATCTTTTCAATAGAAAAAAACAAAAAAGAAAAAGGGAAAAAAAAGATCTTGCAAAGATATTCACAATATATACCACATAAAAGTATAATTCACTAGCTTAAGCAAGCGCTGCCTGAATATTTAATTATATTTACTGATTTGGATGGATAGACAGCGGCTGCTCATTATAATATTAGTTGTATACCTAGGCGTGGGTGTTTATTTTATTTTTTAATTCAAAATATATTCTGCTACATTTCTTTGGTGGAAATAAGCCCCCGTTCACACTGGGGCAACCTGTGAGGCGACCTGGTCGCCTCACAGGTCGCCGCAGGTCGCCTCCCATAGGGAAGCTGCGGACCCGTTCTGATAGGAGCGACACAAGTCGCTCCGACTCAGAAAAAGGGTCCGGAGCTTCTTTGGGGCGACCAGGAGGCGACCGCCATAGACTTCAATGTTACGAAGTCCGTGGCGGCCGCTCCGAGGTAGCGGCGCGCTGCTCGCACCGCGACCTCGGAGGTCGCGGTGCGAAGTAGCGTCGCCCCAGTGTGAATGGGGGCTAACCCAAATCAGTGTATATTATTTATTCTGTAGGAAAGTTCACAAACTATCATATACATATATGTGAAAATTGATCAATCCTGATGTACTGGCAGCCGATCTCATTTTTTGAGGCTGGAAAAAACCAGGACAGTACAAATACCCCCCAAATGACCCCTTTTTGGAAAGTAGACAGTCCGGGGTATTTAGTAAGAGGCATGATGAGTTTTTTGAAGTTGGAATTTTTGTGTCACAATTTTTTGGAAAATTAGGAAATAAAAAAAGAAAACATTTTCACAATTTTTCTTGCATACTGTCACTGGTGCAATACAGCGTCCCCACATAACGGGTGTGTCATTGATCAGGGACGTTGACTGGTGACAGTAAAAAAAAAAGAATAATAGTTTTGTATTTTTTTAAATTTTTATTTGTATTAAATTGTTTTTTTTTGTTTTTTTTTTTTATACGATTGTTTTTTTTTTTTTTTTTTTTTTTTCTGTGATCAGAGCAATATAATGTTACCATAATAATATTGTACTGTTCTGGGGAAGTGATCAGAATTGTATTTATTTTTTTACACATTGATTGCTTTTAGCAGTGAATTAATTTACTGAATGAAACTGAACCATTCAGTTTGTTTTGTTGTGATTGATTGTAATTGGTCTTGTCTGTACCATGTGATCACTGTGACCACTCAGCTAGCAACACAATTGTCCACATTGGAAGCCATCCATTGTTCACATCTGTCATGTGACCGGCTGTGATTGCTCACAGTGATCACATGGTATCGGCAGCAAGCCATTGCACTGATCGGTCATTGGCTCATTCGCAGCCGAGGTGAGCGATGCTTTCTGAGAGGACATCATATGAAAGCCACCACCCAGCTGTCATTCTCTGCTATAGGCCAGGCAGGAAGGTGTTAAACCCAAAAGCAAACATTTATTTTATTGCAGCTTACCAATTCTTAGATGTGACGGCTGCATTTGTTTTGCTCATGAAGACTCCTGGGATGTATGACATCATTTTGGCCTAGGCCAGAAACCAGGAAGTAACTGAAAAAAGATAAAAAAGTTAAATAAGTAAATAATGTATAATACACTTTCCTATCCATTGACTAACGCTGGCAGCATGAGGATTAAAAAATAGTCAATGTTGTTTGAGAAAGTTTAAGTTAGTGACGGGTTCTCTTTAACTGCCTCCCGCCCGCCGTATAGACAAATGACAGCGGAGCAGGCGACTCTTGTTCTGGGACGATGTCATATGATGGCGCCCAGTTTAGCCGCGATCGTGGGCACGCCATGTGCCTGTCACGTGCGCGGCTCTTTACCCATGTGATTAGCTGTGTCCAATACCAGCTGATCGCATGTAAACAAGGAGATGCCAGTTATCGGCTCTCCTCACCTCACACTGACAGAGTATGAGGAGAGGAGAGCTGATCAGCGGCATTTCCTCGCAGGGGAGACCTGTACAGGTAATCAGAGCACTGATCATTGTGTGCGATGGAAGGGCGATGTTTGTGTGCGATGGAAGGGCGATGTTTGTGTGCGATGGAAGGGCGATGTTTGTGTGCGATGGAAGGGCGATGTCTGTCTGCGATGGAAGGGCGATGTCTGTCTGCGATGGAAGGGCGATGTTTGTCTGCGATGAAAGGGCGATGTCTGTCTGCGATGGAAGGGCGATGTCTGTCTGCAATGGAAGGGCGATGTCTGTCTGCAATGGAAGGGCGATGTCTGTCTGCGATGGAAGGGCGATGTTTGTCTGCAATGGAAGGGCGATGTCTGTCTGCAATGGAAGGGCGATGTCTGTCTGCGATGGAAGGGCGATGTTTGTCTGCGATGGAAGGGCGATGTCTGTCTGCAATGGAAGGGCGATGTTTGTCTGCAATGGAAGGGCGATGTATGTCTGCAATGGAAGGGCGATGTTGGTCTGCGATGGAAGGGCGATGTTTGTCTGCGATGGAAGGGCGATGTCTGTCTGCAATGGAAGGGCGATGTATGTCTGCGATGGAAGGGCGATGTTGGTCTGCGATGGAAGGGCGATGTCTGTCTGCAATGGAAGGGCGATGTCTGTCTGCAATGGAAGGGCGATGTTTGTCTGCGATGGAAGGGCGATGTTTGTCTGCGATGGAAGGGCGATGTCTGTCTGCGATGGAAGGGCGATGTTTGTCTGCGATGGAAGGGCGATGTTTGTCTGCGATGGAAGGGCGATGTCTGTCTGCAATGGAAGGGCGATGTCTGTCTGCGATGGAAGGGCGATGTTTGTGTGCGATGGAAGGGCGATGTCTGCCTGCGATGGAAGGGCGATGTTTGTGTGCGATGGAAGGGCGATGTCTGTCTGCAATGGAAGGGCGATGTTTGTCTGCGATGGAAGGGCGATGTCTGTCTGCAATGGAAGGGCGATGTTTGTGTGTGATGGAAGGGCGATGTTTGTCTGCGATGGAAGGGCGATGTCTGTCTGCGATGGAAGGGCGATGTTTGTCTGCGATGGAAGGGCGATGTCTGTCTGCGATGGAAGGGCGATGTTTGTCTGCGATGGAAGGCCGATGTCTGTCTTCGATGGAAGGCCGATGTCTGTCTTGGATGGAAGGGCGATGTCTGCCTGCGATGGAAGGGCGATGTCTGCCTGTGATGGAAGGGCGATGTTTGTCTGCGATGGAAGGGCGATGTCTGTCTGCGATGGAAGGGCGATGTCTGTCTGCGATGTTTCTGCACTGGAATGCTCCTTTGGGGCTGAATGATGTTTTGTACATCTTATGTTTGTTATCCTTTTGCTGGATAATTGAATTTTCAGCTGCTGAGCGGCAGATTTTGCCATTAGCGCGTCTTTCAGATGACATCACCGCAGCCGGACACTTCAGTCAGTTAAACCCTCCCCCCTCTGGAAGATTTACCCCCCTTGACCGGCCATTTTTTGCTTTTTGGCAATGCGTTACTTTAACTAACGGTTGTGCGACGTTGTACCCCAATACAATAGATGTCCTTTTTTTCCCCACAATTAGAGCTTTCTTTTGGTGATATTTGATGACCTCAGCGATTTTTATTTAAAAAGACTGACAATTAAAAAAAAAAAAAAAAAACTTGCTATATAACATTCCCAATAACAAAAATGTAAAACATCAAATTTCTTCATCAATTTAGGCCAATTTGTATTCTGCTACATATTTTTGGTAAAAAAGAATGCCAATAAGGCTCCTTTCACACTATCCGTCCGTTGGACGGAGTCCGTTTTTCTCAGCGGGGGATCGAGCCGCCGATCCCCCGCTGAGCAGCAGGAGGACAGCTGTGTCTCTGCGCTGTGTGCGAAGACACAGCTAACAGTTCCCCATGCATCTCTATGGGGGAAATCGGATGTCAACGGACCATCAGTCCGTTCTCACCCGATCCCATCCGATCCGCTGGACAGATGGAAAATAGGGTTTCCATCCGTCCAGATTTGACGGATGGGATCGGGTCGGATGTCAGCGGACATGTCTCCGCTGACATCCGATGCCCCATAGGAATGCATGGGGGGACCGTTCAGATCCGCCAAAAAAACTGACAGGCGGATCTGAACGGTCCGCCTGTGTGAAAGGGGCCTAAGCGTATATTGATTGGTTTGTGCAAAAGTTATCATGCATACAAATAATGGTAAATATGCCTAACTGCCCCCCCCCCCCCTATGTTTGTTGGCTTTAGAACATCGGGAGGTTTTTAGGCTGACCCATCCGGTGTATTATAGGCAGCTGTACAGTATTATTATTAATAATGAGGATGTGTCACAGGGAGGGGGAGGGGAGTTCTTGTGTCAGGGCTGAGAGGAGTTTTTTTTACCCCCCTGCTGTCTGACCCTCTTTTGTACAGTTGCCACTATTTTGATAGTTTGCCTGGAAGTCACCATTTGTCACCATGAACACAATGCGATGCCCGGCCAGCCGTGCCTTTTGAGACATCAGGAATTGTCATACTTTGTAACCACAATCCCGGCCTCCGATCCTCCGCTCTGATACATTGTTTTTTTTAGTAGAATGGCAGTAGGCGGGTGCAACAATCATTACATCTGCTGCTCACTAGAGGTGAATGGAGGCTCCGATTGGGTGCACCTGAAAAATGGACAGGCAGACCTGATTGGACCGATCGTGTAAAAGGGGAATGAGGCTCGCCATACATTATTTTATTTATTTCAGGTACTTTATATATCACTGTCCATTTACACAGCACTTTACATATACATTGTCATCAGTCCCTACCCTCAAGGAGATTGCAATCTAAGGTCTGGAACTCACATACATACATATATTAGGGCCAATTTATACAGGAGCCAATTACCTTCCAGCAATGTCTTTGTAGTGTGGGAGGAAACCGGAGTACCTGGAGGAAACCCATGCAGGCACAGGAAGAACATGCAAACTCCAGTCAGGTGATGTCCTGGTTGGGATTTGAATCAGCAGCGACCCTTTTGCTGCTAGGTGAGAGTGCTAACCACTGTGCCACCCATATTCTATGATTCTCTTGTTCAATATACCTTTAGATTTACCAACACCCGTATACTATGAGGTCACAACGAAACTCTTTCAATTTGTAATCAGACAAGCCTTTCCACGACATAGCTGACAGTAAATCTAAATGAAATTGAATAAGAAAATTGTATAATGTATGGCCAGCTTAACCACTTTAACTCCGCTCACATTGCTGCTACTGCAGCAATGTGGCTCGTTCCCATCCAGCGACGTAGACTTACGTCGCTGGACTCCGCCCCTTGTGGGCGGCGCGCGCTCGCCGCCGGAGGCTCGCTCCCGCTGTGTTCAGTCACAGCGGGAGTCGGGCCAGGGGAGGAGCGCCGCTGCTCTTCCCCAATCGTCGGGGAATCTAGTTTGGAGATCCGCCTGCTTGTGTAAACAGAGCGGGCGGATCTCCTAAGTGACAGACAGTGACAGATTGCAGGATTCAGCATAGCTCAACCCTGCGATCTGTCCTTGTGTCACTCAGTCACCTCCCCCCACACATGTCAGTAAGCACCAGGCATACATTAACCCCTCCCTCTCCAATAAAATTAACCCCTTCCCTGCCAGTGTAATTTTTACAGTAACAGTGCATATGTATAGCACTGATTACTGCAGTAATGTCACTGGTACCCCCAAAAGTGTCAAAAATGTCAGTCAAGGGTCCGATCTGTCCGCTGCAATGTCGCAGTACCGCAAAAAAAATCGCAGATCGCCGCCATTACTCGTTAAAAAAAAAACACCAAAAATGACAGAAATCTTTCCCTTAGTTAGTAAACGCAATAACTTTTGCGCAAACCAATCAAAATACGCTTATTGCGATTTTTTTTTACCAAACATAGGTAGCAGAAAACAAATTGGCCAAAAATTTAAAAAAAATTTGATTTTTACATTTTTTGGGGGAATTTCATATAAAAAAATGAGAAAAATATTGTTATTTTTTCAAAATAAATGCTGTTTTTTTGTTTATAGCGCAAAAAGTAAAAATCGCACAGGTGATAAAATACCACCAAAAGAAAGCTCTGTTTGTGGGAAAAAAAGGACGTAAATTTCGTTTGGGTACGGTGTCGCACGACCGCGCAATTGTCAGTTAAAATCGCACAGCACCGAATCGCAAAAAGTGGCCTGGACATAAGACAGCAAAATCCTCCGGTGGTAAAGTGGTTAAAAATAACAAACATGTTAAACTTCCCTCCTCTCTGCAGTTGGTTTTGCACAGAGCAGCCCGGATCCTCCTCTTCTCGGGTCCCTCTTCTGAGCTCCTGGCCCCTCCCTCTCCTGACAAGTGCCCCCACAGCAAGCAGCTCCATGTGTCCATTCAGACATGGAGCCAAGGCTAGGCCCCGCCCCTTTCTCTCTCCTTATTGGCGCACTAACTTTGATTGACAGCAGCGGGAGCAAATGATGCCCCACGGGTGTCTCAGCCAATGAAGAGGGTGAATCCCGGGCAGCCGAGTCTCTCCTGCAAGATCACTGGATAGAGAGGGGGCTCAGGTAAGTATTAGGGGTGCTGCTGCACACAGAAGGCTTTTTATCCTAATGCATAGAATGCACCTTCTGTCTTTACAACCCCCATTAAGGCTGCTTTCACACTGATGTGCTGCGGTTTACCCACACAGCTGGGGCAGCACAGCACACCTCTGGCCTTCCTGCGGGTTAGCTGTACTTAGCCATAGACTTCTATTATATCCTGCAGGTGAGGCGCACTTTCTGCAAGCTCAGCAAACCCAAAACTAAACCCGCAGGTAATAACAGAAGTCTATTGCTCAGTGCAGGAAATCAGTTTAAAAGCAGCCCAGTAACCAATGCAGAACAGATACAGTGTTCCCATATACAGGTGTATATGTGTATATGTATGTATATATATATATATATATATATATATATCAAAATATATACAGTAATACCTTGGTTTGAAAGCACTTTGCAAGACAAGCAAGATTTTTAAAATAAATTTTGACTTGATAAAGAAGCGATGTCTTGATATAGAAGTAGCGTCACGTCACAACTGAGTATAAAAGAGAAGAGAGAGCGCCTCTAAGTGTAGCAATATGGTTACATTTAATGGTAAAGCTGTCCACATAGACTGTCCTCCGCACCGCCATCCACGTCATTCCTTCCACGCTGCCATTCATGCCTCGCTTTCACATCGCTCTCCAGCAGAGGAGTCTTCCCAGTCACAATTGAAGACTGACAGCGGTGAGAGCCGGCAGTGAGGAGGGCGGTCTTTGTGGACAGCTTTACCCCGGATGCCGGCATACTTAGATTTGCCTGTTTTAATCATCAACCATGTGAGTTGCTAAATGTTGAACCTTCATTAAATGTAACCATATTGCTACACTTAGAGGCGCCCTCTTCTCTTTTATACCCCGTAGCTCCTGCTGGATTTTGCGTCTAATCCCCTTGTGGAGGCGCCGTTTCTGGTTGGACATTTTATGGTTACACAACCAATCACATTGCTAGAATCTTTTTATATGGACTATAAACTGAAGGATTTATGAATAAATGGTTGTGGAAGGAATCATCGGAGTTTCCATTATTCCTTATGGGGAAATTCACTTTGATATACGAGTGCTTTGGATTACAAGCACATTTCAGGAACAAATTATTCTCGCAATCCAAGGATTTACTGTACTGCGATTTCATAATATAAACTGACATTTCATTCGGGAATCTCCCATGCGTTAGGTATTACTGGCTGTTGCTGTCCCAGGCGGAGTGCAATTAGTACCCTGTGACAGGAGGTGGCGCTATACAGGAAGCATCAGCTAATGTGACTCTGCTCCCTCTGTAGCCGCATGCTTCCTCTAGCACCGGCTCCATTCAGAACACTGAGGCTTTGGGATGGTGTGTTGGGAACCCGCGATCTGGGCATGTTGACCCGCCACTCCCAAAGCAGGAGGTCACCGGCAACCCGCTATCTCAGAGCAGAAGGTTGCGGGCCACCCGCCATCCTAGAGCAGAAGGTTGCGGGCCACCCGCCATCCCAGAGCAGAAGGTTGCGGGCCACCCGCCATCCCAGAGCAGAAGGTTGCGGGCCACCCGCCATCCTAGAGCAGAAGGTTGCGGGCCACCCGCCATCCCAGAGCAGAAGGTTGCGGGCCACCCGCCATCCCAGAGCAGAAGGTTGCGGGCCACTCGCCATCCCAGAGCAGAAGGTTGCGGGCCACCCGCCATCCCAGAGCAGAAGGTTGCGGGCCACCCGCAATCCCAGAGCAGAAGGTTACGGGCCACCCGCCATCCCAGAGCAGAAGGTTGCGGGCCACCCGCCATCCCAGAGCAGAAGGTTGCGGGCCACCCGCCATCCCAGAGCAGAAGGTTGCGGGCCAACCGCCATCCCAGAGCAGGAGGATGTGGGCCAACCGCCATCCCAGAGCAGGAGGATGTGGGCCACCCGCCATCCCAGAGCAGAAGGTTGCGGGCCACTCGCCATCCCAGAGCAGAAGGTTGCGGGCCACCTGCAATCCCAGAGCAGAAGGTTACGGGCCACCCGCCATCCCAGAGCAGAAGGTTGCGGGCCACCCGCCATCCCAGAGCAGAAGGTTGCGGGCCACCCGCCATCCCAGAGCAGAAGGTTGCGGGCCACCCGCCATCCCAGAGCAGAAGGTTGCGGGCCAACCGCCATCCCAGAGCAGGAGGATGTGGGCCACCCGCCATCCCAGAGCAGAAGGTTGCGGGCCACCCGCCATCCCAGAGCAGAAGGTTGCGGGCCACCCGCCATCCCAGAGCAGAAGGTTGCGGGCCACCCGCCATCCCAGAGCAGAAGGTTGCGGGCCACTCGCCATCCCAGAGCAGAAGGTTGCGGGCCACTCGCCATCCCAGAGCAGAAGGTTGCGGGCCACCCGCCATCCCAGAGCAGAAGGTTGCGGGCCACCCGCTATCCCAGAGCAGAAGGTTGCGGGCCACCCGCCATCCCAGAGCAGAAGGTTGCGGGCCACCCGCCATCCCAGAGCAGAAGGTTGCGGGCCACCCGCCATCCCAGAGCAGGAGGATGTAGGCCACATCAGAGGGCTCCGTGGGCCAGCGGTTGGGTGACCCTGATTTATATCAACCTCATCCCCCCTTCCTACAGTTATTGCCAACTGCTGCAGTTCCAGCCAGAGTGCAATTGGTATCCTGTGACAGGAGGTGGCGCTATACAGGAAGGATCGGTTTATGTGGCTCTGCTCCCTCCGCAGCCGCATGCTTCCTCTAGCGCCGACTCCATTCAGAACTCCGATGCTCTGGGATTGTGGGTTGGGAACCAGCAATGTAGGCTTGTTGAACCGCCACCCCCCCAGAGCAGGAGGCTGGTTGGCCACATCAGAGGGCTCGGCGGTCCAGCAGTTGGGCGACCCTGATCTATACCAACCTTTCTCTGACTTCTCATCCCAGAAGAACCCTTGAAATCATTTTGTGGACAGTTATTTTGCACATTTATCTCATAGCTCCCAAATGTTCCGGATTGGGAGGGACTGTCCCTGAATTAGGAGGAGGGGCTGTCTCTGATTTGGGGGGGCTGTCCCTGATTTGGAACAAAGTCCCTCTGTCCCTCTTTCCTCCTCATTTGTCCCTCATGTTGGTCTGATCTATATAGCTGTATATAAAATGCACTTTTTATCTATCAAAAAGTATTTCCCAGCGCTAAACCTTTCATCCAATTTCTAAATTGCTGCATTTGTAAATTTCAGAATCCAATATAAAGGAATAATAGTGGTAAAAAAAAAAAAAAATGTGGGTTAACAAATGATTTCTTTTTTTT
Organism: Pelophylax lessonae; assembly: GCF_965119305.1. Taxonomy (NCBI): domain Eukaryota; kingdom Metazoa; phylum Chordata; class Amphibia; order Anura; family Ranidae; genus Pelophylax; species Pelophylax lessonae. Next base: position 237,402,327 of record NC_138777.1, on the reverse strand, counting down.
AGAATTCTCCTTTAATTAAGGGGGCGTGGCAGGGGGTGTGTCCTATGACTACATACTTTGCTAACAGGTGCCCCTCACTACTTTCACAGACAGTTGGAAGGTGGGTTCTCTTCTGCTGTTTTAAATGGCTGAAAAACCTTAATAAACATCTTTGTAAAAGAAATCGTTTTCTGGTCTCAGAGAGCCGCTGATAAATCTTTATAGAGTGATCAATAAATTGTAACTAGACTTGTCAGAAAGAATTTTTATTAACAACCCCCCCCCCCCCCCCTTCTTCTTCCATACTGTATGGGGGAAACAATCTGCCTTCATCATAATGAAAGAGAAGAAAAGAAGAAAGGAGGGCGAAAGAAAGAAAGAAAGAGAGAGGAAAAAAAGAGAGAGAGCAAGATAAATAGAAGAAGGAAAGAAATAAAGAGAGGAAGAGAGAGAAAGAAAAAAAGAGAGAGAGAGAAAGGAAAGGGAACGAAAGAAAGAAAGAGAAAGAAAAAAGTGGGAAAGAGAAAAAGAGAGAACAAGAAAAGAGAGAGAGAGAGAAAGAAAAAAACGGGAAAGAGAAAGTAAGAGAGCAAGAAAAAGAGAGAGAGAAAGAGAGAGAAAAAAGAAAGAGAAAGGGAAAAAAGAAAGAAAGAGAGGAAGGAAAGAAAGAAAGAAAGAAAGAGGAAAGAAAGTGGGAAAGAGAAAAAGAGAGAGAAAGAAAAGAGAGAGAAAGAAAAGAGAGAGAGGAAAAAGAAAGAAATAGAGAGAGAGAAATTAAAGAAAGATAGAGGGGAAAAAGTGGGAAAGAGAAAAAGAAAGAGAAAGAAAAAAGAAAGAGAGAAAAAAAAGAGAGAAAGAGAAAAAAAAAGGAAAAATAGAAAGAAAGAAGGAAAGAAAAGACAGATAGTGGAAATAATTTAGTGGTGAAGTCCCCTCCCCCCAGCTGGCTGTACGTGGATCAGAATTCTATTCCATGTGCGGTCGCTGCGGTTGAAGACAATTTATTATTTGTAACTCCTATGAAGGAATTGCTGGTGACCGCTCCTCATCATGCTGCAGTCTCTGCACTTTGTTAGGTCACAGTGTTTAACATTGCAGTAGATATCGCCACCTAGAGGATGCTAAGAATATTGCATTACTAAACAAATTACGAATGCCTTGGCAGGGCGTACAACTGAAGAATTGGGAGAAATGGAAGAGCTGCAGATAAGAAAGGAAAAGCCGCCTCCTCCCCCATGTGGGCTGTCAGCGTGTATCCGCCCACAAGTCATATCTTCTTTATTTAAGCTTCACTTATTGTGTTTAATATCCATTCGCCGGCCACTTTATTAGGTGCACCTTGCTAGTAGCGGGTTGGACCCCCTTTTACCTTCATTCTTGGTGGCATAGATAAAACAAGGTGCGGGGAACTTTCCTCAGAGATTTTGCTCCATAGTGACATGATATCATCACACAGTTGCTGCAGATTTGTTGGCTGCTCATCCATGATGCCAATCTCCCGTTCCACCACATCCCAAAGGTGCTCTATTGGATGAGATGTGGTGAGTGTGGAGGCCATTGGAGGACGGTGACCTCATTGTCATGGTGAAGAAACCAGTGGTGAGATGATTGGAGCTTTGTGACATGGTGCATTATCCTGCTGGGAGGAGCCATCAGAAGATGGGAGGAGCCATCAGAAGATGGGGACACTGGAGTCATAAAGGGATGGACATGGTCAGCAACAATACTCAGGTAGGGGGTGGGGTTTATACCACTAAAGGGGCCCAAAGTGTGCCAAGACCCCCCCCCCCCACACCATTACCCCCCTCCTCCCCCACACCATTACCCCCCCTCCTCCCCCACACCATTACACCACCACCAGCCTGAACCGTCCCCCCCTCCCCCACCCACACCATTATACCACCCCCCACCAGCCTGAACACTTACCCCCCTTTTCTTCATCCCGCACTCAGTAGGTCAGCAGTGGGGACTTTTTACTTCTCTTCACCAGGAATCCTTTAGGCATGTCTGTGGCAGAAGTGGTGCAGCCTTTTTACAGGGCATCAGAGCTGCCCAGGGGGCAATTGGACCCCCAACCCCCTGGCCCAGTCCTCCCCTGGACTGGCCTCAGGTAATACAGAGAGATTAAACAAATCCTCTTGCATAAGTTGCACCTGTTTACCTGCAGTCTTCTCTTCTCTACATCCATTCAAAGTCCAGAATTTATAAAGCTTGTCAAAGTGCAGAAAGCAGGAGGCGGAGATCTGAAGTTACATCCTTCAGAGCTCAGTGAGAGCTGATTGGAGGGACACACCCCCCTTCACACAGCACACAGGAACAGAGCCGAGGCTCTCAATCACAGGCTGTGTGTTGGAGCTCCCCTGTCACCTTTATTTATCGCTTGGTAAGTTCCTGAGTATTCGGATGTCTGAGTCTCCACTGTCTCTAGCGGCGCTATTGGCCACGGAATGTGAGGGGAGGATTAGTTGAAGGGAATGGAAGACCGATCCATGGGGACGTTGTGGGGAGTTTGTGATTGTGGCCAGTCTGGAGGAAAGGTAACTCGCTCTCTCTTCTTAAAGGATAACTACACCTTCATGGAAGTGAATAGCAAAAATAAATAACTAAATAAATAAATATTAAAGCGTATACAATCGCGGCACACACACACCATATTGTAATTGAATGATAATAAAAAAAATGGTCTTTCCTTTCAATCTGCAGCCGCTGTCATTTTATATAACATTCAATGCAATCTGGCATTCTGTACACTGTTCATGTCATTTCATGCCTGTGTGATTGGCTCTCTGATTTTCCCAGAAGTCTGCACTAAGATACAGGTTTTTAGGTATCCCCTGCAATAGGAATGTTGGTTTTGGTGACATACATTACCAACTTGCCGACCGCCCGCAGCAGGTATACTGCGGCAGGCTGGATCGGCTGCGCGAATCGCCGGACCTGTACGTCGCTCCTTGGGAGCGAGCATGGGGGCGCGCGTGTCCGGCGATTCGTGACAGGGTAAGCTGATCTGCGGGTCCGGTGACCGCGATCGCTCCCCGTGAACACAGAGCGGTGGTTTGCTGTTGTAAACACAGCAGTCCGCTGTTCTGTCAGCAATCAACACAGTGATCCTCCTATTTAGGAATACAGGTCTCTGTGTTGATTCCATAAGCCCATCCCCCTCACAGTTAGAAAACACCCCCTAGGCATACATTTAACCCTTTGATCGCCCCTGGTGCTAACCCCTTCCCTGCCAGTGTCATTATTACAGTGACAGTGCATATTTTTAGCACTGATTACTGTAGTAGTGTCACTGGTCCCCCCAAAAGTCTCAAAAATGTCAGTTAGGGGTCCGATCTGTCCGCCGCAATGTCGCAGTCCTGCTAAAAATTGCTGATTGCCGAAATTACTAGTAAAAAAATAAATAACTAAAAATGATATAAAACTTTTCCCTAGTTTGTAGATGTGATAACTTTTGTGCAAACCAATCAAAATACGCTTATTGGGATTTTTTGTTAACAAAAATATGTAGCAGAAAACAAATTGGCCTAAAATGATGAAAAAATTCGATTTTTTAGTTTTTTTTTTTTATTGGGAATGTTATACAGCAGAATGTATAAAATATAATTTTTTTGTTTTCAAAATTGTCGCTCTTTTTTTGTTTATAGCGCAAAAAATAAAAATCGCACAGGTGATCAAATACCACCAAAAGAAAACTCAATTTGTAGGAAAAAAGGGACATAAATGTTATTTGGGTACAGTGACGCACGAGCGCGCAATTGTTCATTTAAGTAACGCAGTCCCGAATCACAAAAAATGGCCTGGTCATTAAGGGGGAAAATCTTCCGGTCCTTAAGTAGTTAAAAGGGTTAAAGACCTCTAAAGGGATGCTGATACTGCAACTTTTCTCATCAGAACACTGAAAGTGTACCAGGTGAATATAATAAACCAGACCCCCCCATTCACAATCAGTCTCCACAAGACATGGTGACACACACAGCTATTTTCTTCAGAGATAGAACTCTGCAACAAAGTTGGGTAAGGTCCTTGCGATGTACATAGACCTTATATGTTATATCCAGTTGGCAAGCAATTAATTGTATTATTATTATTATTATTATTATTTAATATTATTATTATTTTTTCATTATCAATTGATTGCGCTGATTGATCAGTTATTTATATCATTTACATTGACCTCCCGGAGAGGAAGGCTTTTTTTCTCAACAATCTAGATTCAGTGAGAGGGTAGGTGAGGCATTCATGGTTGAACTTAGAAACTGAAGAAGGAAGGTCAGTTCATGTTTGCAGACCCACGAGTGGGGGGGGGGGGGTATCTAAGACCCAATCGCAAGAGACTGGGTCTTAGATACCCCCCACTCATAAAGCCTCTAAGTGCAGCAGCACAGTCTCGAAGGACAGAGCCCAGAAGGGAGACTGGGTGAGGATGGCAGCGACTGGGAGTCGCAGGATTGGCGCTGGAGGTCACATTATAACATGTAAGTCTGTCAAATTGTGCTAATACATCCTGCATACTACCAATAGCATTGCCCTGCAGGGGACCACAGGCAGTCCCAAAACTGCACTCCACCTCCAAAGCAAGAAATCCTCATCCAAAATAGGAAAATTCTATTTTTTTTTTTTTAAAGCAGTAGTTTATTCTGTAAATTTGTTTAATCGAACCCCCTGCAGGTTTCTAATTCAAGAGAGGAAGACGAACGCCCGATATTTGTCCTTGTGAAAGCACGGCTTTTATTAGCACACCTGGTAATATTGCAGTAAGAGAAGATGACGAGTTTTGGCAATAATCAGAGCAAATACGCGATTTTACTGGTTGTGCTAATAAAAGCAATGCTTTAGCCAGGACACATGTTGGGTTTGCATCCTTCTATATTAATAACCTGCAGGGGGTATGATTAGAAAAACATTTACAGAATATACTACTGCTTTAAAAAAGGGAGTGAGAGAAATCAAGGGGGAGGGAAAAGAAAGAGAGAGAGAGAAAGGGGGGGGGAGAGAGAGATAGAAAGAGGGGGGAAGAGAGAGAAAGAGGGGGAAGAGAGAGAAAGAAGGGGGAAGAGAAAGAAAGAGAGAGAAAGAAGGGGGAAGAGAAAGAAAGAGAGAGAGAAAGAGGGGGGGGGGAAAGGGGGAGAAAGGGGGGGGAGAAAGAGAGAGAGGGAAAGAGGGGGGGGGGGAGAGAGAGGGAAAGAGGGGGGGGGGAGAGAGAGAGAGGGAAAGAGGGGGGGGGAGAGAGAAAGAGAGTGAGGGAAAGAGGGGGGGAGAAAGAGAGTAAAAGAGAGAGAGAGAAAGGGGGGAGAAAGAAGGAGAGGAAAAAAGAGAGAAAGAAAGAGAGGGGGGGAGAAAGAGAGAGATAAAGAGGGGGGAGAGAAAGAAAGAGAGAGAGAGATAGAGAGAGAAAGAGGAGGGGGAGAGAGAGATAGAGAGAGAGAAAGAGGGAGATTGTATATGGTCCTGCCAATAAAGCTTATTTAAATTTAATTGCAAGAGAAAGAAAGAGAGAGAGAGAGAGAGAGAGAGAGAGAGAGAGAGTGAGTAAGAGAGAGAGAAAGTAAGCTAGAAAGAGAGTGGGAGAGGGAGAAAGAAGGGGGGGGGGGGGGAGAGAAAGAGAACGAGAGAGAGAAAGAGAAAGAGAGAGAAAGAGGGGGGAGAGAAAGAGCGGGAGAGTTAAATGGGGGGGGGGAGAAAGAAAGAGAGAGATAAAGGGGGGGAGAGAAAAAAAGAGAGAGATAAAGGGGGGGGGGGAGAGAAAGAAAGAGAGAGATAAAGGGAGGGGGAGAAAGAAAGAGAGAGATAAAGGGGGGGGGGGGAGAGAAAGAAAGAGAGAGATAAAGGGGGGGAGAGAAAGAAAGAGAGAGATAAAGGGGGGGGGGGAGAGAGATTGTATATGGTCCTGCCAATAAAGCTTATTTGATTTCAATTGCGAGAGAAAGAAAGAGAGAGAGAGAGAGAAGGGGGGGAAGAAAGAGAGAGAGTGAAAAAGAGGAGGGGGAGAGGGAGATTGTATATGCTCCTGCCAATAAAGCTCATTTGAATTTAATTGAGAGAGAAATTGAGAGCGAAAGAAAGAGAGACAGAAAAAGAGAAAAAGGAAAAGAAAGGAAGAGAATTTTTCTTTACATCACCACTAGGTGGCAGCAAAGACCAATGTACTTCTTTAAAAAGACAGATCCTGTAACTGAGTTGTGTATTTTTTAGATAAAACAGTGAAATCAGGATGACTTTAAAATCCCAACATTTGTTGTAAATTTCTAGTGAGGTTGAAGCGGTGACTTATCATATAATTATGGTAAGATATATTTTATGGGTTTGCGGTTATTGTAAGGTGGGGTTAGGGGAAAACGCATCCTTTAGTGATTCTATGATTGGAGAATCTCACTTTGTCCGGTTAGGAGGTGTGATTTGTATGTCGATGCTTTTTATGCTCATGTTACCAATTTGGATTCATCAATGTAAATGAAAGACAATGTAATTATAGGAAGTCTGATGATTCGGTAACAAAAAAGAGTCCAAAAACTATAAGTAGTCCAAGACTTGTAGGGATCTTGCCTCAGGGAAGAGGACAAGTGGGGGAGGGGTGGTGATGGTTCTGGAAATCAGGATCAACCGTCTATCGGGTGCAGAATCTGCGCAGCCATCTTGGGAAAACAGCCTCAGAACAGGAAAGACAAAAACGCAGAGGGCGGAGCAATGTCAGTATAAAAAATCCACTTTATTGCAGATAAAAGAGCATCCATATACATGTAACATAGAGAACATCCAGCCTGGTAATGAAGCATCACATTAGCTGATACCTAGGAACAGGAAACGCGTTTCGGGGAGCGCTCTATCCCAGAAACGCGTCGGATGTTCCTCCCTTTTTTTTCCCCCGCCATTACAGGCAGGTGTGCCACTGCTTCTGCTGCAGTGCTGCCGGCTTCTACCTCTCCAGCGCAGTTTTTCAGGTTTGTACTTTCTCCGGCTGCCTGTTTCCTCAGGTCGCTGCGGTTTTACATGATGGCGAGCCGTGTGTGGATCCCGGATCATTTCTCCTTCATCTCACTGGTGAGCTGTGACCTGCTGATGTAATTCTCCGTTGCCATGGTGATGATCTCTATGTTACATGTAAGTGGATGCTGCTTTTATCTTCAAAAAAGTGGAATTTTTATACTGACATTGCTCCGCCCTCTGCGTTTTAAAAAGTTTGAGCTGCCTGTTTTTTTTTTTTTTTTTATTTAAGTGATTGTAAACCCTCTGTATCCCCAGTGAAGTGACCGGTCTCAGGTGATACACAGAGATCAAACTAATCCTCCTACATAAGTTGTACCTGTTTATCTGCAGCCTTCTCTTCTAAAGCTGTTCAAATGCCAGAATTTATACAGCTTGTCTGAGCTTACAGAAAGCAGGGGGAGGGGAGCTGAATTTACACTCTGCAGAGCTCAGTGAGAGCTGATTGGAGGGAAGAGACCCCCCCCCCCCCTTTTACACAGGAACAGAGCTGAGGCTGTCAATCACAGGCTGTGTGCCAAAGTTCCCTCCCCTGTCACCTTTTTATTTCCTGGTGTAAGGAAAACCTGTGAGGTGACTCATACAGATAGCAGAGGCAGCAGACAGAAATGACACTCAGTGCTCTGGATTGAGGCACGTACACACTATAGAGCAGTGATGGCAAATCTTGGCACCCCAGATGTTTTGGAACTACATTTTCCATGATGCTCATCTACATTGCAGAGTGCATGAGCATCATGGGAAATGTAGTTCCAAAACATCTGGGGGTGCCAAGGTTCCCCATCACTGGTATAGAGAATTATGCTTTGTTCGGATTTCATGTCTGAGGTTTACAACCACTTTAAAGTATAACTAAAGGCAAAAAAATTTTTTTTTGCATGGAGTGGAGAGGGATTAGACCCCCCTGCCAGTTTTTATTTCTGTCTGTGTTCCCATTAGGGAGATTCATCCTCTACATTTTTCCTGCTATTATTATCATTGAAAGTGAAAGTAAATCCCAAATTTTCGGTTGCCCCCTGAAAATTAATAGAGGGGAAATCTTCCAATAGGGGACACTGGTTTTGGTGAACTGGGGGGTCCCCAAGGATTTCCATTGATTTGCAGGGATTTCCTCTCACTTCCTGTTTGGCTATGGGACAGGAAGTGAAGGGAAATCTCTGCAATGGGACACAGATGGCAAAAAAAAACAAAACAAAAACAATCTGACAGATTATACCCTTCCTTGATCTATCCAAAATGGACAAAAAAAAAAAAGTTTCACCTATAGTTCTACTTGAACCACTTAAGGACCGGGCCTATTTCTGACATTTGTTTACAAGTTAAAATCATAATTTTTAGCTAGAAAATTACTTAGAACCCCCAAACATTATATATATTCCTTTTGTTCCAAATTGTAGTGTAACTGTAATGTCTGCCCTCATTTTGTTAAGCGCTGCGCAAACTGTTGGCGCTATATAAATCCTGTATAATAATAATAATAATATATATAAACGCAAGTCTTGAATTCTACATTTATTTTAGCAGTAAACTCTCCTTATATACTGAGTAACAGTATTACATTTCTATTATTATTGTAATATAGTAAATATAGCAAGTAACCTGCAGGTTGAAGGTGGCGGCGGCCATCTTGGTACACCCCACACTGCTCAGCGACAAACTGATTTTATAGTGAAATAAACTATTTCAGTATATAAGGTGAGTTTACTGCTAAAATAAATGTAAAATTCAAGACTTGTGTGGGTGTAAGAAGATGACCGCCTCTGATTCTTGTTCTGTCACATTAGGAAACATATTGGAACGCATAGCGGCCATGTTGGAACGCATGGCGCATGCGCAGTAAGTTGTTCTCGTCTGCGGACATCTTCTTACACCCACGCAAGTCCTGAATTTTACATTTATTTCAGCAGTAAACTCACCTTATATACTGAATCACAGTATTACACTTCTATTATTATTGTAATATAGTAAGTATAGCGAGTAACCTGCAGGTTGAAGGTGGTGGCGGCCATCTTGGTACACCCCACACTGCTCAGCGACAAATTGATTTTATAGTGCAATAAACTATTTCAGTATATAAGGCAAGTTTACTGCTAAAATAAATGTAAAATTCAAGACGTGCCTGGGTGTAAGAAGATGTCCGCCTCTGCTTTGTGTTCTGTCACAATAGGAAACATATTGGAACGCATAGCAGCCATGTTGGAACGCATGGCGCATGCGCAGTAAGTTGTTCTCGTCTGCGGACATCTTCTTACACCCATTCAAGTCTTGAATTTTATATTTATTTTAGCAGTAAACTCACCTTATATCACTGAATCACAGTATTACATTTCTATTATAATATAGTAAGTATAGCGAGTAACCTGCAGGTAGAAGGTGGTGGCGGCCATCTTGGTACACCGCACACTGCTCAGCGACAAACTGATTTTATAGTGAAATAAACTATTTCAGTATATGCAAAGGGAATAAATCGTCTATGATTTGCCACATATCATGTCTAGTATCCTCCATCCCTGTAATTATACATAAGAAATAAAAGCAAAAGCATGGGACTTTAAATGAGGTTGACTAGACCAGGTAATTTATTACAAAAATACAGAAACATATGAGGATATGGTTACAGAGACATACACAGAGATTTAACAACCAGTCATGGTACAATATTGGTACAAATAAATACAAATAAAATATTATATAATACAATATTCCTCGGATCATATGCGGAGCTCTCTGAAGTAAATAGGTACAATAAAGCCTCATGATCTCTGTGTGCTCACAATCTAAATATGTCATAATACATTAAAATATCTGAGTAATCGTAGGCTCGACGCGTTTCATGGACCTCCGTCCATTCATCAGGAGCTTTGATGTATGTCTATAAAGTGAGAATATGGATTAAATTAATATATTAACCACTTGCCGACCACCGCACGACTATTTACGTCGGCGGTCAGCCCCTCACAGGCAAACTAACGTAGGGCTACGTCGCTTGCTTGTGAGGGTCTAGGGAGCGAGCGCACGCCCCCGGCGCGCTCCCGCGTGGTCACGGACCCCCCAGCGCGTGTGACCAGCGGACCTGATGTCCGCCGGCCACTCGGCGATCGGCGGGGGAGAGGGAGAATGTCAGGCAGCTTGTGTAAACAAGCCAACTGTCATTCTCCTCGCTGTAAAGACACTGATCAAACGGATCTAGTATGTAGATAAGTTGATCAGTGTCCTTACAGCTCAAGCCACAGCCAATCACAGTAGAAAGCACGCCCCTAGGGACACACACAGCCCCTCCCTCCCAAATAAAGTTAACCCCTTCACTACCAGTGTATTTTTACAGTAACAGTGCATATATATAGCACTGATTACTGTAGAAATGTCACTGGTAACCCCAAAAGTGTCAAAAATGTCAGTCAAGGGTCCGATCTGTCCGCCGCAATGTCGCAGTACCGCAAAAAAAATCGCAGATCGCCGCCATTACGCGTTAAAAAAAAAACCAACAAAAATGACAAAAATCTTTCCCTTTGTTAGTAAACGCGATAACTTTTGCGCAAACCAATCAAAATACGCTTTTTGCGATTTTTTTTACCAAACATAGGTAGCAGAAAACAAATTGGCCGAAAATGTTAAAAAATTTAGATTTTTACATTTTTTTGGGGGGGAATTTCATATAAAAAAATGTGAAAAATATTGCTATTTTTGCAAAATTGACGCTCTTTTTTTGTTTATAGCGCGTGATCAAAAAATCGCACAGGTGATCAAATACCGCCAAAAGAAAGCTCTGTTTGTGGGAAAAAAAGGACTCCAAATTCGTTTGGGTACAGTGTCGCACGACCGCGCAATTGTCCATTAAAGTCACGCAGTGCCGAATCGTAAAATACCCCCTGGTCAGGAATGGGGGTAAAATCTTCTGGGGCTTAAGTGGATAATTGCGTGATGAACTAATTTGGAAGGTATATAAAAGAAGACACTACCTTGTGCAGTGTCAGAATTCATGAACTGTCCAGTCTGGGAATGAGGGACCACAGGGGACCCGGAGAGAGCCTGATCCGGGGCTGAGGCGCGGAATCTGTCCAGCAAAAGGACAACGGGGGGGGGGGGGGGGGAGAGGACCATCATCACAACGATTTAGAGGACTCCTGGTTTGTTGCTTGGAATTATGTTGGTGAAGGCACGTTGTAAGCCAAAAGGTGGGGTCTGTAAGTATGTATAGAAAACATTCAATAACTGTACTCGAAAAATAATATATACTGAGAAAGCTATCTCAGAAGCAAATTTGTCATCAATATTGAATACGTGTACTCAAATGAATAGGGCTTACTAAAGAAGCCCATAACTAAACCCAGTTGTAAGGGAAGGAGAGATGAGGGATAAAGAAGACCAAGAGGGGGGGGAGGGGAGACACCTCTCATGCAGAGGGAGGGTACCTGTGAGTGAAAGTATACAAAAGAAAATCCCATGCTTTTGCTTTTATTTCTTATGTATAATTACAGGGATGGAGGATACTAGACATGATATGTGGCAAATCATAGACGATTTATTCCCTTTGCATATACTGAAATAGTTTATTTCACTATAAAATCAGTTTGTCGCTGAGCAGTGTGGGGTGTACCAAGATGGCCGCCACCACCTTCTACCTGCAGGTTACTCGCTATATTTACTATATTATAATAGAAATGTAATACTGTGATTCAGTCTATAAGGTGAGTTTACTGCTAAAATAAATGTAAAATTCAAGACTTTCATTTGTGTAAGAAAATGACCGCCACTGCTTCGTGTTCTGTCACAATAGGAAACCCATTGGAACGCATAGCGGCCATGTTGGAACGCATGGCGCATGCGCAGTAAGTTGTTCTCATCTGTGGGCATCTTCTTACACCCACACAAGTCCTGATTTCTACATTTATTTCAGCAGTAAACTCACCTTATATCACTGAATCACAGTATTACATTTATATTATAATATAGTAAGTATAGCGAGTAACCTGCAGGTAGAAGGTGGTGGCGGCCATCTTGGTACACCCCGCACTGCTCAGCAACAAATGAATTATATAGTGAAATCGTCTATTTCAGTGTATAAGGGGAGTTTACTGCTAAAATAAATGTAAAATTCAAGACTTGCGTAGGTGTAAGAAGATGTCCGCCGCTGCTTCTTGTTCTGTCACATTAGGAAACCTATTGGAAAGCATAGCGGCCATGTTGGAATGCATAGCGGCCATGTTGGAAAGCATAGCGGCCATGATGGAACGCATAGCGCATGCGCAGTAAGTTGTTCTCATCCGAACGTCACTTCCAGTTGCAGAATCTGAAAGGTAGCGCTATTCTGATAGAACACCGGCACCTCGCGGCCCCTTTAAGGGGTTTAGGATGCTGGAAGGCAGGGCGGGATTTATGACCATGTGAGTGCCGTGATTGGCTGTCACCTAATCAGAAAGCTCCCCATCGTAAGTAACCGCCGGTCACTGTGCGGGTAGTGCGCAGGGCACGTGATCTTAGCACCACTGTTAATTTTTGCAGCAAATTTCGATTTAGTTTTAGTCATAGTCTTTCGACTAAAATGCTATTTTAGTTTTAGTCGTATTTTAGTCATCCGAATTGTTTTAGTTTTAGTCATATTTTAGTCATCTGAGTTGTTTTAGCTTTAGTCGTATTTTAGTTGACTAAAATAGTGTTAATTTGGTTAAAATTGGAACACATAGCAGCCATGTTGGAACGCATAGCGCATGCGCAGTAAGTTGTTCTCGTCTGCGGACATCTTCTTACACCCATTCAAGTCTTGAATTTTACATTTATTTTAGCAGTAAACTCACCTTATATACTGAATCACAGTATTACATTTCTATTATTGTATTCTAGTATAGCGAGAAACCTGCAGGTATAAGGTGGCGGCGGCCATCTTGGTACACCCCGCACTGCCCAGCGACAAACTGATTATATAGTGAAATAGACTATTTTACTGCTAAAATAAATGTAAAATTCAAGACTTGGGTGGGTGTAAGAAGATGTCCGCCTCTGCTTCGTGTTCTGTCACATTAGGGAACCCATTGGAACACATGGTGGCCATGTTGGAACGCATGGCGCATGCGCAGTAAGTTGTTCTCGTCCACACGTCACTTCTGGTTGCAGAATCTGATAGGTAGCGCTATTCTGATAGAACACCGGCTCCAAGGGGTTAAGAAACTGCCCCAGGGGCATAACTACAGGGGTTGCAATTGCAACCAGGCCCCATGCTCCAGGGGGCCTGTGCGACTCCTCTGTACACCTGGATAGAAGGGGCAGCGGGGGCAGCATGTAGAGAAATCATTGTCCTCCTTTTTCCTCCTGTAGCTGCAGGAGGAAAATGGAGGAGATTGGTTCCTCTGTATGCTGCCCCCGCCGCCCCTCCTATCCAGTTCACTTGTGTTCTGCTGTCTCTGGGCCCCTGTGTGCTCCCCCCCCCCCCCCCTCACTGTGCTCCCTTCCCTCTTCTGCCGGCTGCTGCAGAGGATGTGTCACAATAGAGAACCAGGAAGGGGTCGGTAAATATGTCATTTACCAGCTCCTTCCTTTTCTGAATGGACAGAGTCATAGTCAGTGACATTGTAACAAAAATAAAACAAAATGATAAAAAATAATACAATTAAAATACCAGAAAATAAAACTACTGACACCAGTGGGTGAACTTCCAGGATTGCAAAGGTCACACTTGGGACCGGGTCCTGGCATTCCACCACCATGGGGAGGCCCCAAGATGGCAGGAAGGGGGCCCACTGCCGAACTTGTGAAAGGGCCCCGCAACGAGAGTAAAGGGCCCCAGGATCAGTGGGAAGGGCCCCGGCCAGGGGCCCCTTCATGGTTTCTTGCACCGGGGCTCTGAGGTTCTAGTTACGCCTCTGAACTGCCCATAAGGTTACGTTTCGGGGGTGACAATAATGGAGCACAGGATAACATCTTAGCAGCAGCTCTGATAGCGTCATATTTCATGCATATAAAAGGTAAAGCATCGTCCAGCGTTTATGTGTCAGGGGGCGGAGCTGAGACTCCCAGTCGGTAATAATTGCAGACTGGGAATGGGAGTCTGACATTTCAGGTGGAAGGAAATGATTTTGCAGGTGGGGAGGGGTTGGAGAACGGATTTTTCACCTCTGTGCCGGCGTCTGTCATATAATCTCACGTCACAAAACTCGGCTAATCAGCATGCGTTGTGTGAATAAACACAGATAGGCGGGAGCGTTGGTGCCGCGGGCTGCAGCGCCGTAGAAAGCCCTCCTGGCTCCTGCTGTCACAGCTCATATAGTCACAGAAGCTGCGCCACACAGGATGCCCGCAGGCTGTGCCATCTTGTCAGCCCACATATGCTCAGCTTCTGTGACAGGAGCTGGAGGTGAGAGGAAGAGCCGCCTGCGTCTCCCTCACCTGACCGTCCTTAGATCCTGCAGCCTGCTGAGATATTGGGGGGGGTGCATTGCCCATAGCAACGGGCCGTGATAATTCCACCCCCCCCAATCTATGCTAGGGAAGTACAACAAGAATCTGCCCGTCCTTGGGACTGTGTGTGGCGTACTCACTCATACCTGCCCAATAACGGCGCCCCACACTGATTTATACACTATATGACCAAAAGTATTGGGACGCCGGCCTTTACACACACATCAACTTTAATGGCATCCCAGTCTTAGTCCATAGGGTTCAATATTGAGTTGGCTCCACCCTTTGCAGCTATAACAGCTTCAACTCTTCTGGGAAGGCTGTCCACAAGGTTTAGGAGTGTCTATGGGAATGTTTCACCATTCTTCCAGAAGCACATTTGTGAGGTCAGGCACTGATGTTGGATGAGAAGGCCTGGCTCGCAGTCTCCACTCTAATTCATCCCAAAGGTGTTCTGTCGGGTTGAGGCCAGGACTCTGTGCAGGCCAGTCATGTTCCTCCACCCTAAACTCGCTCATCCATGTCTTTATGGACCTTGCTTTGTGCACTGGTCCAAACCATTTGGTGGAGGGAGGATTATGGTGTGGGGATGTTTCTCAGGGGTGGGTAGAATTCTAAATGATCCTCCCATCCCACTCCACCGATCCTCCTGCTGTCCCGGCCAATGCTGGGACAAGGTCATCTAGCTCCCAGGGCAAAGATGCCAGAAAGCGCCCCCCCCCCCCCCAAAAAAAAAATATTAAAGCACTAATATTCACACGTACCCCCTAAGCATAAATTAATTTTTCAAGTCAAAATTCTCCCCCCAAAATAATTCCCCCTCTTCCAGTACAAATCTCCCCTCCCAGCTCTTATCCTCTCCCTTCCCAGCTCCTACCTCCTAGCACTTACCCCCCCCCCCAAAAAAAAATGTCTCCTCCTAGCACAAATCCGTCCAATCATCCCTTCTAGCACGAATACCCCCCCCCCCCATCCACCATCCACTCCCCTCTCAAATTTCCCTTTTGAGCATAAATATTCTCCCCCCCCCCCAATCCCCCTCTCTCAGCACAAATCCCCTCAATCCTTTCTCCTAGCACTCCCCCCCCCCCCCCAAATTTCTCCCCCTAGCACAAATCCATCCAATCAGCCCTACTAGCACGAATACCCTCCCGCCCCCCATTCCACTCCCCTCTCAGATTTGCCTTCTGAGCATAAATCCTCTCCCCCTTCCAAATCCCCCTCTCCCAGCACAAATCCCCTTTCCCCAATAATTTCTCCTAGCACTTATCCCCCCCCCCCCCAAAAAAAATTTCTCCTTCTAGCACGAATCTCTCCAATCATCACTGCTAGCATAAATCCCCCCCCCCCCCCACTCCACTCCCCTCTCAAATTTCTCTTCTAAGCATAAATCCCCCCCCCCCCTCCAAATCCCTCTCAGCACAAATCCCCCCATCCTTTCTCCTAGCACTTACGCCCCCCCCCCCCCAAAATTTCTCCTCCTAGCACAAATCCGTCCAATCATCCCCCCAATCCCCTCTCAAATTTCCCTTCTGAGCATAAATTCTCTCTCCCCTCCAAACCCCCCTCTCCCAGCACAAATACCCCCCCCCCAATTCCTTTCTCCTAGCACTTATACCCCCCCCCCCCCCCAAATTTTTCCTCCTAGCACAAATCTGTCCAATTATCCCTACTAGCATGAAACCCCCCCCCCCCCCCCCAAATCCACTCCCCTCTCAAATGTCCCTTCTGAGCATAAATCCTCTCCCCCCTCCAAATCTCCCTTTTCCAGCACAAATCTCCTCTCCTAACATTTATGTTCCCCAAACATTTCCCCTCCTAGCACAACTCTCTCCAACCATGACTGCTAGCACAAATCCCCCCCCCCCCCCCCCCCAATCCACTCCCCTCTCAAATTTCTCTTCTGAGCATAAATACTCTCCTCTCTCCAAATCTCCCTCTCCTAGCACAAATCCCCCCCACAAATTCTTTCTCCCAGCACTGATTCTCCCCACAAATTTTCCCTACTAGCACAAATCCCTCCAATCATCACTGCTGGCACAAATACTCTCCTATTAAAAATCCGCCCCCCCCCCCCCCCAAAATCACCCATTCTACCACAACCCCCTAAAATCCCCACCGCGCCCAGGGCAACTTCCCCTCCAGCCGACCAATTGTCCTGGCCATGGTCCGGGCCCAGGGGCTGTCTGATAACTTTCAGCCAAGGGGCAAGTACAAACCAGAGGCCCATGGTGCAGCGACTCGCCCCCCCCCCCCCTCCTTCTCTCTCTCTTCCTGGGCTCCTTCTGACCCCCATTCCAGGCTGAAGCCCCACTCCAGGTACTCTCTACTTACAGGCCAAATACGGTTTCCCGATCTTGCCAGCAGGGGGCGGTTGGTTGGAGCTGGGACAGCTCGGTGGAGGCTGGCTGGGGGAGGAGAGTCTCCAGTGGGGCATGGAACCGGCCTCTGCTCAGACACAGTTTACACCATCAATGCTGGGGGGGGGGGCTGTGCTCTGTCCTTGTCTTCCTCCCACGCTCAGTAGGTCATCGGTGGGGACTTTTTACTTCTCTTCACCAGGAATCCTTTAGGCATGTCTGTGGCAGAAGCGGTGCAGCCTTTTTATGGGGCATCAGAGTGGCCCAGGGGGCAATTGTCAGTCCTCCCCTGTCTAAGCCCCATACAGGAGGTTAGGTGGTACCCTCCTATCGGCGGCCCTGGTGGGAGGACCTGACACTTATTAGTCTAGCCCACCGTGAAAGTGTGGTGTGATGGAATTTATAATGGGTAGTATATGGGATAATCGCAATGCATGCTGGGTAATTACCAAGTATTTGTCAGTTCTGTTCCAAACCTATTAAAGTTTTGGCTGGCTGGAAGAACTTTCCTTTGACATTACGAAGTTCAGCGTTCCCCAGCAGAGGGAGCTGTTGAGCTGGCACACTGTCTGGCGGGTAGAGGTTGGCAGCTGTGACTATCACAATGCAGAGATGGAGAATGGGGGGAACAGACCCCTGCAGTCTCCCTGTGGGAATGTCAGCTCTGCAGCAGGGTACACAGTGTCAGATACAGCTGAGAACACCGCGCTCCTGTGATAGCAGAATGCGGGAGAGAAGAGAGAGCGCCGCCATTAACTTTACAACTTTATTCCACCGCTGGGGATAATATGTACAGATGTGTGGAGGGGAATGGGATGCTGAGTGTATTAAAGTGTTAATGGCTGCGGAATGCTGAGTGCAGCACAGTGTTAATTGGTGTAGAATGGTGGGGTGCTGTGCTGGCAAAGGTAGAGAGATAAAGAGACAGACTGGCCCTGAGCTTTAAAGGGAAACTCCATTTTCATGGGAAAAAACAAATCAGCAAATAAAGAAAAAAACAATATAGCGTATACAATCGCGACACAAATCAGATTGTAATTGAATGTTATTAAAAATTCCCTTTCCTTTTCAATCTGCAGCTGTTGTAATTTTCTGAAAATGCAATACAATATGGCCGCCTGGAGCTGTTCTGTACACAGAATGTATACTGACCACACCCCCAGAAACATCATTTCCTGCTTGTGTGATTGGCTCACCAATTTTCCCAGAAAGTCTGCACTAAGATACAAGTCAGATTTCTGGCATCCCCTGCAACAAAAATTTCATTTTTGGTGAGATCCTCCCAATAGGAACACGTCTAAAGGGATGCAGGCCCAGCAGATTTCCTCATTAGAGCCCTGCAGCTGCCACAGCTGATAGATAATCTTGAAACCACTCCCATTAGATCCCCTCAGCACAGAGCAACAAACAATGATTTCTTCAGAATAACAAAAGGAAGGAATCTGCAACAAAGTTTGTTACAATCCTTGCAATGTACCCCATGGTACATGGAGATGCTGATTTCATTTTTTTTTTAGCAGGACTTGGCCAAAACTACCAATACCTGGTCACATGATCATGGGATCACTGTGCTTGATTGCCCAGCAAATTCACCTGACCTAAATCCCATAGAGAATCTGTGGGGGATTGTCAGGAGGAAGATGAGAGACACCAGACCCAACAATGCAGAGGAGCTGAAGGCCGCAACCTGGGCTTCCATCACACCTCAGCAGTGCCACAGGCTGATCACCTCCATGCCACGCCTCCACGCCACGCCGCATTGATGCAGTAATTCATGCAAAAGGACCCCCGAGCAATTATTGAGTGCATCCTATACTGTACATGGACAGACTTCCCATCCTATACTGTACATGGACAGACTTCTCCTCCTATACTGTACATGGACAGACTTCCCATCCTATACTGTACATGGACAGACTTCCCATCCTATACTGTACATGGACAGACTTTTCCCCCTATACTGTACATGGACAGACTTCCCATCCTATACTGTACATGGACAGACTTCTCCTCATATACTGTACATGGACAGAATTCTCATCCTATACTGTACATGGACAGACTTCCCATCCTATACTGTACATGGACAGACTTCCCATCCTATACTGTACATGGACAGACTTCTCATACTATACTGTACATGGACAGACTTCTCATCCTATACTGTACATGGACAGACTTCTCCTATACTGTACATGGACAGACTTCTCCTCCTATACTGTACATGGACAGACTTCTCATCCTATACTGTACATGGACAGACTTCTCATCCTATACTGTACATGGACAGACTTCTCCCCCTATACTGTACATGGACAGACTTCTCCTCCTATACTGTACATGGACAGACTTCCCATCCTATACTGTACATGGACAGACTTCCCATCCTATACTGTACATGGACAGACTTCTCCTCCTATACTGTACATGGACAGACTTCTCCTATACTGTACATGGACAGACTTCTCATCCTATACTGTACATGGACAGACTTCTCCTCCTATACTGTACATGGACAGACTTCTCCTATACTGTACATGGACAGACTTCCCATCCTATACTGTACATGGACAGACTTCTCCCCCTATACTGTACATGGACAGACTTCCCATCCTATACTGTACATGGACAGACTTCTCCTCCTATACTGTACATGGACAGACTTCCCATCCTATACTGTACATGGACAGACTTCTCCCCCTATACTGTACATGGACAGACTTCCCATCCTATACTGTACATGGACAGACTTCTCCTATACTGTACATGGACAGACTTCCCATCCTATACTGTACATGGACAGACTTCTCTTCCTATACTGTACATGGACAGACTTCCCATCCTATACTGTACATGGACAGACTTCCCATCCTATACTGTACATGGACAGACTTCTCCTCCTATACTGTACATGGACAGACTTCTCATCCTATACTGTACATGGACAGACTTCTCCTCCTATACTGTACATGGACAGACTTCTATACTGTACATGGACAGACTTCTCCTCCTATACTGTACATGGACAGACTTCTCCTATACTGTACATGGACAGACTTCCCATCCTATACTGTACATGGACAGACTTCTCCTCCTATACTGTACATGGACAGACTTCTCATCCTATACTGTACATGGACAGACTTCTCCCCCTATACTGTACATGGACAGACTTCTCCCCCTATACTGTACATGGACAGACTTCCCATCCTATACTGTACATGGACAGACTTCCCATCCTATACTGTACATGGACAGACTTCTCATCCTATACTGTACATGGACAGACTTCCCATCCTATACTGTACATGGACAGACTTCTACCCCTATACAGTACATGGACAGACTTCTCCTCCTATACTGTACATGGACAGACTTCCCATCCTATACTGTACATGGACAGACTTCTACCCCTATACTGTACATGGACAGACTTCTCATCCTATACTGTACATGGACAGACTTCTCCCCCTATACTGTACATGGACAGACTTCTCCCCCTATACTGTACATGGACAGACTTCCCATCCTATACTGTACATGGACAGACTTCCCATCCTATACTGTACATGGACAGACTTCTCATCCTATACTGTACATGGACAGACTTCCCATCCTATACTGTACATGGACAGACTTCTACCCCTATACAGTACATGGACAGACTTCTCCTCCTATACTGTACATGGACAGACTTCCCATCCTATACTGTACATGGACAGACTTCTACCCCTATACTGTACATGGACAGACTTCCCATCCTATACTGTACATGGGCAGACTTCTCCCCCTATACTGTACATGGACAGACTTCCCATCCTATACTGTACATGGACAGACTTCCCATCCTATACTGTACATGGACAGACTTCTCATCCTATACTGTACATGGACAGACTTCCCATCCTATACTGTACATGGACAGACATCTACCCCTATACTGTACATGGACAGACTTCTCATCCTATACTGTACATGGACAGACTTCCCATCCTATACTGTACATGGGCAGACTTCTCCCCCTATACTGTACATGGACAGACTTCTCATCCTATACTGTACATGGACACACTTCCCATCCTATACTGTACATGGACAGACTTCTCATCCTATACTGTACATGGACAGACTTCTCCCCCTATACTGTACATGGACAGACTTCTCATCCTATACTGTACATGGACAGACTTCTCCCCCTATACTGTACATGGACAGACTTCTCATCCTATACTGTACATGGACAGACTTCTCCCCCTATACTGTACATGGACAGACTTCTCATCCTATACTGTACATGGACAGACTTCTCCTCCTATACTGTACATGGACAGACTTCTCCTCCTATACTGTACATGGACAGACTTCTCCTATACTGTACATGGACAGACTTCCCATCCTATACTGTACATGGACAGACTTCCCATCCTATACTGTACATGGACAGACTTCTCCCCCTATACTGTACATGGACAGACTTCTCCTCCTATACTGTACATGGACAGACTTCCCATCCTATACTGTACATGGACAGACTTCCCATCCTATACTGTACATGGACAGACTTCTCCTCCTATACTGTACATGGACAGACTTCCCATCCTATACTGTACATGGACAGACTTCTCATCCTATACTGTACATGGACAGACTTCTCATCCTATACTGTACATGGACAGACTTCTCCCCCTATACTGTACATGGACAGACTTCTCCCCCTATACTGTACATGGACAGACTTCCCATCCTATACTGTACATGGACAGACTTCTCCTCCTATACTGTACATGGACAGACTTCTCCCCCTATACTGTACATGGACAGACTTCTCCTCCTATACTGTACATGGACAGACTTCCCATCCTATACTGTACATGGACAGACTTCCCATCCTATACTGTACATGGACAGACTTCCCATCCTATACTGTACATGGACAGACTTCTCCCCCTATACTGTACATGGACAGACTTCCCATCCTATACTGTACATGGACAGACTTCTCCTCCTATACTGTACATGGACAGACTTCTCCTCCTATACTGTACATGGACAGACTTCTCCTCCTATACTGTACATGGACAGACTTCTCCTCCTATACTGTACATGGACAGACTTCCCATCCTATACTGTACATGGACAGACTTCTCCCCCTATACTGTACATGGACAGACTTCTCCCCCTATACTGTACATGGACAGACTTCTCCCCCTATACTGTACATGGACAGACTTCCCATCCTATACTGTACATGGACAGACTTCTCCCCCTATACTGTACATGGACAGACTTCTCATCCTATACTGTACATGGACAGACTTCTCCTCCTATACTGTACATGGACAGACTTCCCATCCTATACTGTACATGGACAGACTTCTCATCCTATACTGTACATGGACAGACTTCTCATCCTATACTGTACATGGACAGACTTCTCCTCCTATACTGTACATGGACAGACTTCTCCCCCTATACTGTACATGGACAGACTTCTCCTCCTATACTGTACATGGACAGACTTCTCCTCCTATACTGTACATGGACAGACTTCCCATCCTATACTGTACATGGACAGACTTCTCCTCCTATACTGTACATGGACAGACTTCCCATCCTATACTGTACATGGACAGACTTCTCCTCCTATACTGTACATGGACAGACTTCCCATCCTATACTGTACATGGACAGACTTCTCCCCCTATACTGTACATGGACAGACTTCTCATCCTATACTGTACATGGACAGACTTCTCCTCCTATACTGTACATGGACAGACTTCCCATCCTATACTGTACATGGACAGACTTCTCATCCTATACTGTACATGGACAGACTTCTCATCCTATACTGTACATGGACAGACTTCTCCTCCTATACTGTACATGGACAGACTTCTCCCCCTATACTGTACATGGACAGACTTCTCCTCCTATACTGTACATGGACAGACTTCTCCTCCTATACTGTACATGGACAGACTTCTCCTCCTATACTGTACATGGACAGACTTCCCATCCTATACTGTACATGGACAGACTTCTCCTCCTATACTGTACATGGACAGACTTCTCCTCCTATACTGTACATGGACAGACTTCTCCTCCTATACTGTACATGGACAGACTTCCCATCCTATACTGTACATGGACAGACTTCTCCTCCTATACTGTACATGGACAGACTTCTATACTGTACATGGACAGACTTCCCATCCTATACTGTACATGGACAGACTTCTCATCCTATACTGTACATGGACAGACTTCCCATCCTATACTGTACATGGACAGACTTCTCATCCTATACTGTACATGGACAGACTTCTCATCCTATACTGTACATGGACAGACTTCTCCCCCTATACTGTACATGGACAGACTTCTCCATCCTATACTGTACATGGACAGACTTCCCATCCTATACTGTACATGGACAGACTTCTCCTCCTGATGAAAAAACGAATTTATGCAGCGCTAGCTCAAATAAAGTGTAAAGTGCTGTGATATGAATACAATATTCAATATTTTATAAAGTGCACACTGTATGATCAAATGTAAAAAAAGTGCTATGTGCTAAAAAAATCTCTATGCAATAACAAATAAATAAATATATAAATAGATATATTAGTGCACAATAAACAAAATAAGTGGTTAGAAATAGTCCAAATAAATATTCAGTGCTTGAAAAAAAGTCCTTAAAGTGATCCAATTAAGGTGCCAAGGTGCCAAATAATTAAGGTGCTTGCAGAGTGATATGGTGCCCCTCAAGGTTCCCCACTCACCAGATTGCAGATAATAATAGACCTTCAAAATTATTGCACATTGCCCGGGATCTTTACAGGACCAGAACTTCTCCTATGTAGCCTTGGAACTTTTTTGGGTCAGCTTCCGAAGCATAAATAGAACTCAGGCATATACAGGGAACTCGTGTGGCGCCGCTCGCGGCGTGCGTTCCACACACCACCCTTCACACTGGGGGTATATTGTGTAATTTCAAATATACAGTGGGGGAAAATAATGATTTGATCCCTGCAGATTGTGTAAGTTTGCCCACTTACAAAGAAATGGCGGGTATGTCATTTGTATCATAGGTGTACTTTATATGATAGAGACAGAATATCAACCAAAAATCCAGAAAAAACACATGATACAAATGTTATAAATGGAGCTGCAGTTCAGTGAGTAAAATAAGTATTTGATCCCCTTAGTAGTTGGTGGAGAAACCCTTGTTGGAAGCACAGAGGTCAGACATTTCTTGTAGTTGGCCCCCAGGTTTGCACACATCTCAGGAGGGATTTTGGTCCGCTCTTCTTTACAGATCTTCTCTAAATCCTTAAGGTTTCTTGGCTGTCGCTTGGCAACTCGAAGTTTCAGCTCCCTCCATACAT
Organism: Pelophylax lessonae; assembly: GCF_965119305.1. Taxonomy (NCBI): domain Eukaryota; kingdom Metazoa; phylum Chordata; class Amphibia; order Anura; family Ranidae; genus Pelophylax; species Pelophylax lessonae. Next base: position 237,378,221 of record NC_138777.1, on the reverse strand, counting down.
TTTCCATAGGATGAAGGTCTAGAGACTGACTAGGCCACTCCATCACCTTAATTTGCTTCTTCTTGAGCCACTCCTTTGTTGCTTTGGCGATATGTTTTGACTCATTGTCATGCTGGAAGACCCATCCATGACCCATCTTCAGTGTTCTGGCTGAGGGAAGAAGGTACTCATCCAAGATTTTACAATACATGGCCCCGTCTATTGGCCCCTCAATGCAGCAAAGTTGACCTGTACCTTTAGCAGTGAAACAGCCCCAAAGCATCAAGTTTCCACCTCTGTGCTTGACTGTAGGGATGGTGTCTGTAGGGATGGTGTCTGTAGGGAAGGTGACTGTAGGGATGGTGTCTGTAGGGATGGTGTCTGTAGGGAAGGTGACTGTAGGGACGGTGACTGTAGGGAAGGTGACTGTAGGGAAGGTGACTGTAGGGATGGTGATTGTAGGGATGGTGTCTGTAGGGAAGGTGACTGTAGGGAAGGTGACTGTACGGATGGTGACAGTAGAGAAGGTGTCTGTAGGGATGGTAACTGTAGGGATGGTGACTGTAATGATGGTGACTGTAGGGAAGGTGACTGTACGGATGGTGACAGTAGAGAAGGTGACCTTAGGGACGGTGACTGTAGGGATGGTGACTGTAGAGAAGGTGACTGTAGGGAAGGTGACTGTAGGGATGGTGACAGTAGAGAAGGTGACTGTAGGGATGGTGACTGTAGGGAAGGTGACTGTAGGGATGGTGACTGTAGGGATGGTGTCTGTAGGGATGGTGTCTGTAGGGATGGTGACTGTAGGGATGGTGTCTGTAGGGAAGGTGACTGTAGGGAAGGTGACTGTAGGGAAGCTGTCTGTAGGGAAGGTGTCTGTAGGGAAGGTGACTGTAGGGATGGTGTCTGTAGGGATGGTGACTGTAGGGATGGTGTCTGTAGGGAAGGTGACTGTAGGGATGGTGTCTGTAGGGAAGGTGACTGTAGGGATGGTGACAGTAGAGAAGGTGACTGTAGGGATGGTGACTGTAGGGAAGGTGACTGTAGGGATGGTGACTGTAGGGATGGTGTCTGTAGGGAAGGTGACTGTAGGGATGGTGACAGTAGAGAAGGTGACTGTAGGGATGGTGACTGTAGGGAAGGTGACTGTAGGGATGGTGACTGTAGGGATGGTGTCTGTAGGGATGGTGTCTGTAGGGAAGGCGACTGTAGGGAAGGTGACTGTAGGGAAGCTGTCTGTAGGGAAGGTGTCTGTAGGGAAGGTGACTGTAGGGATGGTGTCTGTAGGGATGGTGACTGTAGGGATGGTGTCTGTAGGGATGGTGTCTGTAGGGATGGTGACTGTAGGGATGGTGTCTGTAGGGAAGGTGACTGTAGGGAAGGTGACTGTAGGGAAGCTGTCTGTAGGGAAGGTGTCTGTAGGGAAGGTGACTGTAGGGATGGTGTCTGTAGGGATGGTGACTGTAGGGATGGTGTCTGTAGGGACGGTGTCTGTAGGGAAGGTGACTGTAGGGATGGTGTCTGTAGGGAAGGTGACTGTAGGGAAGGTGACTGTAGGGATGGTGTCTGTAGGGAAGGTGACTGTAGGGATGGTGACTGTAGGGACGGTGACTGTAGGGACGATGACTGTAGGGATGGTGACTGTAGGGATGGTGACTGTAGGGACGGTGACTATACGGATGGTGACTGTAGGGATGGTGTTCTTAGGGTCATAGTCAGCATTTTTCTTCCTCCAAACACAGCGAGTCCCCATCCTCAAGAAGGCTCATGTACAGTCATCCCAATGAACCTCTAAATGATTCAGAGAAGGATTGGGAGAAGGTGCTGTGGTCAGATGAGACCAAAATTGAGCTCTTTGGCATTAACTCAAGAATTGAAAGCAATTTTGTGTGTCACATAGGACCAACCCAGTCACTTGAATGGGCTGCCCCATGCGTGTTTGTCATCCAAAAAGAAGCTCCTGCCCCTTTTCGGGTGACAAAATTCACGTGTGTTTTAACCACTTGCCTACCGGGCACTTTCACCCCTTCCTGCTCAGGCCAATTTACAGCTTTCAGCGCTCTCACACTTTGAATGAAAATTGTGCGGACATACAACACTGTACCCATATCACATTGTACCCATATAGAACTTTCTTTTGGTTGTATTTAATCACCACTGAGGGGTTTTATTTTTGGCTAAAAAAAGGAAAATTTTTGAAAGTTTCTGTCAGAAAATTTTGTAAAAAAGTAATTTTTCTCCTTCACTGATTTGCACTGATGAGGCTGCACTGATGGGCACTGATGAGGTTGCACTGATGGGCACTGACAAGGCTGCACTGATAAAGAGGCACTAATGGACACTGAGAGGCAGAACTGATATACAGCACTGATAGGTGGCATTGATGGGCACTGATCAGCAGCACTGATGGGCACTAATAGATGGCACTAATGAGCACTGATCAGCAGCACTGATGGGCACTGTTGGACACTGATAGGTGGCACTGATCAGCAGCATTGATGGACACTGATAAGGCTGCACTGATGAGGAGGCACTAATATGCAGCACTGATGGACACTGATATACAACACTGATAGATGGCATCGATAGGCAGCATCGATAGGCACTGATCAGCGGCACTAATGGACATATGTTATGATATGTGTCACTGATTGTCACTGATTAGCAGCACTGATATGTGGCACTGATCAGCGGCACTGATGGGCACCGGTAGGTGGCACTGATGGGCACTGTTGGGCAATTATAGGTGGCATTGATGGGCACTGTTGGGCAATTATAGGTGGCATTGATGGGCACTGTTGGGCAATTATAGGTGGCATTGAAGTGCACTGATCAGCAGCACTGATAAACACTGATAGGTAGCACTGATTTAACTGATCAGCGGCACTGATGGGCACTGATAGGCGGCACTTTTGGCAATTATCAGTGGCATGGATTGGCGACACTGATAGGTGGCACTGATGGGCGGCAATGATGAGCAGCACTGACTTGCATCAGTGATGGTCACAAACTGGCATCCCTGATGGGCACAGACTGGCATCACTGCTGGGCACTCTTGCTGCAATTGCCACACGACCCTGTTGGAGTGGCATTAAGAGATAACCGCTCCCAAACGTGTTGTCCAGCAATCGCCAAGTGATTTGGAAAGGGGGGGGGATTGCGGTGATTCTGCGCGCGATTCCAGAGTGTGAATGGAGCCTACAAAAAGAAAAGGAAAGCAGCTGCAATCTATTGTATGTTTGTGATTGAGGTTTGATTTGCTTTAACAGCAGAATATTAATCCCAACTTTATCAAAGCGCGCACAGAGTCCAACGCGGCTGATTTGCGGGAGCTGTCATGACATCCCTTTGTGACTGGAACTGTCACTTTTGTCTATCTGTCACTACAGCTGACATTGTTCCCTTTATCTGTCCCCGTCCGCCCGCGCTCCAATGTCTCTGTGCCCTTCATGAATGTCACTAAGCCATCCTGATTGTTACACTGAAATACTAGACAGTTTCAAACCGCGACGCAAGCCGCCCTCCCCTCCCCCCCCCACTTCCCGTACTCCACATCAATGCACACTGCGTCCACGGGCGTTAGCCCTCGCCCACAATCTGACCCGGCTGATGCCCGCCAGGGTGGGGGGCAGCTGAGCAGATGTTGCCTGCCACTGGCACTCTCCGGCCCGGGCACGGCCACATCACATCACATCACGGCAGAGCAGCACAAAGCATATTCTGTCCGTCCTCCACACCAGCTGAAGGATTCATGGTGCCCCGGGCACCGAAACGACACAAAGAGACGGAGGAACCGCACTTCCTACGAGCAGAAGATGTGCGTCTCGTCTGCAGCTCACCGTATACCGCGCGGCGCCTATAGACAAGGATGACTTAATGTTGTCATTGTGTCATAATCTGCTGTACTGGTGTATGGCTACAGACTACTGTCTGCCATACCTTATATGACCAAAAGTATTGGGACGCCTGCCTTTACACACACATGAACTTTAATGTCATCCCAGTCTTAGTCCGTAGGGTTCAATATTGAGTTGGCTCCGCCCTTTGCAGCTATAACAGCTTCAACTCTTCTGGGAAGGCTGTCCACAAGGTTTAGGAGTGTCTATGGGAATGTTTCACCATTCTTCCAGAAGCACATTTGTGAGGTCAGGCACTGATGTTGGACGAGAAGCCCTGGCTTGCAGTCTCCACTCTAATTCACCCCAAAGGTGTTCTATCGAGTTGAGGTCAGGCCAGCCAAGTTCCTCCACCCCAAACTCACTTATCAGAGTCTTTATGGACCATTACTAAAAATTAATAATGTCCCCCGATGTAGATCCAACATTATTATTATATTATTATTATACAGGATTTATATAGCGCCAACAGTTTGCACAGCGCTTTACAATGTGAGGGAAGACAATACAGTTACCATACAATTCAATACAGGAGGAACTAGAGGGCCCCCCTCGTTAGAGGTTACAATCTATAAGATAAATCATGATGGCCATCACCGCCGCTGCTGATCCGATAAAAAAAGAAAAAAAGACTAAGACTGGGATGCCATTAAAGTTCATCTGTGTGTAAAGGCAGGCGTCCCAATACTTTTGGTATTATAGTGTATAAATCAGTGAGGGGCACTGTTATCGGGCAGGTATGAGTGAGTACGCCACACACAGTCTCAAGGACGGGAAGATTCTAGTTGTACTTCCCTAGCATAGGTAGAGGGGGGTGGGTTTACCGCCCATTGCTATGGGCAATGCAGGCATTCCCCCCCCCCCCCCCCCATATCTCAGCAGGCTGCAGGATCGTCGGTGACTAAGGATGGTCAGGTGGGATGGTGAAACATTCCCATAGACACACTCCTAAACCTTGTGGACGGCCTTCCCAGAAGAGTTGAAGCTGTTATAGCCAACAAGGGTGGAGCCAACTCAATATTGAACCCTACGGACTAAGACTGGGATTCTAATATAGTCAGTGGCGGCCCGTCCATTGGGGGCGCAGGGCCGCCCTATCCATGCGTCCGGCCCCCTAATCTACATGCAGGGCGCCGGACGCATGGAGTTCAATAGGTTTTTTTTTTTTTTGAAGCACGTGATTACAGCCAGAGGCTCTAATAGGCTTCAAAAAAGGGAGGGCTCGGGGCACAGAGCACTGCGCCCCGAGCCCACCCAGTTGTGTGACAATAGCGAATGAGTATTCGTTATTGTCACACGGATCCTCCTCCTGGCCAATCAGGAATCGGGTCCTGATTCCCGTTTCCTGATTGGCCAAAAGGAGAAGCCATGCCATTGGGCATGGAGGAGGAGGAGGAGGAGGGAGGAGACTGAGGGGGAAGAAGCCGCCGCCGCCTGCCCTTCCTCCACATTTCCAGGCAGGGTGAGTGAGCTGGTGACCGGAGGGGGGTAATGGTGTGCGGGCTGGTGTGGTGCGTCTGATGCCCCCCCCCCCCCCCCCCCGGAGCACCAGCCGCCACTGGTTATAGTTCATGTGCGTGTAAAGGCAGGCGTCCCAATACTTTTGGTAATATAGTGTACCTGAAAGCTGCAGAAAAAGAGGCATCTGAAGTTGGGGTCTGCACAGGTGGGTAGACAGAGATCATAAACTTTCCACAAAGGAATGAAACCTATTATACAATACAGCCAGGTACATAAACAATGCGACAAATGCATCGCAAACATACCTGACACCAGCTGCCTATACACGCTATCATTTGTTGTTTTGCAGGTACAGTACTAAAAAACTATTCGGCAATTCCCATCATTTCCTTTCTTTTGTGAAATTATCATATTATATATTATAAATGTGCCGCAATTTTGTGACCTTTTACTTGTCTGGCAATACTTCTGCTGTCATAACTCCCGCTGTGCCTCTGATTGCACACACACCGCCATCGTGTTACCATCCTTGCAAGGTTAGGTGATGATATAAAAGACACAAGCTGATTTTTGGGGGTTACAGGGGTCCCCAACCTCATACTAGAGGTGCCATATGAATACAGATGAGGGCATCCATCCTGAGAAGACAGGGTAAGTGGGCCATACATCCCCTCCCCCCCCCCCATGCCAAAGGAACAGAAGTGTACGGCGTGCTGTCAGGGGAAAGGATCCTGCGAGGATTGGAAGAGCAGCACATATAGCGGCAATAAAACCAGCCGAGCCTGGAATTTTTATCTGGCAATAAAAGATAATGTCAGCTATAAAGAAACTTGGAGGCCCAGCACCCCCCGGGCACACATTCCACCGTCTGCTGATTGCTGCAGACACAGCACGGGCAGAACGCAGAGCGCTCGCGCAGCACAAGGCACAGAGCGCACAACATGATACCGGGGGCACGCAGGCGAGGGCAAACAGCAAGGCGAGCCAGAGCGCCGCAGACCTCTGCCCGTTAAGTGTTCATTTGAAAAAAGGGGAAAGTACAGCGCCGGGACGTAAATGGATCCATCGCGGCGTCAAAAAAAAAAAAAGGGCACAGAGCTCAGCTTAGACAGAAAACAATGCCCAAGAGACTGCGATGGGGACAAAGTGCAGAGCGCTTAGCTTGTCCATAACAATGGATAAAAATAAGGGGGGGGGGAGGGAATAAAAAAAAAAATGACAACATTGGGCACAGATGGCAATGCACAGGGAATGATGATGCCATTAGGAAGGGTCCAAGAGAAACAGAAGACGGGGCACAAAGAGGGTGCGGTAACTGCAATTCCGCACACACCATGCACAGGGCACTGTGTATACAATGTAATGGTGAGGCTAAGAGTCCTGTGTGCGTGGTGACCGCCCACTATAACCTACTGGGCTCAATTCACGAAAAAAAAACATCTACCGCTTTAAGATCAGCACTAAAATAGCTAATAGCGTTTATAGAATTTTTTTCTAAAAATAAATTACTAAAATACAGCATGCGCTATTTCTTGAAGTGATGCGGTATTTAATTTGTGAAAACTTGTGGTATTTTAACACTGGCACCCGCCGCAACCTTAACAGCCAGTGAATAGCTGGTTGTTAAGGAGCTGGCACCTGTTGCGTCCTTTACAGCCCGTGAATAGCTGGTTGTTAAGGAGTCAACACCTGCTGCATCCTTAGCAGACAGTGAATAGCTGGGTATTAACCTTCCTAGCGATATTCCCGAGCGTGACTCGGGGTTAGATTTTAGAGCCAAAAGCGGTAACCCCGAGCCACACTCGGGGTAGCGCTAGGAAGATCGCTAGATCCTGGTAGAGGTTTTACTTACCTTTTCTCTGGGATCCAGCGAAGTATGCGGGCGGTATGCGGAGCTTCCTCCCGATCGTCTGCGAGCCCCAGCTTCCGTCTCCGGCGACGTGACGTTCGCAGGGGGGTGGAACCGGCGGAAAATTCAAATGTAAAACACACCAAACACACTGATACCATTCAAAATAAAATAAATTCACATTACATTGCCCCCCAGTGCCCTTTCCTGCAGTTTTACTGTACTTTTTATGTAAAAAAAAAAATATATATATACAGTATATATATATATATATATATATACGTATATATCTATATATATACGTATATGTATACCTACATATATATATATATATATATATATATATATATATTATATAATATATATAATAAATGTATACAGTTGGTTTGGGCTGCTCATTCACAAGAATTACATGCAAAATAATGGTACCGCTTTCAGGACCTAAAATCCAAAAGAATCATACCGGCAGGGAGGTTAAGGAACCAGCACCCACTGCGTCCTCAACAGCCGGTGAATAGCAGGTTGTTAAGAAGTCGGAACCTGCTGCTGGTTGTTAAGGAGCTGGCATCCTTAACAGCCAGTGAATAGCTGCTTGTTAAGAAGTCGGCACCTGCTGTGTCCTTAACAGCCGGTGAATAGCTGGTTGTTAAGAAGTTGGCACCTGCTGTGTCCTTAACAGCTGGTGAATAGCTGGTTATTAAGGAGCCGCAACCTGCTGCATCCCAAACTGCCGGTGAATAGCTGGTTGTTAAGGAGTTGGCACCCGCTGCATCCATAACAGCCGGTGAATAGCTGGTTGTTAAGGAGTCGGCACCCGCTGCATCCATAACAGCCGGTGAATAGCTGGTTGTTAGGGAGTCGGCACCAGCTGCGTCCCTAACAGCCTGTGAATAGCTGGTTGTTAAGGAGTAGGCACCCGCTGTGTCCTTAAAAGCCGGTGAATAGCTGGTTGTTAAGAAGTCGGCACCCGCTGCTGGTTGTTAAGGAGCTGGCACCCGCTGCATCCTTAACAGCCAGTGAATAGCTGGTTGTTAAGAAGTCGGCACCCGCTTGTCCTTAACAGCTGGTGAATAGCTGGTTGTTAAGAAGTCGGCACCCACTGCTGATTGTTAAGGAGCTGGCACTCGCTGCATCCTTAACAGCCAGTGAATAGCTTAAGAAGTCGGCACCCGCTGCATCCTTAACAGCTGGTGAATAGCTGGTTAAGAAGTCGGCACCCGCTGCTGATTGTTAAGGAGCTGGCACCCGCTGCATCCTTAACAGCCAGTGAATAACTTAAGAAGTCGGCACCTGCTGCATCCTTAACAGCCGGTGAATAGCTGGTTTTTAAGGAGCCGCAACCTGCTACGTCCCTAACAGCTGGTGAATAGCTGGTTGTTAAGGAGTTGGCACCTGCTGCGTCCTTAACAGCCGGTGAATAGCTGATTGTTAAGAAGTCGGCACTCGCTTGTCCTTAACAGCTGGTGAATAGCTGATTGATAAGTAGCCGCAACCTGCTGCGTCCCTAACAGCCGGTGAATAGCTGGTTGTTAAGGAGTCGACACCCGCTGTGTCCTTAAAAGCCGGTAAATAGCTGGTTGTTAAGAAGTCGGCACCCGCTGCTGGTTGTTAAGGAGCTGGCACCCGCTGCATCCTTAACAGCCAGTGAATAGCTGGTTGTTAAGAAGTTGGCACCCACTGCATCCTTAACAGCCGGTGAATAACTGGTTGTTAAGGAGTCAGCACCAGCTGCATCCCTAACAGCCGGTGAATAGCTGGTTGTTAAGGAGCCCGCACCCGTTCCGTCCTTAACAGCTGGTGCATACCTGGTTGTTAAGGAGTTGGCACTCGCTTTTCCCCCCTAACAAACAGCTGAAATTTCATACATTCCTTAAATATCGCATGCCTGGACCACTACTTATTTAATGTATGCATTTATTTGTTTACTTTAGTGAAGTGACTTTAATGCTTTATGCTGCTTTAGGGATCATTTACACTTCCTTCGACTTTAACACACATTACATCGCCTACCACTTCAACATGCTTCTTTGATGTGTTTTTGATGCTTCTGTGATGCTTTTTTGAAGTGTTATTGAAGCTTGGTAAATGCCCTGTGTGTTGATATTATTTTTGTTTTAAAGGGTCCCAGTAGAACCCCAGCTCAGTAGTACCCCCACTCATCAGATCCCTAGCTCATTGGTACCCCTGTTCAGCAGATCCCCAGCTTATTAGTAAGCTTGTTCAGCAGATTCCTTTTACAGTAGTACCCCCTGCTTTGCTAAAGCCCCACTCAGTAGTACCCCCAGCTCTGCTGATCCCCTGCTCAGTAATAACCCCCATCTCTGCTGATCCCCTGCTCAGTAATAACCCCAAACTCTGCTGATCCCCTGCTTAGTAATAACCCCCAGCTCTGCTGATCCCCTGCTCAGTAATAACCCACAGCTCTGCTGATCTCCTGCTCAGTAATAACCCCCAACTCTGCTGATCCCCTGCTCAGTAATAACCCCCAGCTCTGCTGATCCCCTGCTCAGTGATAACCCCCAGCTCTGCTGATCCCCTGCTGAGTAATAACCCCCAGCTCTGCTGATCTCCTGCTCAGTAGTAACCCCCAGCTCTGCTGATAACCCACTCAGTAGTAACCAAAAACACTTAAAGAGAGCAACAAGAGAAGGGCCTTGTGCATTACCACTAAAAAGTTTATTAAAATGGAAATAGGTAGTGTACATTATACTCACAAACGTAAGATGTATACATGCATGAAGGAAATAGGAACCAATCGCCTCCAGAACACTTCTCTACTGCTGGATGGCATGATGGCGTCCACAATGACCTGGTTTGGCTTACGCGTTTCGAGGGGGAACCCTCTTCCTCAGAGCCAAAAATGTCACTCAGTACATTGAAACTGAGTTTTCGATTTCGAAAAGTTTTTCTAATTCAAATAGTTTTCGATCTGTTTTCCAATTTCCAAGGAGAATAAAATAGAATAGAAAGTAAAGGAATAGAATAGAAAAAAACAGAATAGAATTATATTCTATTATATGGTCCTCCTTTAGACCCTGTTCTTTCTGCTTCCCAACTCCGCCCCCAGCTGACTCCAGCCTTCCTCTGGTCCTCCTCCTGACCCTGTACTTTCTGCTTCCCGGCTCTGCCCCCAGCTTCTTCCCAGCAGCAACACAAGGTAAGGGGGGTGTACTGTGAAGTAAGGGAGGGTGGCGGACTCTTGACATCTAAAGTAAGGGTGGGGGGGGGTGCTCTAGACATCTAGGGTTACAGATACAACCGGCCCATTGCAGGGCAACCATGATGCTGATGTGGCCTGCAATGAAATTGAGTTTGACACCCCTGGTGTAGGGGGATTTAGAGGGAGTTTCTGGTTACTATGGACAACAAGAACAGTTCTTTCTTCAGCCACTGTCATAAATCAGGCTCAGTGTTATATAGGAATCCCAGTCCATAGACAATGGCGGACATTAGTCTTGTCATTGCCCTAATAGAGGGAATTGGGGTATCACTAGTCTTGTCATTGCCCTAATAGGGGAAGTGGGGTGTCATTAGTCCTGTCATTGCCCTAATAGGGGAAGTGGGGTGTCACTAGTCCTGTCATTGCTCTAATAGGGGAAGTGGGGTGCCACTAGTCCTGTCATTGCCCTAATAGAGGGAAGTGGGGTGTCACTAGTCCTGCCATTGCTCTAATAGGGGAAGTGGGGTGTCACTAGACCTGTCATTTCCCTAATAGGGGAAGTGGGGTGTCACTAGTCTTGTCATTGCCCTAATAGGGGAAGTGGGGTGTCACTAGTCCTGTCATTGTCCGAATAGGGGAAGTGGGGTGCCACTAGTCCTGTCATTGTCCTAATAGGGGAAGTGGGGTGTCACTAGTCCTGTCATTGCCCTAATAGGGAAATTGGGGTGTCACTAGTCCTGTCATTGCTCTAATAGGGGAAGTGGGGTGTCACTAGTCCTGCCATTGCCCTAATAGGGGAAGTGGGGTGTCACTAGTCTTGTCATTGCCCTAATAGAGAAACTGGGGTGTCATTAGTCCTGTAATTGCTCTAATAGGGCAAGTGGGGTGTCACTAGTCCTGTCATTGCCCTAATAGGGGAAGTGGGGTGTCACTAGTCCTGTCATTGCCCTAATAGAGGGAAGTGGGGTGTCACTAGTCCTGTCATTGCCCTAATAGAGGGAAGTGGGGTGTCACTAGTCATGTTATTGCCCTAATAGAGGGAAGTGGGGTGTCACTAGTCCTGTCATTGCCCTAATAGGGGAAGTGGGGTGTCACTAGTCCTGTCATTGCCCTAATAGAGGGAAGTGGGGTGTCACTAGTCCTGTCATTGCTCTAATAGGGGAAGTGGGGTGTCACTAGTCCTGTCATTGCTCTAATAGGGGAAGTGGGGTGTCACTAGTCCTGTGGTGGGGTCAGGAGGTTAATTGCGGAGCGGCGGACCCAGCACTTCCTTTTTAGATGCCATTTATCATATCAGATTCCTCTGGATTTATATTAATGATTCAAAGACCCCCGATCACCCCCCCTCCCCCATCCCCTTCCCATCCCATCACACAGACTCACTTCTTCATTACCTACGGTTGGACTGGCCCAGAGATGGATCGTTAGCGGTCTGCGTGCCATTTATTCCCTGCTGGGTCCTGCCTGTCACACGAACAGTTATGAATGAGCTTCTGCTGTTCCTTATTGATCGGACTGCCAAGTCCTGGAGATGTCACCGAAAATCAGGGCCACACTGGGGACGCCAACGCCGCAGTTAACCCTGTGTGTCACAGACAGTAATCAGATGGTAGTACGCTCCAACCTATAGATTATTCCTTTTCTTAGTGTGATACATTGTTGCAGGACACACCATGACATACTATACTACATCCTCACCACGCTGCGACTTATCGATGGAGGACAATCTATATTATATGTTCTCTTCATATTGGGACATAATAACGCCGGACATACTATGTTATACATTATCTTCATACAGGGACATAATAACGCCGGGAACGCGGTGTATTAAACATTATATTCACACTGAGACACCTTGTTATAGATCATAATATACTCCATCCTATCCTTATACTGTATGACCTGACCATCATTCTCTGACATTCTATGTTATATTTTTATATGTTATCTTCACACTGTTACATATCAATGCCGGAAATACTATATATACAGAATCTCACAAAAGTTAGTACACCCCTCACATTTCTGTAAATATTTTATTCTATCTTTTCATGTGAAAACACTGAAGAAATGACACTTTGCTACAATGTAAAGTAGTGAGTGTACAGCTTGTATAACAGTGTAAATTTACTGTCCCCTCAAAATAACTCAACACACAGCCATTAATGTCTTAACTGCTGGCAACCAAAGTGAGTACACCCCTAAGTGACAATGTCCAAATTTGGCCCAATTAGCCATTTTCCCTCCCCGGTGTCATGTGACTCGTTAGTGTTACAAGGTCTCAGGTGTGAATGGGGAGCAGGTGTGTTAAATTTGGTGTTATCGCTCTCACTCTCTCATACTGGTCACTGGAAGTTCAACATGGCACCTCATGGCAAAGAACTCTCTGAGGATCTGAAAAAAATAATTGTTGCTCTACATAAAGATGGCCTAGGCTATAAGAAGATTGCCAAGACCCTGAAACTGAGCTGCAGCACTTCATGACCAGGCCATTTTTAGCAATTCAGCACTGCGCTACTTTAACCACTTCTGACCGGAAGATTTTCCCCCTTAATGGCCAGGCCATATTTTGCGATTTGGCACTGTGTTACTTTAACTGACAACCGCTAGAATGATTTTGAAGAAATATGCATCTGCATTCATTGGTGTTTTTTTTTTATATATCTGCCCGGAGTTCGGCCTTAAGGCATCTCCAGACATGAGAGATATTCTGGGCGGCTGTTTGCCGCTCAGACCGGGGAATGCTGGCGTGACTGCAGGCTGTGCTCAGCCCCATGAGACATCATCTGCCCTATAGCTTTCGTGGGTAGAGAGTCGATCTGCTAGGTGGCTAAACGCAACGGTTATCGCTGGTGGCCATTGCTAGCGATGTCTCTTATATGCTCCCCCCCCCCCCCTTTTCGTTCGTTAACCACTTAAGGACCGGGCCTATTTCTGACATTTGTTGTTTACGCTCGCCCCCTAGCTGCAGGCGTGCGACCCACATAGCCCTACATTGGTTTGCGCAGGAGGGCCGCCCTGCCACAGTATATATGCGGTGGGCGGTCCGGAACTGGTTAACTGACATTTGTGCGGTCATGCAACAATGTACCCAAACAAAATTTATATATTTTTTTCTTTTTTTACACAAATGGAGTTTTCTTTTGCTGGTACTTGATCACCACTGCGTTTTTTTTTTTTTTTTATATAAACAAAAAAAAAATGCAGAAATTTAGAAATGTATAAATTTACTTACTGCTACAAAATATCACCTAAACAAAAAAAATAAATAAAATAAAATCTCTTAATATAATTTTGCCCAACATCTATTCTGCTACATGTCTTTGGTAAAAAAAAAAGAATCTCCATTGGGAGGGAAGGTGTTAACCGTGGGTATGCCACATTAGTCCGTCAGATGAATCACGTGATAAAGAGCAGCCGCAAAGGACAAAAAGGGATGCACAGGGAGACAGCGGCCCATCTATGGCTATCCTGTATCCTGTCCTGTCTGTGCTCTGCCCATCTATGGCTATCCTGTCTGTGCGCTGCCCATCTATGGCTATCCTGTCTGTGCGCTGCCCATCTATGGCTATCCTGCATCCTGTCCTGTCTGTGCTCTGCTCATCTATGGCTATCCTGCATCCTGTCCTGTCTGTGCTCTGCTCATCTATGGCTATCCTGTATCCTGTCCTGTCTGTGCTCTGCTCATCTATGGCTATCCTGCATCCTGTCCTGTCTGTGCTCTGCTCATCTATGGCTATCCTGTATCCTGTCCTGTCTGTGCGCTGCCCATCTATGGCTATCCTGCATCCTGTCCTGTCTGTGCTCTGCTCATCTATGGCTATCCTGCATCCTGTCCTGTCTGTGCTCTGCTCATCTATGGCTATCCTGTATCCTGTCCTGTCTGTGCTCTGCCCATCTATGGCTATCCTGTATCCTGTCCTGTCTGTGCTCTGCCCATCTATGGCTATCCTGTATCCTGTCTGTGCTCTGCCCATCTATGGCTATCCTGTATCCTGTCCTGTCTGTGCGCTGCCCATCTATGGCTATCCTGCATCCTGTCCTGTCTGTGCTCTGCTCATCTATGGCTATCCTGTATCCTGTCCTGTCTGTGCTCTGCCCATCTATGGCTATCCTGTATCCTGTCCTGTCTGTGCTCTGCCCATCTATGGCTATCCTGTATCCTGTCCTGTCTGTGCTCTGCTCATCTATGGCTATCCTGTCCTGTCTGTGCTCTGCCTATCTATGGCTATCCTGTATCCTGTCCTGTCTGTGCTCTGCCCATCTATGGCTATCCTGTATCCTGTCCTGTCTGTGCTCTGCTCATCTATGGCTATCCTGTCCTGTCTGTGCTCTGCCCATCTATGGCTATCCTGTATCCTGTCCTGTCTGTGCTCTGCTCATCTATGGCTATCCTGTATCCTGTCCTGTCTGTGCTAGGATAAAGTGAGGAGAGGTTGTGTTTGTCCATTGATTAGTTCCATTGATTCGTTTCATTGATTAGTTCTATGTAATCTGATCTCCCTGCTATTCAGGTCAATTTTACAGCTAAGCTGTAGAACGAGTTGGGAAAAGCTGCAACTTTTGTTCGGGGCCCAGAAAGTGGGGAGGTGAAATTATTCTCATGTAAAACTTCATATTTACCAGATTAAAAATATTTTTAAAAACAGTCTTTTTGTAATAATGCAAAAAAAATTCACTTTATATATAACCAGTTTGTCATGTCAGTAAGATATACTATATAACATGGTGTGTTCCTGCTGTCGGATACGGTTCTAGGATATACACTGCTCAAAAAAATTTAAGGAACACTTTTTAATCAGAGTATAACATCAAGTCAATTAAACTCCTGGGATTTTGATCTTGTCAGTTAAGTAGCAGAGGGGGTTGGTTATCAGTTTCAAATGCTTTAAATTAACAGGTGCATTAGATGGGCAACAATGGGACTACCTCCAAAACAGGTGGAGGTCACTGACATTTTTTCCCTACTCATCTTTTCTGACTGTTTGTCACTAGTTTTGCATTTGGCTAGGGTCAGTGTCACTACTGGTAGCATGAGGCCATACCTGGACCCTATAGAGGGGGTCAGTGTCACTACTGGTAGCATGAGGCCATACCTGGACCCTATAGAGGCAGTCAGTGTCACTACTGGTAGCATGAGGCCATACCTGGACCCTATAGAGGGGGTCAGTGTCACTACTGGTAGCATGAGGCCATACCTGGACCCTATAGAGGGGGTCAGTGTCACTAATGGTAGCATGAGGCCATACCTGGACCCTATAGAGGGGGTCAGTGTCACTACTGGTAGCATGAGGGCATACCTGGACCCTATAGAGGCAGTCAGTGTCACTACTGGTAGCATGAGGCCATACCTGGACCCTATAGAGGGGGTCGGTGTCACTACTGGTAGTATGAGGCCATACCTGGACCCTATAGAGGGGGTCAGTGTCACTACTGGTAGTATGAGGCCATACCTGGACCCTATAGAGGGGGTCAGTGTCACTACTCTTAGCATGAGGCCATACCTGGACCCTATAGAGGAGGTCAGTGTCACTACTGGTAGCATGAGGCCATACCTGGACCCTATAGAGGGGGTCAGTGTCACTACTGGTAGCATGAGGAGATACCTGGACCCTATAGAGCAGGGATCCTCAAACTACGGCCCTCCAGCTGTTGGGGAACTACATGTCATGAGGCATTGTGAAACTGAAATTCACAGACATGACTAGGCATGATGGGAGTTGTAGTTCCTGAACAACTGGAGGGCCATAGTTTGAAGACCCCTGCTATAGAGGTTGCACAGGCATTCCAACTCCTCCAGGATGGCACATCATAATGTGTCATTGCCAGAAGGTTTGCTGTGTCTCCCAGCACAGTCTCAGAGCATGGAGGAGATTCCAGGAGACAGGCAGTTACTCTAGGAGAGCTGGACAGGGCCATAGAAGGTCCTTAACCCATCAGCAGGACCGGTATCTGCTCCTTTGTGCAAGGAGGAACAGGATGAGCACTGCCAGAGCCCTACAAAATGACCTCCAGCAGCCACTGGTGTGAATGTCTCTGACCAAACAATCAGAAACAGACTTCATGAGGGTGGCCTGAGGGCCCGACATCCTCTACTGGGCCCTGTGCTCACTGTCCGGCACCGTGGAGCTTGGTTGGCATTTGCCATTGAACAGCAGAATTGGCAGATCCACCACTGGCACCCTTTGCTTTTCACAGATGAGAGCAGGTTCACCCTGAGCACATGTGACAGACGTGAAAGGGTCTGGGAAGCCATTGTGCTGCCTGTAACATCGTTCAGCATGACCGGTTTGGTGGTGGTCAGTGATGATCTGGGGAGGAATATCCATGGAGGGGCACACAGACCTCTACAGGCTAGACAATGGCACCCTGACTGCCATTAGGTGTCGGGATGAAATCCTTGGACCCATTGTCAGATCCTACGCTGGTGCAGTGGGTCCTGGGTTCCTCCTGGTGTATGACAATGCCCGGCCTCATGTGGTGAGAGGATGCAGCCAGTTCCTGGAGGATGAAGGAATTGATACCATTGAATGGCCCCCCACACTCGTCTGACCTAAATCCAATAGAACACCTCTGGGACATTCTGTTTCGGTCCATCCGATGCCGACAGGTTGCACCTCAGTCTGTTCAGGAGTTCAGCTGGTCCAGATCTGGGAGGAAATACCCCAGGACACCATCCGCCATCTCATTAGGAGCATTCTCTGACGTTGTCAAGCATGGATACAAGCACGTGGGAGCCATACACACTACTAGAGTATTGATCAGCTAGTTATGTGTTCTATTATTACTCTACACCTAAACATTAGATAATGCCATCATTGGTCTTCATGTAATAACAGTACTCTGCAAGGCAGTGTACTACAATGGTCTGCTCTGCAGATAATTGCTATGTAATGCTCTGCATGTTATAAGAGTGCTCTGCATATAATGACACATTTCTGCTTAGCACAGTCTAATCCTATGTACTATACAATAATACAGCTCTGCAGAAGATTCTGGTATAATGCTCTGCATGTTATAAGAGTGCTCTGCATATAATGACACATTCCTGCTTAGCACAGTCTAATCCTATATACTATACAATAATACAGCTCTGCAGATGATTCTGGTATAATGCTCTGTACAGCACAATACTCCTCTGCAGGTATTTCATAAAACTGAATAAATATTACAAGGAGAACATCTTACCAATCCTAAATTTTCCTGAAAATCCCAAAAATTAAAGTGAGCTTCCTTGTATAGAAAAGGCTTTTTAATGCCCCACCCCCTGAGAGTGAGCTTAGTTTGCTACTGAGGTCTTGACTCTCTTGACATTGGTCTAAGCCCCACCCTTGCTGCTAAGCCCCGCCCTTGGTGCAAAGTCCCACCCTTGCTGCTAAGCCCCGCCCATGCTGCTAAGTCCCACACACGTGTCAGCTCACCTGCCCAACCATCAGAGCACCCTTCTTCCTCATTTCAGAGAACAGAGAGGTCAGGCTTAGCGCTGGGCGAGGAAAGCTTATGAAGTCACATTCGCTAGCCAAAGAAATCTCAGATGGTTTGAAAATTGCTATAAAACTTTTTTTGTTTTTCTTGCAATTTGATATCTGGCTCTGGGGCTTGAAGGTTTCATTCTCCTTCATGGCCCCTGAACAGATAAAATACATTTCTGGCTATATTTGACAAAACTGGGAACACTTGAGAGAATAAATCCTTTTCAAACGCGTTGGAGACCTGAAATTACAGCAGCAGAGAAGCAAGTCAGGGCCTGATTCCAGAAACACAATCTCACACAGTCATATGGTTTGAACCAGGGTTGAACCGATACCGATTTCCTATTGGTGAGTAGGAGTACCGATACTTTGCGGTGTGTCCGTACAAAATGAATGGGTGCAAATCGCACTGCAAAGAATCGCATGCGATTTCCCTCACCGCTCCTGTGTGTGTGAACCCAGTAAAGAAAGTGAAGCTCCATGTAGTGCAGCAAAAGGCAGTTTATTTAAATGTTTTACCAACTCACAAAGTAAATATCTAGTCCAGTGTCTCTCAACCTTTTCAGAGGGCCAGAGAATGAGGACATGGGGGGGGGGGGGATATTGGGGGATGGCTGTGCACAGGATACATTGTTGGAGGGGAGATGCTGCAGAAGACAATAATAACCTGGGAAGATGTTACATGAGACTGGTAGGGATCAGTGCTATTCCCCTAATCAATGTCCCCACTACAGACTGCTGAGGGCTGCACATCATATATACCACAACCTTCGGGTTGCAGGTTGGGCACCAGGAGTTTATATCTATGGGGTGAACAGAATATCTTCCTACCAACAAGCTTTCGATTATAGATCAATTGTTTTTCTATCTGCGAGGTATTGACCTATTAGAACCTAATTTCCATGTATGGTTATATCAGCATTATTCATGTGATAATGGAATTTGCAGAGTTCTTAGAATCAGGTCTTCTTCCAGTCTGGAAGGCACCTCATCATAAGATAGCGGAGCATTCGAGGTCTCCCATACAATCAGGAACATATTATCCATTGCAAGAAAACACATTTTTTTTATTGCTCTAATTCAAAGCAACTTTAGGTATAATAATGTTTCATATATACAGTATCTGACAAAAGTATGTACACCCCTCACATTTTTGTAAATATTTTATTCTATCTTTTCATGTGACAACACTGAAGAAATGAGACTTTGCTACAATGTAAAGTAGTGAGTGTACAGCTTGTATAACAGTGTAAATTTACTGTCCCCTCAAAATATCTCAACACACAGCCATTAATGTCTAAACCACTGGCAACAAAAGTGAGTACACCCCTAAGTGATAATGTCCAAAATGAGCCCAATTAGCCATTTTCCCTCCCCGGTGTCATGTGACTCGTTAGTGTTACAAGGTCTCAGGTGTGAATGGGGAGCAGGTGTGTTAAATTTGGTGTTATCGCTCTCACTCTCTCATACTGGTCACTGGAAGTTCAACATGGCACCTCATGGCAAAGAACTCTCTGAGGATCTGAAAAAAAAGGAATTGTTGCTCTACATAAAATAGCCTAGGCTATAAGAAGATTGCCAAGACCCTGAAACTGAGCTGCAGCACGGTGGCCAAGACCATACAGTGGTTTAACAGGACAGGATCCACTCAGAACAGGCCTCGCCATGGTCGACCAAAGAAGTTGAGTGCAGGTGCTCAGCGTCATATCCAGAGGTTGTCTTTGGGAAATAGACGTATGAGTGCTGCCAGCATTGCTGCAGAGGTTGAAGGGGTGGGGGGGTCAGCCTGTCAGTGCTCAGACCATACGCCGCACACTGCATCAAATTAGTCTGCATGGCTGTCATCCCAGAAGGAAGCCTCTTCTAAAGATGATGCACAAGAAAGCCCACAAACAGTTTTCTGAAGACAATGGACTAAGGACATGGATTACTGGAACCATGTCCTGTGGTCTGATGAGACCAAGATAAACTTATTTGGTTCAGATGATGTCAGGCGTGTGTGGTGGCAACCAGGTGAGGAGTACAAAGACAAGTGTGTCTTACCTACAGTCAAGCATGGTGGTGGGAGTGTCATGGTCTGGGGCTGCATGAGTGCTGCCGGCACTGGGGAGCTACAGTTCATTGAGGGAACCATGAATGCCAACATGTACTGTGACATACTGAAGCAGAGCATCATCCCCTCCCTTCGGAGACTGGGCCGCAGGGCAGTATTCCAACATAACGACCCAAAACACCTCCAAGACGACCACTGCCCTGCTAAAGAAGCTGAGGGTAAAGGTGATGGACTGGCCAAGCATGTCTCCAGACCTAAACACTATTGAGCATCTGTGGGACATCCTCAAACAGAAGGTGGAGGAGCGCAAGGTCTCTAACATCCACCAGCTCTGTGATGTCATCATGGAGGAGGGGAAGAGGACTCCAGTGACAACCTGTGAAGCTCTGGTGAACTCCATGCCCCAGAGGGTTAAGGCAGTGCTGGAAAATAATGGTGGCCACACAATATATTCACACTTTGGGCCCAATTTGGACATTGTCACTTAGGGGTGTACTCACTTTTGTTGCCAGCGGTTTAGACATTAATGGCTGTGTGTTGAGTTATTTTGAGGGGACAGCAAATTTACACTGTTATACAAGCTGTACACTCACTACTTTACATTGTAGCAAAGTCTCATTTCTTCAGTGTTGTCACATGAAAAGATAGAATAAAATATTTACAAAAATGTGAGGGGTGTACTTATTTTTGTGAGATACTGTATATATATATATATATATATATATATATATATATACATATACATACATGTACATACACTCACCAGTAGGAATAGCAAGGTATTAGGACGCATGTGCAGCTACAGGAGCGAAAAAAGAGAGCAGAGTTCTGTGTGCGAGCTGCCGGCTCCCTGTGATCAGGACACATGCACGCTCTCCCCTCTGCCTATGCCGGCTCTGCTTGCCGTCAAGCAGCGCTGAGGAACAGCCTGGAGGCACCCAGATCTGAGGGTGTATTGTGTTTCAGAAGCCTTCGATTCCATTGCAGAAGCGCCCAGTCCACCCCTGATCCTGGTCCAGATCCCACACTCTGCAGTTATGGCAGAGTTTTGAAGAGGCGCTGGTGGAGCTGGTAGCCATGTGTCCCAGGAGAGAGCACCATAGCCTGTACACAGCAGTTCTGCAGCCTGGGGGGGGGGGGGGGGGGCGGTGCCGCCCCCCTGAAAAAATGCTGCCGAAAGCAAACGCCTTGTTTGCCTCATGGCAGTTATCTAAAAACGTGAGTGCCCATTGTTTGGTTTTATTAATAAAGACATGGCATTCTGCACTTAGATCGCGCCCTCTTGTGTCTATTTTTTTTTTTTTTTTTTTTTTTAGAAGTCAGAGAAAGAAAGACTTCTATCCAGGATAGAAACAAACAGTCTAAAAAAAAAAAAAAAACAGTTCAGGCACAGACTTAAAAGGTAACTCCACTTTCGTGGGGAAAAAAAATAGCAAATAAAGAAAAAACAATATAGCGTATACAATTGTGAGACACATCATATTGTAATTAAATGTTATTAAAAATTACCTTTCCTTTTCAATCTGCAGCTGTTGTAATTTTCTGAAAATGCAATATGGCCGCCTGGAGCTGTTCTGTACACAGAATGTATACTGACCACACCCCCCAGAAACATAATTTCCTGCTTGTGTGATTGGCTCACCAATTTTCCCAGAAGTCTGCACTAAGATACAAGTCAGATTTCTGGCATCCCCTGCAATAAAAAAGTCATTTTTGGTGAGATCCTCCCAATAGGAACACGTCTAAAGGGATGCAGGCCCAGCAGATTTCCTCATTAGAGCCCTGCAGCTGCCACAGCTGATAGATAATTATGAAACCACTCCCATTAGACCTAGGGATGCACCGATCCGACTTTTTTGGACCCAATACCGATATCTGGCGTTGCGAAATCGCCGATACCGGAACCGATCCGGAGCTACACACAAAGCATACGGCTGCAGTACAGAGCAAAGCCGCTGCTTCATGTGTACGGCTCCTCCATTCACAGGTGGAGTGCATCTGATATCACTCCGCCTGTGAGCCAGACCTATATAGGAAGTATACAGGAAGTAGCGGCTCCCATCCCATACTACTACTGCACCAAGTAAGGGATGGCTGAGCCATTACCAAGCAAAAACCAGATCGGCCAGTGGATCGGTCAATGTTACCGATCCCCCGATCCAGCTATAATGGCCATATCAGCGCCGATATCCGATCCAAATATGGTATCGGTGCATCCCTAATTAGACCCACTCAGCACAGAGGAACAAACAATGATTTCTTCAGAATAACAAAAGGAAGGAACCTGCAACAAAGTTTGTTATAATCCCTGCAATGTACAGAGATCACCCAGAGGGGGATGTTTTTTTTCTCAACAAAAGTGGAGTTACACTTTAAAGCATTAGCCTCGCTTTAAAGTCCACTAATGAGAGCGGGTGTGCACAGCAGAGACCTGAGCTGCAGTGCTGAGTAATGGCCAATAGAGAACAAAGGTTCAAGGCCAAATGTTATATTTTTATACACATGTAAAGTACATTTGTAGATCCCAAAACAGACAGCTTCCAGTCCAAGTAAAAATAGATGCACTCTTTATTTTTTTTTTAATCTATTTCTCTTTTTGGAGTTAAAATTGAAAATCAAATAAAATTAACATAAATTAAATAATATATTTTTGCTTCTGGAAGTTCACTGTACACCAAGGTCAACATGTAGAATTCCTACGCTTAGGGGAGAACACAAACCGGTTTAATTAGCTGTCACAAAAAAACAAAGCTAATGTCATATTTTAACCCAAATTTATAGTGCTACACATTGTGTGGTGCTTTCCAGAGTAAAAGAGCAATTCACAGTAGTCCTTGCCCCCCAAAGGAGCTTACAATCTAATGTTTTTTCACAGTAGTCCTTGCCCCCCCAAAGGAGCTTACAATCTAATGTTTCTTCCACACTAATAAAAACCAGCAAATGCATCTTCTAGAGCACAGGTGTCAAACACAAGGCCTGCGGGCGGAATCCGGCCCTCCAGGCCATTTCATGTGGCCCTCGCACCTCTCCTGCAGCTGCTGCATCTCCTTCATCTCTGCCCCCACCTTGTCTCAGCAGCTGGCAGCAGTGAGGACCATCCCCCCAACTTAGCAGTTGGCAGGAGAGAGGAGGACACAACTCCTCCTACAGATCCTGCACCTCTCTGTGCAGCTGCAGCACCCCCTCCTATCCACCTCCACTGGTCTTACCATTCAGCAGACTCCGGCAGCTGACTCCAGCCCTCCTCCAGACACTGCAGTTGCTGCTTCCCAGCTCTGCCTCCAGCTTCTTCCCAGCAGCAGCGCATGGTAAAGGGGATGCGCTGTGATGTAAGGGATGAAAGGGTGGGGGGGGCTCCTGACTTCTGATAGTGGTGGGCTACAGATAGAACTGGCCCTCTGAGGGCGACCATAATGGGGATGTGGCCCGCAATGAAATTGAGTTTGACACCGCTGTTCTAGAGCTTCCTATGCCTCACTGTTAGCCATTGAGGATGCCCATCACAGGGATTGGTCAATAGATAGGCAGAGATAGGAGGGGGGCAGAGTCAGCCTGTCAACTTGGGTGGCAGGTTGATTTGCTTTTAGTATTCTTTATATTTGGAGATTCAGTAGGAAACTTAACTCTGGTTGGGAGGGTGGGGGCGTGACTCTGGTGTCCACATACCACCTTTTGCAGAGTAAATACACAAAGGTAAGGGGGAGTTACTAATATAAGGGGGACCCCTATATAAGTGGCTCCCTTACTTTTGTGTATTCACTCCCCTCTTACATCTTTGTGTGGCCTGGCTGGAGGCTGGAGCTGTCACTGACCTCCTCCACTGCTCGTTCGGCTGCAGGGTTGTCAGACACGGTCCCCTGGGCGGCTTGGTGGCTCCTCTGGTTTCCTCATCACCACCTTTTCTCCTCCAGACCACCTGTTTCCAGTGACAGTCCCAGGAGCTGGTGGTGCTCCTACTTCCAAGTGCCGGCTCCACCTACAGTCCTATAATTGATAAAAGCCACCAAAGGCGCCATGACGTCACCGCGCGCTCGCCTGCCCTTTGGCCATATTTTTTTATGGGCAGCCACTGTCTGTGACAGACATTTACAAACAATTTGTACTGTAAGGCCTCTTTTAGAGGAGGGGGACTCTGTCAAACAGATCTGCCTGCTTGGCGGGGATCAATGCTATGCAGAAACCCGCTGTTCTCTATGGGGTGATCGGATGCAAACGGACTGGCTGTCCATTTCCATCTGACTGTCATCTGATCGGATTCACCAGATGGATGGGGAATTGATCCCCATCCGTCTGTTTTTAGCGTCAGTAATCGATGCCGGTGGGTGTTAGTGGACACATGTCTGCTGACATCCGCCGCTCCATAGACAACTATGGATGGTCTGATCAGGTCCGGTCTGACAGGCCGACCTGATTGGTCCATTGGTTTAGTGTGAAAGGGGCCTAAATCACCAGATTTTTAGAAACTATCCATAAATTTGCGGGCAGTTGGCAACCCTGTTGCAGTATGATCCATGGGGGAGGGGAAATGGAGGAAATGAGGGTATGCGTTATATCTACAAAGACTTTTTAAACCTTAAAGAGACCCTATAACAGAATTCAACCGTTTGAGAAAAGCACATACATGTAACAAAGAGAATGAACTCTAACCAAGCTTTCCCTGTACATCTCCTTTAACTATGTGACAGGGTCTCTTTAAAGCTTACAAATGTGTCAGCATGGTCCAAACCTTTATTTTACCATTTTGCCGATTTATCACAAGTATCAGAAGGATATTCTTCTCCATTCTGTGGTACAGAATCATGTTTTACCACCTACAGAAGCTGGCCGCATAAAGCAGTGCAGGCATCCACCGCGGTATCTGCATAGTGATTGGAGCCCCTGAATGCAGGGCGTAGGGTGAGTGTTGTTTCCCGGGGTGTACAGGAGCGCGTGTTCAGGCAGGTATAGTCTGATTCCCCCCTTCTGGCTTGAGATAGAACAGAGACAGCAGTTGCTTTTTATTGATTTTTCCCATCTGGTTTCGGGGAATTTCTTCCACCCGGATGAGCTCAGCAGGAATGCAGTACGGGGCCATGAATGCCCTAAATGAGAAAAGGGAGCCTGGCTTAGTTACATGCATCATCACATACATGCTGGTGTCTGCAAACTGGTGTATGGCGACCATAGCTTTGCATTTAATAAAAATTACAATGCTGTTTTTTGTTTTTTTTTCTCAACAAGGCGCCATCCACTAAGTGCAATCAGTTCATTTAAAGTGGAACTACACTTCATCTGAGCACCACAGAGCAAAAACACGATTTCATTCATTTTAAATATTCAAAGCAACCCCCCCCCCCCCCATACCTTAATGTTTTATTTTGCTGAGAAATCACTTTAAAAAACATCCCCCATGGCATTTCTGGCTGTGGCCATTTTGAGTAATGGCAGATGATTCATGTACAGTATCTCACAAAAGTAAGAACACCCCTCACATTTTTGTAAATATTTTATTCTATCTTTTCATGTGACAACACTGAAGAAATGACACTTTGCTACAATGTAAAGTAGTGAGTGTACAGCTTGTATAACAGTGTAAATTTGCTGTCCCCTCAAAATAACTCAACACACAGCCATTAATGTCTAAACCACTGGCAACAAAAGTGAGTGCACCCCTAAGTGACAATGTCCAAATTGGGCCTAATTAGCCATTTTCTCTCCCCAGTGTCATGTGACTCGTTAGTGTTACAAGGTCTCAGGTGTGAATGGGGAGGAGGTGAGTTACATTTGGTGTTATCGCTCTCACTCTCTCATACTGGTCACTGGAAGTTCAACATGGCACCTCATGGCAAAGAACTCTCTGGAAAAAAGAATTGTTGCTCTACATAAAGATGGCCTAGGCTATAAGAAGATTGCCAAGACCCTGAAACTGAGCTGCAGCATGGTGGCCAAGACCATACAGTGGTTTAACAGGACAGGTTCCACTTAGAACAGGCCTCGCCATGGTTGACCAATGAAGTGGAGTGCACGTGCTCAGCGTCATATCCAGAGGTTGTCTTTGGGAAATAGACATATGAGTGCTGCCAGCATTGCAGCAGAGGTTGAAGGGGTGGAGGGTAAGCCTGTCAGTGATCAGACCATACGCCGCACACTGCATCAAATTGGTCTGCATGGCTGTCGTCCCAGAAGGAAGCCTCTTCTAAAGATGATGCACAAGAAAGCCTGCAAACAGTTTGCTGAAGACAAGCAGACTAAGGACATGGATTACTGGAACCATCTCCTGTGGTCTGATGAGACCAAGATAAACTTATTTGGTTCAGATGATGTCAAGCGTGTGTGGCAGCAACCAGGTGAGGAGTACAAAGACAAGTGTATCTTGCCTATAGTCAAGCATGGTGGTGGAGTGTCATGGTCTGGGGATGCATGAGTGCTGCCAACACTGGGGAGCTACACTTCATTGAGGGAACCATGAATGCCAACATGTACTGTGACATACTGAAGCAGAGCATGATCCCCTCCCTTCAGAGACTGGGCCGCAGGGCAGTATTCCAACATAACGACCCCAAACACACCAACAAGACAACCACTGCCTTGCTAAAGAAGCTGAGGGTAAAGGTGATGGACTGGCCAAGCATGTCTCCAGACCTAAACCCTATTGATCATCTGTGGGGGATCCTCAAACAGAAGGTGGAGGAGAGCAAGGTCTCTAACATTCACCAGCTCTGTGATGTCATCATGGAGGAGTGGAAGAGGACTCCAGAGACAACCTGTGAAGCTCGGTGAACTCCATGCCCAAGAGGGTTAAGGCAGTGCTGGAAAATAATGGTGGCCACACAAAATTTTGACACTTTGGGCCCATTTTGGACATTGTCAGTTAGGCCTGTTCTGAGTGGAACCTGTCCAGGTAAACTGCTGTATGGTCTTGGCCACCGGGCTGCAGCTCAGTTTCAGGGTCTTTGCAATCTTCTTATAGCCTAGGCCATCTTTATGTAGAGCAACAATTCCTTTTTTTTTCAGATCCTCAGAGAGTTCTTTGCCATGAGGTGCCATGTTGAACTTCCAGTGACCAGTATGTGAGAGTGAAAGCGATAACACCAAATGTAACACACCTGCTCCCCATTCACACCTGAGACCTTGTAACACTAACGAGTCACATGACACCGGGGAGAGAAAATGGCTAATTAGGCCCAATTTGGACATTATCACTTAGGGGTGTACTCACTTTGGTTGCCAGCAGTTTAGACATTAATGACTGTGTGTTGAGTTATTTTGAGGGGACAGCAAATTTACACTGTTATACAAGCTGTACACTCACTACTTTACATTGTAGCAAAGTGTCATTTCTTCAGTGTTGTCACATGAAAAGATAGAATAAATTATTTACAAAAATGGGGTGTACTTAATTTTGTGAGATACTGTAGAAGTACACACAGGGTGTACCAGGTGTCCCAGGGCACACTCTAATCACCCCGTGCAGCGCAGATTCCCCCACTACTGCCCTGGCCCCCCCAGCAGCGCTGCCAGCTTCCCTCCTCTTCTTTCCCACCGGCTGCTGCTGCGGCTGCAAATAGGGGGATGTTTTAGGATTAGTGGGGTATGTAATTTACCGGCCTCCTTCCCTTTCTGAATGAACACAGCGAGTGATCAGCACCGCGTGTTTGAGCTTTGGAGTGCACACCCTAATGCAATAGGCTGCGCACTCCTATGTTAATGTAGCATTGACGTCCTGGAATCCATCTGCCCTTTATTCAGGCATACAAGCAGGAGAATGTGCTTAGCTGAGAAAACCCCTCCTCCTCTCCTCCATCCCTGAAGATTCCTGGGATGTATGACATCATTTGCCTAGGGAAGGAACCAGGAAGTAACTGACAAAATGTAAAGAAAAAATTGTTCAAAGCAATTAAATAGGATATACCTTCCTATCTATATTTACTAATGCTAGCAGTATTAGGCATAAAAATAGTCCATGGTGATTAAGAGAGTGAAGTTCTGCTTTAAATTATCATCTTTTAATGAAGAGCAACTAATGTGCAAAATTCCAGCACTCCACTACCAGGCGGTCTCACAAGCTATATAAAATTCCAGCACTCCACTACCAGGCGGTCTCACACGCTATATAAAATTCCAGCACTCCACTACCAGACGGTCTCACAAGCTATATTGAACCCTTCTATTACATCATGTTGATAGCACAGTTCATGCAGAAGGAGGAAGTGGAAAGCCCCCCCCCCCCCCTGTATTATGGAAAATAATCTTCTTCCCTGGCTCAGGCCCAATCTATCAGCACACTCAGGGCTGGTTAACACCAGCTGCAGTGGGACTGTGTTGGGTGGCTATTCCAGCGCAGTCCCACCACGTGGACAGAATGCCTGGTCTCTGATGTGCCCCGTTTACCCCGCTGTGTTGCGGTGGTAATGCATGCAGTAATTTTTTTTTTTTTAGGGAAGCGCAGTGCGAGGCAATCCACTGACTCGCACTGCGCGGCTGGCAATTGACCTTAGGGGACGTCACACAGACATCTTATAAAGGTCAATTGCCAGCCGCGCAGTGCGAGTCAGTGGATTGCCTGAAGAAAATAAAAAGATAGATCACAGCGCTGATCTCAGCCAGATCGCATCGCACACCAGCCGCTGCACTGCTGTGTGAAGAGGTGGCTGAACTTCATGCACATACAAGTAGTAGTTGGAGGTCTGAGTGAGCTGAGCATTCTTTTTTTGCATTGTTTGGTTTTCCTTAAACAGATTCTATAATCTGGGAACTCCATAACCATACTGCTGAAGTGGAGGCACATTGTGCAGCAAGTATCTCTGTTATTCTTCACATCAGTTTCTGTATCCCTGTGTAGAACCCGTTGTGTAGTACCCATTGTGTAGTACTCGTTGTGTAGTACCAATTGTGTAGTACTCGTTGTGTAGTACCCATTGTGTAGTACTCGTGTAGTAGCTGCTGTAGCCGTTGTGTAGTACCCGTTGTGTAGTAACCATTGTGTAGTAACCGTTGTGTTGTAGCTGTTGTGTAGTACTCGCTGTGTAGTACCCGTGTAGTACTCGTTGTGTAGTACTCGTTGTGTGGTACTCGTTGTGTGGTACTCGTGTGGTACTCGTTGAGTAGCACCCATTGTGTAATACTCGTTGTGTAGTACCCATTGTGTAGTACCTGTTGTGTAGTACTCGTTGTGTAGTACCCGTGTAGTACTCGTTGTGTAGTACTCGTTGAGTAGCACCCATTGTGTAGTACTCGTTGTGTAGTACCTTTTGTGTAGTACCTTTTGTGTAGTACCCGTTGTGTAGTACTCGTGTGGTACTCGTTGTGTAGTACCCGTTGTGTGGTACTCGTTGAGTAGTACCCGTTGTGTAGTAACCATTGTGTAGTAACCGTTGTGTTGTAGCTGTTGTGTAGTACCCGTGTAGTACTCGTTGTGTAGTACTCGTTGTGTGGTACTCGTTGTGTGGTACTCGTTGAGTAGCACCCATTGTGTAGTACTCGTTGTGTAGTACCCATTGTGTAGTACCTTTTGTGTAGTACCTTTTCTGTAGTACTTGTTGTGTAGTAGCCGTTGTGTAGTACCTTTTCTGTAGTACTTGTTGTGTAGTAGCCGTTGTGTAGTACCTGTTGTGTAGTACTCGTTGTGTAGTACCCGTGTAGTACTCATTGAGTAGCACCCATTGTGTAGTACTCGTTGTGTAGTACCTTTTGTGTAGTACCTTTTGTGTAGTACCCGTTGTGTAGTACTCGTGTAGTACTCGTTGTGTAGTACCCGTTGTGTGGTACTCGTTGTGTAGTACCCGTTGTGCAGTACTCGTTGTGTAGTACCTGTTGTGTTGTAGCTGTTGTGTAGTACCCGTTGTGTTGTAGCAGTTGTGTAGTACCCGTTGTATAGTAGCTGTTGTGTAGTATCCGTTGTGTAGTACCCATTGTGTAGTAGCTGTTGTGTAGTACCCGTTGTGTAGTACATGTGAGTTCCAGGCCTAGTCTGTAAGCAAGGCTGCTACTTCTGCCCAAACTTCAATTAAAGTGGCATTCCAAGCTAGAGCTAAGTAGGCATAAAACTGCTCCCACCCCCTCCTAACACCCATTACTAACTACCTTGTAGAAGGAAGATGCATATACTTACCTATACAGGAAGAAAAACGCTGGGGTCGTTGATTTGTATACCAACCACGGCTCTAACTGCATGGAGTTTGCATGTTTTCCTTGTGCCTGCATGGGTTTCCTCTGGGTTCTCCGGTTTCCTCTCACACTCCAAAGACATGCTGGTAGGTTAACTGACTCCTGTCTAAAATAGGCCCTATGTATGAATGTGAGTTGGGGACCTTAGATTGTAAGCTCCTTGAGGGAAGAGACTGATATATATACAGTATATATTATATATGTAAAGTGCTATAAATAATATTCTCAGGAAGCTCTGGTCTGGTCACCTGATCAGCGGCCAGCTTCAGGGAGAAGAGAGGTAACTGACCATGGATGCCCCTGTGTAAGCCAATGGGTAATGTCACTGCCCAGGCATTGAATCCTGCTTTATGTATTCTCTCCTGTCCCCAGAAAGCCGGCCGCTGGGGAGATTACGTGACCGGACCGGAGCGCCATAAGAATAGGTAAGAATATCCATCTTCCTTCTACAGGATAGTTAGTATAGGTGTTAGAAGGAAAGCAGAGCACCCTCTTGTAGGAAGGCGGAGCACCCTCTTGTAGGAAGGCGGAGCACCCTCTTGTAGGAAGGCGGAGCACCCTCTTGTAGGAAGGCAGAGCACCCTCTTGTAGGAAGGCAGAGCACCCTCTTGTAGGAAGGCGGAGCACCCTCTTGTAGGAAGGCGGAGCACCCTCTTGTAGGAAGGCGGAGCACTCTCTTGTAGGAAGGCGGAGCACTCTCTTGTAGGAAGGCGGAGCACCCTCTTGTAGGAAGGCGGAGCACCCTCTTGTAGGAAGGCGGAGCACCCTCTTGTAGGAAGGCGGAGCACCCTCTTGTAGGAAGGCGGAGCACCCTCTTGTAGGAAGGCAGAGCACCCTCTTGTAGGAAGGCGGAGCACCCTCTTGTAGGAAGGCAGAGCACCCTCTTGTAGGAAGGCAGAGCACCCTCTTGTAGGAAGGCGGAGCACCCTCTTGTAGAAGGCGGAGCACTCTCTTGTAGGAAGGCAGAGCACTCTCTTGTAGAAGGCGGAGCACTCTCTTGTAGGAAGGCAGAGCACCCTCTTGTAGGAAGGCAGAGCACCCTCTTGTAGGAAGGCAGAGCACCCTCTTGTAGGAAGGCGGAGCACCCTCTTGTAGGAAGGCAGAGCACCCTCTTGTAGGAAGGCAGAGCACCCTCTTGTAGGAAGGCAGAGCACCCTCTTGTAGGAAGGCGGAGCACCCTCTTGTAGGAAGGCGGAGCACCCTCTTGTAGGAAGGCGGAGCACTCTCTTGTAGGAAGGCGGAGCACCCTCTTGTAGGAAGGCGGAGCACCCTCTTGTAGGAAGGCGGAGCACCCTCTTGTAGGAAGGCGGAGCACCCTCTTGTAGGAAGGCGGAGCACCCTCTTGTAGGAAGGCAGAGCACCCTCTTGTAGGAAGGCAGAGCACCCTCTTGTAGGAAGGCGGAGCACCCTCTTGTAGGAAGGCGGAGCACCCTCTTGTAGGAAGGCGGAGCACTCTCTTGTAGGAAGGCGGAGCACCCTCTTGTTGGAAGGCGGAGCACCCTCTTGTAGGAAGGCAGAGCACCCTCTTGTAGGAAGGCGGAGCACCCTCTTGTAATGTTATCCAGTGAACTTCCTAAGATGGTACTCTGTTTACCTTCTTTGTACATGTTAATTGTGCTATACAGGAATTACAAAAAAGAATTAAAATGTTTAAATTTAAATTACAAATGTCTAATCGTAAAACGGCATCTCAAATCCCAATATAAACTGCGATCCGCCAGGACCCTCAACCATCTTAAAAGGTGGAACTTCATTCTCCCAATCAACATTGATTTTTTTTTTTTTAGTCCTCATGCTGCTATCATAAGGAAATAGATAGGAAAGTAGATTATATTTACTTGTTTAAAACTTTTTTTTTTACATTTCTTCAGTTACTTCCTGGTTACTTTTTTTTTTTTTAATCAGAAGCAAAGTTTATTAAACTGTGCGAGATACAGCATGTACATATAAGAAGGACATCGCAGCTCAAGAGTATATATACAACAGCGAGTACATTTCAATGCCAACAATAAAAAGGAGGGTATCAAAACAAACAAAATACTTCCTGGTTTCTTGCCTAGGCAAGTGATGTCATGCATCCCAAGAGAGGAGGAGGGGTTTTCTCAGCTAAGCACACTCTCTTGCATGCATACTTGAGCTAAGGGCAGGAAGTAAATGCTACATGAATCATGCGCCCTTACTCAAGATGGCCACATCCAGAAATGCTAGGGGGTGATTTTCAAAGCAATTTCTCAGCAAAATAAAGCACAGTGGCATGGATGGATTGGGGGGGGGGGGTTGCTCTGAATAATAAAAATGAATTAAATAGCGTTTTTAGATTGTGCTGCTCAGATGCATTGAAGATCCACTTTAGCCCCTCTCAGCACTTGAAGCCTGGGAGAAAACCTTCTTTCCACCCCCTTAAAACCCACTCATCTTTGTTCCCTTTTCCCCTACCCCCCCCCATTTACCTACCCTATGTAAATATAGTGGAATAGCCGAACAAGTTAATTTTGTAGTCATACACATTGGAGGCAAACAAATTCTCTCAAATGTTCTTTCAAATTCTATCTTGAAATGTTCATTATAATTATTTCTCTATGTAAATCTTGACTGTCCAGGTAAACAATTTATTTTCTATGTAGACATAGTTTGCTACCCATGTGCTATTATATTGTAAAGACTCTCAATAAAACTTTGAATTACATGAAGAAAAAAAAAAAAAAAAAAAAAAGGAAGAAAGAAAGAAGGTGGAAGCAGTTTTAGGCTTAGATAGGTCTAGCCCGGAATTTTGCTTTAAGTGCTGCTCTGACTTAACCACCTCAATACCGGGCACTTAAACCCCCTTCCTTCCCAGACCAATTTTAAGCTTTTAGCGCTGTTGCATTTTGAATGACAATTGCGCGGTCATGCAACACTGTACCTAAACCAAATCTGTGTAATTTTTTCCCCCACAAATAGAGCTTTCTTTTGGTGGTATTTTATCACCGCAAGGTTTTTTATTTTTTGGTGCACAAATAAAAAAAGACAGAAAAGTTTGAAAAAAAAAAAAGTTTTTTTGTTTTATGTTATACAATTTTGTAAATAGATACGTTTTTTTCCTCCACTGATGAGCACTGATGAGGCCGCACTGACAGGCACTGATGAGGAAGCACTGATGGGGTGGCACTGATATGCAGCACTGATAGGTAGCACTGATATGCAGCACTGATATGTGGCACTGATTTGCAGCATTGGTGGGCACTGATAGGCAGCGCTGATGGGCACTGATAGGCAGCACTGATGGGCACTGATAGGTGGCACTGATCGGCACTGATGGGCGGCACTGATAGGCAGCACTGGTGGGCAATAATGGGCACTGGTCGGCAGCACTGATAGATGGCAATAATGGGCACTGGTGGGCAGCACTGATAGATGGCATTGGTGGGCAGCACTGATAGGGAGGGCACCACTGGCAGGCTCTCTGAGCCCTGATTGCCATCCCTGGTTCCCTGGTGGCCATGGTGCGCATCCCTGGTGGTCATGGGTGGGCATCTCTGGTGGCTCTAGTGGCACCCCCCCCCCCCCCCCAGGGCTGCACTGGTAATCAATGTTCTGATTACCAGCACAGACCCCCCCTGTGATCAGTGAGTAATTAGAAAAACTCACTGATCCCCTGGCTGCAGCACAGATCATCTTCTTCTCCTCACTGACAGGATCTGTGTGAGGAGAAGAAGAGATCAAAGCCGTTACAACGGCTGTATTTACATTACATGACGGCTGTGATTGGACACAGCCGTCATGGGATCAGGAGGGCCAATCACAGGGCCCTCCTGCCGCAACTTGTTGCTCTGTGTCCGAGGGACACAGGCACATCGAGATTGCGCCGCTATTTTAATTTAAAATAAATTAAAATAACAAAAAGATGTGTATACTTACCTGCTATGTGCAATGGAATTGCACAGAGCAGCCCTGAACCTCCTCTTCCCCGGTTCCCCGTGGGTGCTTCTGGCTCCTCCTCTCTTTGTGGCAAGTGTCATCATAGGAAGCGGCTTCCTATGGGAGGGGGTGCTCGTGTGGGGTCGCTCCTGAGCCACTTTGCCTGCGTCTACAGACACAGACAGCAGGGGTTTGCCCCGCTCCCCATCACTGGCTTTGACTGACAGCAGCAGGAGCCAATGGCTCTTGCTACCTCGGCAAAGCATGTAAGACTAGGAAGTGAGGAGAGAAAGCCGCTGCAGATGGGCACAGCACTAGAAGATCGAATAGGAAGGGGGGGCGGGGGAGTTACTATCTAAACATTTTTTACCTTAATGTAAGGAATGCATCAGTGTAACCAGTGTTTAGGCTTTAGAACCACTTTAGGCCTCTAGAACGTGAGAGATTACTAACAAAAAATTTTTTTAGCTTCTCACCTTGCCCACTGCTTTAGTTCATTCAAGGAAAGAGTATGTCCATCTCGAAGTTTCACAATGGCTGACACGCGCTGTCCCCAGATACCATCAGGTGCTCCGATGACAGCCACATCTACACAGGAGGATAGCAGATAAAAAGAAACAAAAAACTAAATTCAAAATATCTGTGGGTGCAATCATTTTTTTTCTTTTATAAAATACATACCTGTAATGCTTGGATGGGCCAAGAGGTGGCGCTCCACTTCTAAAGCGCTAATTTTGTACCCTCCACTCTTAATTATATCTACGGAAGTTCGGCCGAGGATCCAGTATGATCCGTTTTTATACACTGCTGTGTCCCCTGGAGAATTAAAAAGAAAAAAAAATGCAACAAAAAGGGATACAGAACAATCATCGGGTTCAATCAGGAAAGGGAACAATGACCACAAACCCCTCCTCCCATATAATAAATATTCATCCATCTGGTTTTAAAAGATGGAAAAAGTTCACTTCCAAAAGTATTGAACCCTAATCCAGGCAGAAAAGAAACACTATTTAAAGCAGATGTGTAGATATAAAATATATATATATATTTTTAGATGCCACAAGTATAAGTGCCCAAATCTATCCTGTTGACACCTTCCTCTCTGCAGTAGAATTCAAAGTGGAAGAGGGAGGGTCAGTATTCTGAGCCAATCAGGTGCACTGCATACACATGTGCTGAAAGTAGAGAGGAAAGTGATGACTATCAGTCTGATGGGGCTCCCCAATTAAGGGCTGCGGTTGGGGAGGTAACCAAAGCCACATTTCTTTACTGCAGCAGAGAAAAGCAACAAACCCCACCTGGCTCTGTTGTGGGACAGAGCTGTGAAAGGCTAGCCATACATGTGTACATTTTTCCCGTTCAGCCCCACAGGGGCCCAAAATTTTCTGAACCCTATACAGCAGTACTACAAAAACAACAGACAGAGGGCGCGCCAGCCTAGAGCATTACTTTCGTACACACTTTATCAAAATACTTTAAAATAAAAAACATACTCACAAATGCATAGTGCCAGCAGGCATATCAGATAAAGAACGCTTAAGCTTGTAGCACGGGAAGACCCATAAGAGTCCAATTAGGCCAACGCATTTCGAGCGGCAGCCACTCTTCTTCAGAGACAAAAAAAGATCTTTTGGCTCTGAGGAAAAGGGGCAGCCCCTCGAAACGCATTAGCCATATTGAACGCTGAAGCGTCTTTCTGTGCTACAAGCTAAGCATTGCGGATCTGATGACTCACATTTTGATCATCTGACATGCCTGTTGAAACTGTACGTTTGTGAGTATATTTTTTGCTTTTATTTATCAATAGTCAATAATAAAGTGTGTACAAAGATATTGTGCTAGGCTGGTGGGCCTTCTGTCTGTTTTGCAGTGCTGCATGTGAAGGGACACCCAGAGTCCTGAGAGGGCCACATGGCATCACAGCGCCAGGCCATAGGTTGGAAGAGTGGAAAACCGACCAAGTTAAGCACCACATTCGAGCGCAGGAGGTTGTTCTTACTGTTCATTCCCTATACAGCAATCTAAGGCTGGCCATAGATGCTTCACTTTGTCTTTTGTTTTTTTATCGATCCGCAGGCAGGCTGATTAGAAATAAAAAGGAACGGAATCTCCCTTCCACACATGTGAGGTGGATGGAGGCATCCCTATCGCTGCGCCATTGTATTCTTACAACAGGACTCCACCGCTGTCAGAATACAACGATCAGCGGGTGCAGCCATCTGACCGAGCAAAATGTTCCAACAGTCCAGCTGGACAGAAGTCGACCATTAGATTGGCTTCTGTTGAGTGGGAAAGGCCATAGATGAATCAAAATTTGGCCAGTCCTTTCTAAACTGGACAAATTTTGATCCATCTATGGGCAGCATATGGTTTTCTCATTCATAGCCGTCTCTCTTCTTTTGTCATATATGGAGTTATTGAGCAGACGTCTCCCAAGGCACCTTCATCTTCCTCACAGTTGTCCTACACTACTGTAGCTGTCCCATTCTGTTTTGCCTCAGACATTTCAGTCCTAAGGCACCCTATTCCATCCAGTTTACACACACCTTCAGTATTTGGATGATTTTGGTTGTCTTGCACTCAGCCAGACAATTCGTACCCATTCTCCAGCTGCCCTGTTTTATCGATTATCTTGCTGTTCCATTCACCATTGTTTGACGTTGGCCATTCTATATATCAAGCCAAGTGACCCTGGCAGCTCCATGTATACTAATGTTAGGCTATCTCATTGATGGTCTCACAAATCTGACTGTCCCACTATTCCACAAGCCAACATCTGTACTAAATACAACCTTCTGAATGTAGTAGGTTCAGGCTGCCCATGCTATAGCCAACCAACAGTTTTTTTTTTTTTTTTTACAAATTATGTTCTAGTCATACCCCCCATGACCATTCCTGTTCCATTTAACCCCATTAACACCCATCTCAGACTGGTTGTTTTATAGCTACCGGACTCTGGCTGCCCCCCCCCCCCTGCACTTGTCCTATGCCCATAAGCTTATTCCATTTACACCCAGGGGAGGACTGGGCCAGGGGGCAGGGGGGCAATTGCCCCCTTGGGCTGTGCCGATGCCCCATAAAAAGACTGCACTGCTTCTGCCAAAGACATGCCTGAAGGATTCCTGGTGAAGAGAAGTAAAAAGTCCCTGCCACTGACCTATTGAGTGTGGGTTGAAGACAAGGACAGAGCATAGGCCTCCTCATCCAAGCATGAATGGTGTAAAACTGTGTCTTAGCAGAGGCTTGTTCCATGCCCCACTGGATATTCTCCTCCCCCAGCCAGCCCCAACCAAGCTGTCCCTGCTGGCCAGGTTGGGAACCAGGATTCGGTCGGTGAGTAGTACCTGGAGTGGAGCATTAGCCTGGAATGGGGGTCAGGAGGAGGCCGGGAAGAGGGAGAGTGGAAAGGGGGCCGAGTTGCTGCACCATGGGCCTCTGGTTTTTACTTTCCCCCTGGGCCAAAAGTTGCCAGTCAGCCCTTGTTTACACCCATCCCAGACTGTCCTATTCTTTACCTGACTCTGGCTATTCCATGTACACTTGTCCCATTCCCATGCACCGGATTTATTTACACCCATCCCAGACTATTTGTTTGACCTGACCCTGACTGTGCCACCTACACTGGTTCCATGCCCATACGCTGCACCAAATTGCACCCATTCCAGACTGTCCTATTTGTGTGACCTGACCCTGACTGTCCCAACTACACTGGTCCCATGCCCATATGCTGGTTCCATTTACACCCACCCAAAACTGCCCTATTTCATTGACCTTATTCTGGCTGTCTCACCTACACTTGCACCATGCTGCCTCTTCCACTACACCCATCTCATAGTGTCCTATTTGTTTGTCCTGACTCCGGCTGTCCCACCTACACTTGTCCCATGCACTGGTTCCATTTACGCCCATTCTAGACTGTCCTATTTGTTAGACCTGACCCGGCTGTCCCACATTTACTTGTCCCATGCCCTGGTTCCATTTACGCCCATCCCAGACTGTCCTATTTGTTTGACCTGACCCTGGCAGTCCCACCTACGCTGGTCCAATGCTCATGCACTAGTTCCATTTACGCCCATCCCAGACTGTTCTATTTGTTTGACCCGACTCTGGCTGTCCCACCTACACTGGTCCAATGCTCATGCACTAGTTCCATTTACGCCCATCCCAGACTGTTCTATTTGTTTGACCCAACGCTGGCTGTCCCACCTACACTGGTCCAATGCCTTTTCACTAGTTCCATTTACCCCCCATCCCAAACTGCCCTACACTTGTCCCATGCCCATGCACCGGATCTATTTACACCCATCCCATACCACTTATTTGACCTGACCCTGAATGTGCCACCTACACTGGTCCCATGCCCATACGCTGATCCAAATTGCACCCATTCCAGACTGTCCTATTTATTTGACCTGACCATGACTGTCCCAACTACACTGATCCCATGCCCATATGCTGGTTCCATTTACACCCATCCAAAACTGCCCTATTTCTTTGACCTTATCCTGGTTGTCTCACCTACACTTGTCCCATGCTGCCTGTTTCACTACACCCATCTCAAACTGCCCTATTTGTTTGACCTGACTTTGGCTGTCCCACCTACACTTGTCCCCTGCCCATGCACTGGTTCTATTTACGCCCATCCCAGACTGCCCTATTTGTTTGACCTGACCCTGGCAGTCCCACCTACACTGGTCCAATGCTCATGCACTAGTTCCATTTATGCCCATCCCAAACTGCCCTATTTGTTTGACCTGACTTTGCCTGTCCGACCTACACTTGTCCCCTGCCCATGCACTAGTTCCATGTACGCCCATCCTAAACTGCCCTATTTGTTTGACCTGACCCTGGCAGTCCCACCTACACTTGTCCCAGGCTCATGCACCAGATCCATTTACGCCCATCCCAGACGGTCCTATTTGTTTGACCCAATGCTGGCTGTCCCACCTACACTTGTCCCATGTCCATGCACTGGTTCCACTTATGCCCATCCCTGACTGCCCTATTTGTTTGACTTGACCCTGGCAGTCCCACCTACACTTGTCCCATGCTCATGCACTAGTTCCATTTACGCCCATCCTAAACTGCCCTATTTGTTTGACCTGACCCTGGCAGTCCTACCTACACTTGTCCCATGCTCATGCACCAGATCCATTTACGCCCATCCCAGACTATCCTATTTGTTTGACCCCATGCTGGCTGTCCCACCAACACTGGTCCAATGCCTTTTCACTAGTTCCATTTACCCCCATTCCAAACTGCCCTACACTTGCCCATGCCCATGCATCGGATCTATTTACACCCATCCCAGACCATTTATTTGACCTGACCCTGAATGTGCCACCTACACTGGTCCCATGCCCATAGGCTGCTCCAAATTGCACCCATTCCAGACTGTCCTATTTGTTTGACCTGACCATGACTGTCCCAACTACACTGGTCCCATTTACACCCATCCAAAACTGCCCTATTTCTTTGACCTTATCCTGGTTGTCTCAAATACACTTGTCCCATGCTGCCTGTTTCACTACACCCATCTCAAACTGCCCTATTTGTTTGACCTGACTTTGGCTGTCCCACCTACACTTGTCCCCTGCCCATGCACTGGTTCTATTTACGCCCATCCCAAACTGCCCTATTTGTTTGACTTGACCCTGGCAGTCCCAACTACACTGGTCCCATGCTCATGCACTAGTTCCATTTATGCCAATCCTAAACTGCCCTATTTGTTTGACCTAGCCCTGGCAGTCCCACCTACACTGGTCCAATACTCATGCACTAGTTCCATTTACGCCCATCCTAAACTGCCCTATTTGTTTGACCTAGCCCTGGCAGTCCCACCTACACTGGTCCAATACTCATGCACCAGATCCATTTACGCCCATCCCAGACTGTCCTATTTGTTTGACCCAATGCTATCTGTCCCACCTATACTTGTCCCATGTCCATGCACTGGTTCCACTTATGCCCATCCCTGACTGTCCTATTTGTTTGACCCAACACTGGCTGCCCCATCCATCACCCTCAGGTTCTCCCAGACATATCCATCTCCTCTGACTGTTTACAGTTATCATTCCTGTCTGCCTTGTAATAAACACAGCGATCTGTCCTAACCTGTAAAAGGCACTGAGATAATCTATCCACAGCCTGCACACCAATGTCTCTGAGGTAGTAAACACAACAGTGCTCCCATGGGTGGAAGGGTGGGGGCTTGGGATGAATTAAGAGCTGTACACATCATCTGCTTCCCGGAGTAGTCTGCCTGGGCATTGAGCGCCTGGGATGGGTTGGGCAAAAAAAAAAAAAAAACAGCTTTCATGCACGTCTCTCACTTCGATGGCATTGAAAAAAGGCGACAAAAGCAGAGACAAGCACTCAGTGGCTGATTTTGAGAACAAAAGCGCTATTATTGAACACCACAACCAATCAGATTCCAGCTGCTATTTTCTGGTGCATGCTAGAAAGTGAAAGACATAATCCAATTGGCTGCATTACCATACTGGCAGATATGAAATTAAAGAGACAAAGGGGATTTGTAAGAATCTGAACCTTCACTGGGCTCATTCACATCAGTGATTAGGGCCATTGTGCAGCAAGAAAGCTGTGGCATGGATCATATGTGGTATGCGATCAGTTGCAGCCAGGAAGCCTGTACCAATCAATGACAGGCTGACAGCCACTACAGCTGTTTGCATGTAATCGCACATCCAAAGGTAGCATGCGGTTAGGGACAGATGAGCACCACCCAGATGCAAACCTAATCGCATGTAGCCACTGGATGTGAAGTTACATGGGCTGCGGCACCGGTCAGTTCTAACTTTTTTTTTAATAGGTACAATTTACACCATTTAAACCTGTAAGCGCCAAAGGAAAACTGACCTCTCTCCTGGCTGACCTCATGGCTGATAACTAAGAATCTGTCTGGGCAGCTGGAGAAGGATAAAACTGTCATTTAAACTCTGGACAAAGAAAAAAAAAAGTTTTCCCTGCAAGAGTTAATTGCTCGTTTCTGTCTAAACTCTAGGGGAAAGATGATAGGAGACATACTTACCTGATCCTCCCTGCACAAGACCAGTGCCTGCAGCTCCTGCACTCTAGTGGTCTTGAAGGCTGGACTGTCCCTGATGTCATCAAGCCCAGAGCAGGCTCCATAGACCTGCTCTGGATGTGAGGAACAGTCTAATGCTGGATAATGGGGGAGCGCCGTTTGACGGTGGAGCAGAGGATCAGGAGAGTATAAGGCTGGCCATACATTATACAATAGTTTTGTACAATTTTCCTTTAGACTTATCAAAACCATATAATATGAGGCCCATCCATTGGGGGTGCAGGGGTGCCACCCCCCCCCCCAATCCATGCGTCTGGCCCCCTAATCTAGGGTTTTTTTTTTTTTTTTGAAGCACGTAATTAGAGCCAGAGGCTCTAATAGGTTTCAAAAAAGGGTGGGCTCAGGGCGCAGAGCACTGCGCCCCAAGCCCACCCTGTTGTGTAACAATAGCGATTGAATATACGCTATTGTCAAAAGGATCCTCCTCCTGGCCGAAAGGAGAAGCTATGCCATTGGCTGAGGAGGAAGGGAGGAGACGCAGGAGACTGAGGAGAAGCCGTCGCCGCTGCTGCCTGCCCCTACATGTTCACGGTGAGTGAGTCGGCGACCGGTGGGTATTGTGTGTGCGGGCTTGGTGTGGTCCAGGAGGGGGGGAGGGGTATGGTGTGGTCCGTCTGCCGCCCTCCCGGCCCATGGAGCACCAGCCGCCGCTGGTATGAGGTCAAACCTAAACACTTTCAATTTGTATGCAAACAGGCAGGCCCTATATAGTTGAAGGTAAATGAAATAAGAAAATATTATAATATAGTATACAAGTATAACGTATGGCCAGCTTGAAGTAATACTATAGCTTTTTTTTTTTTTAACTAACAAACATGTTATACTTACCAGCTCTGTGTAATGGTTTTGCACAGAGCAGCCCCGGTCCTCCTCATTTCTGGTCTCTCATTGGCGCTCCTGGCTCCTCCCACCTGCTGGGTACCCAAGCAGGCGCGCTCCCAACCTGCAGCTGTGTGTGTGTCCATTCACACACAAAGCCGTGGTTCGGCCCCACCCTCTCCATCTCCTGATTGGCTCACTGGCTATGATTGACAGCCAATGGCTCTTGCTTCTCCCAAAAGCCAATCAGTAGTGCGAGTCCCCGGAGAGGCAAGGCTCTCGTGGACATTGCTGGATTGCAATAGGGCTCAGGTAAGTATTGGGGGGGGGGGGTCTGGGGGGCTCCTGCACGCAGAAGGTTTTTTACCTTCATGCATAGAAGATAAAAAACGTTGTGCCTTTACAACCACTTTGAGGCTTTCTCCTCTCCCCTATAGAAAATGAGCATTAATCCCTGCAGGGACAGCAGGCACAGCCCCACTGGAAGGAAAACCTTTTTATTTTTTTGCCCAGAGTTGGGCTTTAAGGCTCAACTCCAGGAAAATTAAAAAATCCACCCTTGCAGTGGGCCCGCTTTCACCCCAAAGTCTAAGTGCTCGTTAGGTCTAGGGTTGCACCTTATTCCTTGCTCCAGCGACAGGGGAGGACTGGACCAGGAGGGCAATTGCCCCCTGGG
The DNA here is from genome assembly GCF_965119305.1 of Pelophylax lessonae. NCBI lineage: Eukaryota > Metazoa > Chordata > Amphibia > Anura > Ranidae > Pelophylax > Pelophylax lessonae. The sequence continues at coordinate 237,335,702 of NC_138777.1, read as the reverse complement.
CTGCTCTGATGCCCAATAAAAAGGCTGCACTGCTTCTGCCAAAGACATTCCTAAAGGATTCCTGGTGAAGAAGAGTAAAAAGTCCCCACTGCTTACCTACTGAGTGTGGGTTGAAGACAAGGACAGAGCGCAGACCTCCCACCCCCAGCATGGATGGTGTAAACTGTGTCTGAGCAGAGGCTGGTTTCATACCACACTGGGGACTCTTCTATCCCAGAATTCAGTCAGTGAGTAGAGAGTACCTGGAGTGAAGCTTTAGCCTGGAATGCGGGTCAGGAGGAGGCCGGGAGGAGGGAGAGTGGGAGGGGGGCTGAGTTGCTGCACCATGGGCCTCTGGTTTGTAATTGCCCCCTGAGTCGAAAGTTGCCAGTCAGCTCCTGTCCAGCGATGTGACTGGTCCCCTGCTGCTGCTCTGTAAGCAGCCTCCTCAGTGTACAATACATGGTTATTGTCCTTGTATTGTATTGTACTGGTATTGTACGTGATGATGCTGAGGCTCCACCTACAGACTAGAACTTGGGGCAAAAGAGGAGCGCGCTGGAGCCGGCTGGAGTGGGGTGTAAGGTAAGTGTTAGAACCTCTTCAACTCACCTCTAGACATAAAGAGCATCACCAGCTAAGAATAAAGACCCATGACATCAAGCCTAAGGACTGCAGAAAAAAAAAAAAAGATGTATAGGCTGTTAAAAAAAAATCAAATGGGGGTGGGAGGGGTGCAGGTGAAGTTCTGCTCAAATAATTATTTCTGATTGGTGCGTACCTGCAATGGACAATTGTAACAATCCATCTCTCTGATATTTAAGAAATAAGTGACTAAGGGCAGTACAAGGGATTTAAAGTGTTAGAACCTCTTCAACTCACCTCTAGACATAAAGAGCATCACCAGCTAAGAAGAAAGACCCCTATAGGAGGGACGAGAATAGGGATCGGATAAAGGAAGTGAGAGGAGGAGTTGGGATGGGAGGTATTTATTATACTTGTGTTTCTTAGGATTATAAGAATGATGGTATTCTTTTTTACTATGGATGCGTTCTTTTTTCTTTTGGAATTTGTTTCAAATTTAGAACTAAAGTTTGTAACAAGTATAATGCAAAATAATAAAATGTATATAATAAAAAAAAAAAGAATGACCTATGACATCACTGGACAAGCCTAAGGACTGCAGAAAAAAAATCCAATGGGGGGCGGGAGGGGTGCAGGTGAAGTTTTGCTCTAATAATCAATTCTGATTGGTGCGTACCTGCAATGGACAATTGTAACAATCCATCTCTCTAATATTTAATAAATAAGTGACTAAGGGCAGTCCAAGGGATTTAAAGCAAACTGAACAGCTGACATCATCTTGGATGTGAAACAGAAAATCTGCTTTCCATACAGTCAATGATAACCAGGCAGGACTAAAAATGGTCATTCATCGCGGGCGGCGATTGTTTTCTCATTTTTATGGTCATTAAAATGAATGACCAGATGCAAAAGATTCCTTTCTTCTGCACTGTATGTGGAAATATATTAGAGTCAGGCCCACGACCTCCCTCACTTCTCAGCGGGGAGCTGAATCCTCTCTGACAGTGCCTCTTGTATGTGCGTGTGGCATCCCCCAAAATCCCCCTCCCTCCTCCAAACATAAGGAGCCGCATCAATAGTCCTCCATCTGCTCACATACATCACGCTCTTCATTTCAGTTTATTAGCCGGAATAAATCATAAATATTTCATTGTACATCAGCACGGCCAGCGGGGGGAGCCGAGTCATCCATCTCGCGGCTGCTCCCGTCCTGCCACCCGCCAATAACCCTTCCACTCTATTAAACAAGATTGATACAGTAGTGGAATCTGTTCGCACGGGGACTCAGGGGGGTGAAGAGGCTCAGGGGACCCCGGGGCAGGCCGGAGCTGCACAGGAATCCACCCGGCACAATGCAGAATTACAGACGCACACAGCGAGCTTTTCCTGTTGGTTAGTTGAAGTAAGTGAACACGGCGGAGCGCAGGTGGAGGCAAATAAAATCATAGCACACAGGGAAAAAATAAAGCTTTGTAAAAAACACCGTCTGATCAATATTCTACTTCTCTGTAAAACTTCCATGGAAGAAGTTTTCTCTGGATATCGCTGGGGCTTGTTAATGGAAAAAAGAAATCTCAATCTATCAATCTTTTAAAACATTTCTATATCCTTTCCGTATCTTTGTCTTCCTAAGTTCAGTGTATCTATCCATCTTATTCATCTTTATATTCTATTCATTTTTATATCCTATTCATTTACCTTTCTATACATCTATCTTTACCATCCATCCATCAATAAACCTATCTATCCATTCATCCACCATCTGTACATTCACATATATCTTATATTCATAAATAAAATATCTATCTACTGTGTATCCATTCATCTATCTTCTATACATACATAGCGACCTTCTATAGATCTCCCTCTATCCTATTCATTTATCTACTATGTATTCATTTATTCTCTATCCATCAGTTTATCTACCATAGATCCATTCATCTACATTCTATACATTTACTCTATACTATATTCATAAATCTCTCTACCTACCATCCACTCATCTACCTTCTATACATTTACATTGATTACATTTAAAGAGTGTGAGGATCGACATCTCTTGGATCTATTTACATCTACCGATATCAGGATTGCCTTTTATCCCCAGAGGGGAACTGCTGGTTCTGACCCGCTGGTGATACGGGGGTCGGAACAGGAGGTGAGCGGCCATCCTTTTATGGTGGAGGAGCGCACAAGCACTTTACTTTGGAAGAAGTTCACCAGCACTTTTATCAGGGGCGTAACTACAAGGGTTTTTGCAACCGGGCCCCATGCTCCAGGGTGCCTGTGCGGCTCCCCTGTACACCTGGATGTGGGGGGGGGCAGCATGTAGAGAAATCACTGTCCTCCTTTTTCCTCCTGTAGCTGCAGGAGGAAAATGGAGGAGATTGGTTCCTCTGTATGCTGCCCCCGCCACTCCTCCTATCCAGTTCACTTGTGTTCTGCTGTCTCTGGGCCCCTGTGTGCTCCCCTGGTCCCCCCCAATGTGCTCCCTCCCTCTCCTGCTGGCTGCTGCAGGGGATGTGTCACAATAGAGAACCAGGAAGGGGCCAGTAAATATGTAATTTGCCAGCTCCTTCCTTTTCTGAATGGACAGAGTCATAGTCAGTGACATTGTAAAAAAAATAAATAAAAAGATAAAAAAATAATACAATTAAAATACTAAAAAAATAAAAACTACTGACACCAGTGGGTGAACTTCCAGGATTGCAAAGGTCACACTTGCGACCGGGTCCTGGCCTTCCACCACCGTGGGGAGGCCCCAAGATGGCAGGAAGGGGGCCCACTGCAGAACTTGTGATAAGGGGCCCTGCAATGAGAGTAAAGGGCCCCAGGATCAGTGGGAAGAGCCCCAGGCTTGAAGGTAAGGGCCCCGACCAGGGGGGCCCTTCATGGTTTCTTGCACCGGGGCCCTGAAGGTTGTAGTTACGCCTCTGACTTTTATTACTGCACTTTTTGTTATATTGCACACATTTTTGAGACAGTGTTTATGGACTCTTGATTGGTCACATATACATCTTTTTTTTGTATGCAATGTATTATTGAGTGTCACATATAACCTCTGCTGAGGGTATTCTATCATTTATGCACATATATATATATATATATATTCTTATATTATTGTAAGTGGTACAGCACTGTTACTAGTTGAGCTACACAGACAGTCTGCAGGACCGTGGCATTACACCCACCATGTGCTGATCGCGGGTGCATATTTTTTTTACATGCAAAACAATCTGCATTTATTTTTGTTCATTTTTTTTTGGAAAAGTGAACTTCTCCGTTAAACACTTGTGCAAATTATGCAAAAACTGCTCTGGCAGCGAAAGGTTCAAAGGAGAATTCCACAATGCTGTTCCCTCCTGGGGAAGTGTAATTAGTGAACAACGCGGACCTTCTTTGTGTCCTTCATTCGAAATGCTGCGGAGAAACCTTGCCTCCCCCCCCCCCGGGGGAAAGGGGGGGGTTGGTCGTCCTCTTGTGGTCTATGGGCTACTGCAGTTTAAAATGCTGCGCAACAGAATGCCGCTACTAAAGACAGCAGCTACAGCGCGGAGATGAGATTCTCTGCGGTGTTCCCTAGTGAGGAGCACAAGGGAGGTCAGTGTAACTTACAGTTTAAGCTTTCTATATATCAGGGAACTTGACTGTCTGTTCCTAAATAAGCAGCCCCTTGGGGGCTCCCTGCCCACTGCGCATGCGCATTCAGTGCACGCCGGGCAAGCAACTTATAGAAAATGATCTCGTACCGATTCCTCTGTAGTGCGATTGTCTGTTTGTGCTAAAACAACAAAGAGAATTGAAAATCAGTGAATGTTCCATCAGGACGCATCTGATGGAAGCTCAGCGCTGGTCTGGTTGTCTGTTGCAATTCTCTGTATCCTGTGCGAGGGTCCCAGGAGCCTGGCGATCAATGAACCTAACAAACTGCAGCTGCCAGTTAGTCCCTTTATCATTATAAATGGAAGACCATACTCATCGTCTCCAAGACCTGACCGACTAAGCTCCAGAATTCACCCTCACCCTGAATTATACGATTCTGCACAACTATACACAATGGATAGAAGTTTACACGGGAAAAGTTTATTAACCCCTTTCCGCCACCACCTCCAGGCCCTTTAAGAGCTTCTAAATGCCGGGAGGCAGGCATTTACGTCATGTGACTGCTGTGATTGGCTGTCACATCGGTCACATGATCGGAAAGCTCTTGATCGCAAGTATGGGAAGTGGTCCCAGCGGCGGGCACTCCTAGAATATATAAACATTAATCAGAAGTGACTGCTGATTAAGTCTTTCTGGTTCGCTTGTTGGTTTCCCATCCTGCATCCTGGGATATCTCATACCTGCAATACCTCCAAAGCAAAGCTAAAGCTGAATAAAAGCTCCTCAAAAGCTTCAGGTGCTGTTAGCGAACGTTGTCATAGACTTCTATGGAGGCCTTGGAGACACTTTGAAGCACCAAGAAAGCAAAACGGGGAATAATTTTTGAAGAGAGGCAAACAACGTGTGACCAGGACTGTAAGGTGACCATTTTATTTAGTGACAGGAGCTTTGATTGGCATTCAGAGTACTTTAAAAAAGCGCATCCAATGCCACATTTTAAACAAGCCTTAATGAATACGTAGCTCTGTTACCTGTTTTGAACCAGCCATCGGGTGTAAACGCCTCCCTCGTCTCCTGCACCTTATTCCAGTATTCTTTAAACACAGCTGGCCCGCGGACCTGCAGTTCCCCTTCTCTGTCCTGAAATCCCGGAGAGACCTAAAAAATACAAGCCTCAGATGAGCTTATGTAAGAACGCCCCCCACACCTGGGCGCCCTCCCAATGCAAACAGACACACACTCTCCCTGCGTACAGCTGGTGGTGACTTTGTGTGCTTTCTAAAGTTTTGGTAACGCTCCCACATCTTTAGGAAAACATCTGCTGCATGCAGCATCTGCCAGTTGGGAGTCTTGGCACAGGCTGGGCGCCAGTTGGCAGAAATAGAAGGGAGAGGGTTTCGGGGGGGGGGGTTCGGAAAGAAAAGGCGTGAAAACAATAACTCAAAACTTACATCCTGTATCTCTGTGCAGGATGGCGCTCCCCCTACCTCCCCAACTGGTGCATTTAACCCCTCCTGTGGCTGGCCTATAGGAAGAGGGGAGGGTTAATTTTTTCTTGTAATGGTAAACCCAATATTACGGCAGAACTTGTCTTTATTAGAAAAGTAGGCTATTTGTGCACTTTACAATGAAGTGCTGCTAAAATAATTTATTTCCAATTAAAATGGAGGTAAAGGCTACAAATAAATACGCTTATAACTAATGATCGACCAATATCGGTTTTTCGTTGCTGATACCGATATTTTGGCCATTACATATCGGTATTGGCCGATATTTTAATACATTTACAAAAAAATATTTTTTTTATTTTTATCACTTGACAGGTACTCTTGTGGAGGGAGCTGGGGGTCCTCCTCTGCACTTAAAAGTATTCAAAACGCCAAGTTTGGCTGTTTTGAATGCTGTAATTTTTTAAAATTTGGCGCCGAGTACCCGGAAGTGATGTCATGACATCACTTCCGGGGTTTTACATGGAGACCAGATCAGAGCCGAATGCGGCTTTGATCGGGTCTTTGGCGGCCGTGCAGGCTGGTTGCCTGGGTCTCCCGCTCCTTGTAATGACAGCCGAGAGGCTTCTCAGCTGCATCGGTTGTCATTACAAGACAGCCGACCATCGGCTATGGACGCCGGTACCGGGGTGATGCCTCTAGCTGCAGGGATCACTCCGGTACAGCACTTTCCGAAATATCGGCAATATCGGCCACCTTGGTGGCCAATTCCGATATATCGGGGAAAGTGCATATCGGCTTTGCCGATAATCGGTTGATCCCTACTTAAAACCACTGCCTCCCTGCTCCTCCTACATTTGCTGTATAGTGCTGGTAAAAAAAGAACTGTGTAAATACTTGATTTCAGTCCGCTTCTGTCATGGAGCGCTCGACAACAGGGCTGAATTTCGGGAGCAGTGATGTCACTCTTCGACTTCCATTATTGGCAACACTGCCTGCTCTCCCCTGCAGCAGCTGCTCCAGGACATAGGGGGAGCCACCGCTTCTCCATCACATTACCAGACTGGGGGAGGACTGAAATAAGGTATCTACACAGATCTGTAGTTGCTGACTTTTAAAAATCAGGTACCCAGTAGTGCCTAGGGGCCAACACTGTCTTTCAGAAGCAGGTTCTTCTTATCACTGTGGGTCCCTAGTGCCACCATCTTGGATACAGCAGCTGGTTTTGGCTTCCTGAGGAACCACAGCCAACTTCTCACTGCGCATGTGTAAGCTCGCGTGGCGCTTTGTAAATGGTCCTGCAGGCTCCTAGTCACACGTCCCAGGAGGCTGAGGGAGGAGATGTGCAGGGCAAGGGCCTCATCCTCACCTAGGCAAGGATTGTGGATGTTGGAACTGATAAAAATCGGTACTCGCACCCCCCTGTCCCCCAAAAAACCTGTAACTCCATTACAGGCTGGGGGACTTTTCACATTGCTGCACTTTTTAAAAAGTGCACCAAAAATGCAGCTTCCATTTATAGTCAATAGATAGATACGCACCAAAGACACACCTAGGGTACTTTTTTTATGGTGCACTTTTGGAGGTTACATGGCAATTAAAAAAAAAAAAAAAAAAGATGCTGGTTGTTGTACGGCATCCTTAGCAACCAGTGAATAATGGAGCTGGCACCCATTAACGACCAGTGAATAGATATTGTTTAAGCCAATCACTGGTTGTTAAAGACACTGGCGGGTGTCGGCTCTGCTATTCACTAGTTGTTAAAGGGGAGTTCCGGCCTCGGGGGTCAAATTTAGATAAAAATACCCCCGGGACAGTCAGGGTTAGTACATTCCATAATGGATAGCCTCTGAACTGTCCCAGGTCGCACTTACCTGTAAGAAGAAATACTTACCCTGAAAAGTTCTTCTCCAGCGCTGCCATCTCAGGTGTGGGCAGCTGAAGCCAACGCGTCCTCTTCTGCGGCCTCTTCGGTGACGTCGGAGTCCCACAATGCACTGCACCGCTCGTCACTTCCGGTGCAGTCGCAGCATCCCTGCACAGTTTCTGGGCATGCCCAGAAGCTGTTTAGCAGGGAATGCCGCGCCTGCACTGGAAGTGAGGAGCGGGGCCGGTGCAGGTGCATTGACTCCTGGGAGCGATGATGTTCAGCTCCCAGGAGTCAATGCAAGCAGGAAGTGACGGCGCGGGCCGCGGCCGCAGAGGGAGGAAGTGGAAGGAAGGTGAGTATATTTTCTTCAATACCATAGTAAGTGACCAAAAAAAAAAAATTGGGAGAATCCATTTCTTTTTCAGGTGACCAAAAGCAAGCGGATGGCCCAAAATTGATTTTTTCGATTTTGAGGCTGGACCTCCGCTTTAAGGACATTGGTGGGTGCCGGCTACCTAAAGTGATACTAAAGTCTCATGTTTTTTTTTTGTTTAAAAAAAACCAAACATGTTATACTTACCTGCTCTGTGTAATGGTTTTGCATAATGCAGCCCCAATTCTCCTCTTCTCGGGTCCCCTGTCGGTGCTTCTGGCCCCTCTCTCCTGCCGAGTGCCCCCACAGCAAGCAGCCGCTGCACTGCGTGTCCATTCAGACATGGAGCTACCACTTAGCCCCGCCCCCTCTCTCTCTTCATTGGCTCACTGGCTTTGACTACAGTGGGAGCCAATGGCGCCTGCTGCTGTCTCAGCCAATGAGGAGGGAGAGTCCTGGACAGCCCAGTCTCTTGTGCAACATCGCTGGATAGAGAGGGGACTCGGGTAAATAATAGGGGGGCTGCTGTACACAGAAAGCTTTTTATCTTAATGCATAGAATGCACCTTCTGCCTTTAGAACCACTTTACCCAGTGAATAGCAGAGCCAGCACCAACCGCCGTCCCAAACAACCAGCTATTTATTGCATGTGCGATACGTAAAATTTTAACACAACGCAATTAAAACGTGCTATGCGTGTTTTTTTAAAGGGCCTAGCATGTTTTAAAGCGCAACAGTGTGAAACCGGTCTTAGGGCAATGGGAAGTGTGCAACAACTGACTGCAACCACCGCAACCAATCAGAAATCATTTATCACTGATCTGTCTTCAATGAACTGCATACGGTTTTCTCTGGGTTGCTGCACTCTCCACATAACCTTAGCTGCTTGTTATATAGCCAAATGAGCTATTTGGATTAGTTGCTTTTTCTTTACACACATGAATATTAATTCTCAGTGAAATTTTATTTCCAAATTAATATTGATGTTGCAATATTTCTGCCGGGAGAGAAAAAAAAACTCAACAAGTTGTGATGGTGTCATTTCACTTACAGCCATCTGTTGAAAGAATAAATAAAATCAGAAGCCAATCTTGTTCCCTGCTGAGCCTAACATGCCTTTCGGAAGTATGGGGAACGTCTATGGTAAAAAAACAGATTGCCAAAGACTCCTCTTGCCAACTAAACTTTGATGATAACCTCGGCTGAACTCTCGCAGTTTGTATACCGGGGTGCGCAGTTCCTGAAGTTCAGCCTTAATCATCCCCTATCCCACAATAACTCATTCCACCAGTATTCAGCAGACTTTTTATTGATTAGCTACGTAAAGTTCGGGGGGGGGGGGGGGTATTTAAATGACCTTGCTGGAGGTTGCAGTTATGGGTCAGGCCAGAGGCGTAACTAGAACCTTCAGGGCCCTGGTGCAAGAAACCATGAAGGGCCCCCTGGCCGGGGCCCTTCCCTTCAAGCCTGGGGCTCTTCCCACTGATCCTGGGGCCCTTTACTCTTATTGCGGGGCCCTTTACCACAGTCCCGCAGCAGGACTCTTTCACAAGTTCTGCAGTGGGCCCCCTTCCTGCCATCTTGGGGCCTCCCCACGGTGGTGGAATGCCAGGGCCCGGTTGCAAGTGTGACCTTTGCGATCCTGGAAGTTCACCCACTGGTGTCAGTAGATTTAATTTTTTGGTATTTTAATTGTATTATTTTTTATCATTTTATTTTTTTTTACAATGTCACTGACTATGACTCTGTCCATTCAGAAAAGGAAGGAGCTGGTAAATTACATATTTACCGACCCCTTCCTGGTTCTCTATTGTGACACATCACCAGCTGGCAGGAGAGGGGAGGGAGCACAATGGGGGGGGGGGGGCAGCAGACAGCAGAATACAAATGAACTGGATAGTAGGAGTGACGGGGGCAGCATACAGAGGAACCAATCTCCTCCATTTTCCTCCTGCAGATACAGGAGGAAAGAGGAGGACAGTGATTTCTCTACATGCTGCCCCCGCCGCCCCTCCTATCCAGGTGTACAGGGAAGCTGCACAGGCCCCCTGAAGCATGGGGCCCGGTTTCAATTGCAACCCCTGTAATTACGCCCCTGGGTCAGGCGGAGGGTCTGCTCCCTCTCTCACATACCTTGGTTCCATTGACATTTCCTTCAGCAAAGACAGTGTAGGACATGCCATGCTTTTGAGGCACCTCAGTAGTGATACGGACTGTTACGCCAGGTAAGGGGTTGCCCACTGATCCTGAAAGACAGATGAGAAAATACATGTGACTATATGTCATTTAGCCTGGTATGCATGGCTGCTACATACATACAAAAAAAAAATAATTTAACTTTTCCTCTTTTACTATACTATATGCGGTCAATTCATAAAAGGATATCGCATGAGATATCAGGGTCATGTGACACATTTTACCCAAATATCTCATGCAATATGAAAAATTCACGGCAGGTTTATGCAGTATTATTTATCGAAAAAATACACTGCTCATAAAAATGAAAGGAACACTTTGAAAACACATCAGAGCTTAATGGGGAAAAATATCATGCTGGATATCTATACTGGTATGAACTGGGTAATGTGTTAGGATCTCTACCGATATGGACTGGGTAATGTGTTAGGATCTATACTGGTATGGAATGGGTCATGTGTTAGGATCTATACTGGTATGGAATGGGTCATGTGTTAGGATCTATACTGGTATGGACTGGGTAATGTGTTAGGATCTATACTGGTATGAACTGGGTAATGTGTTAGGATCTATACTGGTATGGAATGGGTCATGTGTTAGGATCTATACTGGTATGGACTGGGTAATGTGTTAGGATCTATACTGGTATGGAATGGGTCATACTTATATATCAGTTCTATTTACCACTGTTTACACCCTAGTCCATTACCTAAGGCAGTTCCAATTACCCTTATTTTTTATGAAATGTGTTAGGATCCATACTGGTATGGACTGGTTAATGTGTGTGGATCTATACTGGTATGGACTGGGTAATGTGTTAGGATCTATACTGGTATGGACTGGATAATGTGTTAGCATCTATACTGGTATGGACTGAATAATGTGTTAGGATCTATACTGGTATGGACTGGATAATGTGTTAGGAGGATCTATACTGATATGGACTGGATAATGTGTTAGGATCTATACTGGTATGGACTGGGTAATGTGTTAAGATCCATACTGGTATGGACTGGGTAATGTGTTAGGATCTATACTGGTATGGACTGGATAATGTGTTAGGATCTATACTGGTATGGACTGGGTAATGTGTTAAGATCCATACTGGTATGGACTGGGTAATGTGTTAGGATCTATACTGGTATGGACTGGGTAATGTGTTAGGATCTATACTGGTATGGACTGGGTAATGTGTTAGGATCTATACTGGTATGGACTGGGTAATGTGTTAGGATCCATACTTGTATGGACTGGGTAATGTGTTAGGATCTATACTGGTATGGACTGGGTAATGTGTTAGGATCTATACTGGTATGGACTGGATAATGTGTTAGGATCTATACTGGTATGGACTGGGTAATGTGTTAAGATCCATACTGGTATGGACTGGGTAATGTGTTAGGATCTATACTGGTATGGACTGGATAATGTGTTAGGATCTATACTGGTATGGACTGGGTAATGTGTTAAGATCCATACTGGTATGGACTGGGTAATGTGTTAGGATCTATACTGGTATGGACTGGGTAATGTGTTAGGATCTATACTGGTATGGACTGGGTAATGTGTTAGGATCTATACTGGTATGGACTGGGTAATGTGTTAGGATCCATACTTGTATGGACTGGGTAATGTGTTAGGATCCATACTGGTATGGACTGGGTAACGTATAAGGATCTATACTGGCATGGACTGGGTAATGTGTTAGGATCTATACTGGTATGGACTGGGTAATGTGTTAGGATCTATACTGGTATGGACTGGGTCATGTGTTAGGATCTATACTGGTATGGACTGGGTAATGTGTTAGGATCTATACTGGTATGGACTGGGTAATGTGTTAGGATCTATACTGGTATGGACTGGGTAATGTGTTAGGATCTATACTGGTATGAACTAGGGATAGACCAATATGGTTTCCAGGGCCGATACCGATATTTTGGTCACCACGTATCGGTATCGACCGATATGGGCCGATATTCTGCACATTCAGTCACATCCAATACAGAGTGACCAGTGCCCCCATCAATGCACAGTGACCAGTGCCCCCATCAATGCAGAGTGACCAGTGCCCTCATCAATGCAGAGTGACCAGTGCCCCCATCAATGCAGAGTGACCAGTGCCCCCAACAATGCAGAGTGACCGGTGCCCCCATCAATGCAGAGTGACCAGTGCCCCCCATCAATGAAGAGTGACCAGTGCCCCCATCAATGCAGAGTGACCAGTGCCCCAATCAATGCAGAGTGACCAGTGCCCCCAACAATGCAGAGTGACCAGTGCCCACAAAAATGCAGAGTGACCAGTGCCCACAAAAATGCAGAGTGACCAGTGCCCCCATTAATGCAGAGTGACCAGTGCCCCCATCAATGCAGAGTGACCAAGTGCCCCCATCAATGCAGAGTGACCAGTGCCCCCAACAATGAAGAGTGACCAGTGCCCGCAAAAATGCAGAGTGACCAGTGCCCCCATTAATGCAGAGTGACCAGTGCCCCCATTAATGCAGAGTGACCAGTGCCCCCATCAATGCAGAGTGACCAGTGCCCCCATCAATGCAGAGTGACCAGTGCCCCCAACAATGCAGAGTGACCAGTGCCCCCATCAATGCAGAGTGACCAATGCCCCCATCAATGCAGAGTGACCAGTGCATGGGGATTAGAGCGCCGCCTGATTACACAGAACAAGGTTCTTCTGCTTACCCGGCGCAGGCGCTGTCATACAAAGTCCCGCCTCCTGGACCGCCTCCTATGATAGACGTCACCAGTGTGCTGTCTATCATAGGTAGGAGCCGGTCCAGGAGGCTGGACTTCGTATGAGAGCGCCTGCACCGGGTAAGCAGAAGAACCCTGCTCTTTGTGTAATCAGGTGGCGCTCTAATACCCATCCCCTCCTTCCCCTCCGAAGGCAGCCCTACCCTAAGAAAATATCGGCTAAACCGATAATCGGTCAATCCCTACTGTAGAGGTCTGTGCATCCCTCCATGGATATGCCTCCCCAGACCATCATTGACCCACCACCAAACCGGTCATGCTGAACAATGTTACAGGCAGCATAACGTTCTCCACGGCTTCTCCAGACCATTTCACATCTGTCACATGTACTCAGGGTGAACCTGCTCTCATCTGTGAAAAGCACAGGGTGCCAGTGGTGGAGCTACCAATTCTGGTGATCAATGTCAAATGCCAATCAAGCTCCGCGGTGCCGGGCAGTGAGCACAGTGCCCACTAGAGGACGTCGGGCCCTCAGGCCCCCCTCATAAAATCTGCTTCTGATTGTTTGGTCAGAGACATTCACACCAGTGGCTGCAGGAGGTCATTTTGTAGGGCTCTGGCAGTCCTCATCCTGTTCCTCCTTGCAAAATGGAGCAGATACCGGTCCTGCTGATGGGTTTAGGACCTTCTACGGCCCAGTCCAGCTCTCCTAGAGTAACTGCCTGTCTCCTGGAATCTCCTCCATGCTCCTGAGACTGTGCTGAGAGACACAGCAAACCTTCTGGTAATGACACGTATTGATGTGCCATCCTGGAGGAGTTGGACTCCCTGTGCAGCCTCTATAGGGTCCAGGTATGGCCTCATACTACCAGTAGTGACACTGACCTCCTCTATAGGGTCCAGGTATCGCCTCATGCTACCAGTAGTGACACTGACCCCCTCTATAGGGTCCAGGTATCTCCTCATGCTACCAGTAGTGACACTGACCCCCTCTATAGGGTCCAGGTATGGCCTCATGCTACCAGTAGTGACACTGACCCCCTCTATAGGGTCCAGGTATGGCCTCATGCTACCAGTAGTGACACTGACCCCCTCTATAGGGTCCAGGTATGGCCTCATGCTACCAGTAGTGACACTGCCCCCCTCTATAGGGTCCAGATATGGCCTCATGCTACCAGTAGTGACACTGACCCCCCTCTATAGGGTCCAGGTATGCCCTCATGCTACCAGTAGTGACACTGACCCCCTCTATAGGGTCCAGGTATGGCCTCATGCTACCAGTAGTGACACTGACCCCCTCTATAGGGTCCAGGTATGGCCTCATGCTACCAGTAGTGACACTGACCCCCTCTATAGGGTCCAGGTATGGCCTCATGCTACCAGTAGTGACACTGACCCCCTCTATAGGGTCCAGGTATGGCCTCATGCTACCAGTAGTGACATTGACCCTAACCAAATGTAAAACTAGTGAAAAACAGTCAGAAAAGATGAGTAGGGGGAAAAAAAATGTCAGTGGCCTCACCTGTAAAACCATTCTTGTTTAGTAAGGTCTTCTCATTGCTGCCCATCTAGTGCACCTATTGTTAATTTCATTAACACCAAAGCAGCTGAAACTGATTAACAACCCCTTCTGCTACTTAACTGAACAGATCAATATCCCAGGGATTTAATTGACTTGATACTACACTCTGATTACAAAGCGTTCCTTTCATTTCTTTGAGCCGTACAAAATGCTTAGTAAATACTGCATGAAAAAAAAAAAAAAATCAAAATGTAAACAAAAACATTCCATCAATAAGGGGAGGGATTTAACGAATACTAGCTGGGGCTGGCACCAGCTGTTGTCCTTGACAACCAGAGAAAAGCTGGTTGTTAAGGAGCTGGCACCCACCACGTCCTTATCAACCGGCAGCTCTGAGCTCAATCCAGGCAGTTTTTATTAGCGGGTTCCCCTGCATTGAGCAGCACCTTTTATGGCTCCAATCACATTTGGCGATTTATAATCGCCACAATTCGCAATCACTCTAAAACTCGCCACTATTAATCCTCATGGTATAGCACTCTAGCTTTGAGTTACGTTATCTAGACAGTAAAGGAGCAGCAACAAGCTGATTAGGTCACCCCACCCCCCTCTCATTCTGTCAGTGTGTTCCTTGTCAGCATGCGTGCTTGCAGAACATCTGATTGGTCCAAAGTGTACCTTCTCCTTCTCCCAGTCTAAGTGATGCTGTACAGCGGGGGCTGATAACAAATGCAGGCAATTACATTATCTGCAATTAAAAATACATTTAATAATTGTTTAACAAATACCTACATTACTCGGTATCTTTTTACACCTGCCAAGAATTCAGCTTCAAATTGGTTCTAAAGGGTAAGATTTTTTTTACCTTAATATATTCTGTTCATTAAGACAACCTTCTTGATGCAGCTCCCCCCCTCCTCCACTTTTACTTTCCTGAGCCCAATCTCGGTCCAGCACTGTGGACAAGAGCAGCGGCTCTCTCCGCCCCTCACTGGAGCCGTTGGCTCCTGCTGCTGTCAATCACATCCAGTGAGCAGAGAGTGGGGGTGTTCTATCAGAATAGCGCTACCTATCAGATTCTGCAACTGGAAGTGACGTACGGACTAGAACAACTTACTGCGCATGCGCCATGCGTTCCAACATGGCCGCTATGTGTTCCAACATGGCTGCTATGCGTTCCAATGGGTTCCCCAATGTGACAGAACACGAAGCAGCGGCGGACATCTTCTTACACCCACACAAGTCTTGAATTTTACATTTAATTTAGCAGTAAACTCACCTTATATACTGAATAACAGTATTACATTTCTATTATTATTGTATTCTAGTATAGCAAGAAACCTGCAGGTAGAAGGTGGCGGCCATCTTGGTACACCCCTCCCTGCTCAGTGACAAACTGATTATATAGTGAAATAGACTATTACTCGGTGGCGGTGAAATCGTCTATTTCAGTCTATAAGGAGAGTTTACTGCTGAAATAAATGTAAAATTCAAGACTTGGGTGGGTGTAAGAAAAAGTCCACAGACTAGAACAACTTACTGCTCATGCGCCATGCGTTCCAACATGGCCGCCATGCGTTCCAATAGGTTTCCTAATGTGACAGAACACGAAGCAGAGGCGGTCATCTTCTTACACCCACCCAAGTCTTGAATTTTACATTTATTTTAGCAGTAAACTCACCTTATATACTGAAATAGACGATTTCACCGCCACCGAGTAACAGTCTATTTCTCGATATAATAAGTTTGTCACCGAGCAGTGCGGGGTGTACCAAGATGGCCGTCGCCACCTTCTACCTGCAGGTTTCTCACTATATTTACTATATTACTATAATAATAGAAATGTAATACTGTTATTCAGTATATAAGGAGAGTTTACTGCTAAAATAAATGTAAAATTCAAGACTTGGGTGGGTGTAAGAAGATGTCCGCCGCTGCTTTCTGTTCATAGTTACATAGTAGGTGAGGTTGAATAAAGACAATAGTCCATCCAGTACAACCTGTGTAGGTGTGTGTGGCTGTAATCATCTCTCATTCCCCTGAATGTTCTGATCCTTGAGATGTACGTCTAAGAGTCTTTTGAAAGTCACCATACTTCCCGCTGAAACCACCTCTTGTGGTAGAGAATTCCACAATCTTGTAGCTCTAACAGTAAAGAACCCCCTGCGTTGCCTGAGGTTAAAACGCTTCTCCTCTAATCGCATTGTATGCCCTCGAGTCCTCATGCAATCCCTTCGACTGAACAGCTTTTTTTCTAAGCTGAGATCCCCATTAAGATATTTATAAATTGCTATCATGTCCCCCCTCAGTTCTGTCACATTAGGAAACCCATTATGGAATAAAAAAGAAAACCTATTGGAACGCATAGTGGCCATGTTGGAAAACCCATGGCGCATGCGCAGTAAGTTGCTCTTGTCCGAACATCACTTCCGGTTACAGAATCTGATAGGTAGCGCTATTCTGATAAAACAGGGGCGGGGCCGATCCACGCTCGGGAGCGAGCCTGCATGAGTGCCCCCATAGCAAGCGGCTTGCTATAGTGGGCACTCGGGAAGGGGGGGAGGGGTTGGTGCCAGGAGCACTGGCTGAGGACCCCTAAAGAGGAAGATCAGGGCTGCTCTGTGAAAAACCATTACACAGAGCAGAGCAGGTAAGTATAATGTTTGTTATCCTTTAGAATCACTTTAAGGAATGTTTTGACATGACATGAGAATAAATGTTAATATAATACACAAGGCAAGACTTTTCGTACCCTTTGATGTTCAGGTGGGGGCAGGAAAGTTACCCTCTCATAGGGGCATTTATACAAAGAGACAGACCTGAATAAGGAAAAGGAGGTTTTTGTGAACTTGCAGTTGATAACTCTTTCTGGAATCACGCCATGGATTTGTTTTTTTGCCACATTCTGCACAGAAAATATGCTGCGCCTCAAAAACTATGAGCTAAAACCCAACACCTATCACCTCTGTATACAGAACTAGCAGACGCCCCCCCCCCCCTCCTCGCTGAGGCTGGCGGGGAGAGCAGAGCTGTGTAATTGAGGATGCTGCATGTGCTGGGCTCAGGGGGGTCCACATGCTGCTGTGTGTGGAGGGGCCCTAGGAGAATTGAGACAGGCCGGTGATAAGACACACTGTGATCCGCCTGTCACAATGCACCAGGTCCCTGCTGGAGCAGCCATTAGCCAACTGTGATCTAAACCTCCAATTAAAGCCCTGATTAGACCCGGAGAGGCGTGAGCTGCCCATGAATAATTCATAATTCTGTGCGTGAACAGAGAGAGAAACTCAGGCAAAGGCAGCAGAGTTAACTCCTTCCACACTCCGAGGCTTGGGTATAAACAGCCGGAGATGTTATTTCAACCTCCGCCTTCCAAAGCCTTACCATCCACCCATCAATCCCAGCAAACCCTGGCCATCCCAACCATCAATCCCAGCAAACCCTGGCCATCCCACCCATCAATCCCAGCAAACCCCAGCCATCCACCCATCAATCCCAGCAAACCCTGGCCATCCCACCCATCAATCCCAGCAAACCCCAGCCATCCACCCATCAATCCCAGCAAACCCTGGCCATCCACCCATCAATCCCAACAAACCCTGGCCATCCACCTATCAATCCCAACAAACCCTGGCCATCCACCCATCAATCCCAGCAAACCCTGGCCATCCACCCATCAATCCCAACAAACCCCAGCCATCCACCCATCAATCCAAGCAAACCCTGGCCATCCCAACCATCAATCCCAGCAAACCCCAGCCATCCACCTATCATTCCCAGCAAACCCCGGCCATCCACCCATCAATCCCAGCAAACCCTGGCCATCCACCTATCAATCCCAACAAACCCTGGCCATCCACCCATCAATCCCAGCAAACCCTGGCCATCCACCCATCAATCCCAACAAACCCCAGCCATCCACCCATCAATCCAAGCAAACCCTGGCCATCCCAACCATCAATCCCAGCAAACCCCAGCCATCCACCTATCATTCCCAGCAAACCCCGGCCATCCACCCATCAATCCGAGCAAACCCTGGCCATCCACCCATCAATCCCAGCAAACCCTGGCCATCCCAACCATCAATCCCAGCAAACCCCAGCCATCCACCTATCATTCCCAGCAAACCCCGGCCATCCACCCATCAATCCGAGCAAACCCTGGCCATCCCACCCATCAATCCCAGCAAACCCTGGCCATCCCAGCCATCAATCCCAGCAAACCCCGGTCATCCACCTATCAATCCCAACAAACCCTGGCCATCCACCCATCAAACCCAGCAAACCCTGGCCATCCACCCATCAATCCCAGCAAACCCTGGCCATCCACCCATCAATCCCAGCAAACCCTGGCCATCCACCTATCAATCCCAGCAAACCCCGGCCATCCACCTATCAATCCCAGCAAACCCTGGCCATCCACCTATCAATCCCAGCAAACCCTGGCCATCCCACCCATCAATCCCAGCAAACCCTGGCCATCCACCTATCAATCCCAGCAAACCCCGGCCATCCACCCATCAATCCCAGCAAACCCTGGCCATCCACCCATCAATCCCAGCAAACTCCAGCCATCCACCTATCAATCTCAGCAAACCCCGGCCATACAGGAATCAATCCCATTGTTAGATGGAGCAGGATTATAATCTTTCCAACACATCTAGCAAATTTTGCACATTTCTGAATGCTGACATTCAATATCCATCTTTCCTGCTAACTCATTTTGTGGCATAAATTAAAAAATGAAAGGCTGAGTGGGCTGGGGTATTCCGATGACTTTTGGGAAAATTGGATGGTGTATGGAGCTATCAACTGCAAAATGGCAGCTTTCATTGATTTAATTTAAATAAACTAGAAAGCTGAACTACAGGCAGATATCAAACATTATTCCAAGCAGAACTCCAATAACTAACCTCCACCCTTTCTTTTATATCCCTTATACATACCCTAAACCAGTGGTCTCCAAACTGTTGCCCGTGGGCCGACTGCAGCCCTTTGCTTAAAAGGCACTATTCCTCCCACTGACAACAACGATGGGGGGACTATTCCTGCTACTGACACCAATGATGGGGCACTATTCCTCCCACTGACACCAATGATGGGGGCACTATTCCTCCCACTGACACCAACAATGGGGCACTATTCCTCCCACTGACACCAATGATGGAGCACTATTCCTCCCACTGACACCAATGATGGGGCACTATTCCTCCCACTGACACCAATGATGGGGCACTATTCCTCCCACTGACACTAATGATGGGGCACTATTCCTCCCACTGACACCAATGATGGGACACTATTCCTCCCAACTGACACCAATGATGGGACACTATTCCTCCCACTGACACCAATGATGGGGTACTATTCCTCCCACTGACACCAATGATGGGGCACTATTCCTCCCACTGACACCAATGATGGGGCACTATTCCTCCCACTGACACCAATGATGGGGCACTATTCCTCCCTCTGACACCAATGATGGGGTACTATTCCTCCCACTGACACCAATGATGGGGCACTATTCCTCCCTCTGACACCAATGATGGGGCACTATTTCTCCCACTGACACCAATGATAGGACACTATTCCTCCCACTGACACCAATGATGGGACACTATTCTTCCCACTGACACCAATGATGGGGCACTATTCCTCTCACTGATACCAATGATGGGACACTATTCCTCCCACTGACACCAATGATGTGGCACTATTCCTCCCACTGATACCAATGATGGGACACTATTCCTCCCACTGACACCAATGATGGGGCACTATTCCTCCCACTGACACCAATGATGGGACACTATTCCTCCCACTGACACCAATGATGGGGAACTATTCCTCCCACTGACACCAATGATAGGACACTATTCCTCCCACTGACACCAATGATGGGACACTATTCCTCCCACTGACACCTATGATGGGACACTATTCCTCCCACTGACACCAATGATGGGACACTATTCCTCCCACTGACACCAATGATAGGACACTATTCCTCCCACTGATACCAATGATGGGACACTATTCCTCCCACTGACACCAATGATGGGGAACTATTCCTCCCACTGACACCAATGATGGGGCACTATTCCTCCCACTGACACCAATGATGGGGTACTATTCCTCCCACTGACACCAATGATGGGGCACTATTCCTCCCACTGACACCAATGATGGGGTACTATTCCTCCCACTGAGACAAATAATGGGGCACTAATCCTACCACTGACACTGGGTGACCTTTATGATGTAAAGTGTTTCAATATACTTTGCATGTAGAATCCCCATGGTGATGTCCCCCAAGGAGCGGGTCCATGTCACCCTGCACTCAGATGAAGTGGATTCAAGGACACTAGGTGTCATTCAACCTAGGAGTGGAACAGTGGTGGACCTCACAGCAGGCTAGTCTACAAGAAACCGCACCGGAGAGGAGGAGAATATTGCAGCCTGAACTGCATTTTATAAAACACCTAGGCAACTACCAGGTATGCAACTTACCTGGCACTCTTGGTCCATTTAGCGGATTGGTTAAAGCCATGCCAATTTCTGTCATGCCGTATCTCTCCAGAAGTGTGTGACCGGTGATCTCCCGCCATTGTTCCAGAACTGGCACAGGCAGAGCTGAGGAACCAGACACCATTAACCTGATGGGAGGAATTGTATCTTGTCAAGACCACAAAGCATTCAGGCAATCTGTAAGTTAGCATTCAGTTGATCTTGAAAATGGCTCTTAGGCCTCTTTCACACGGAGCGGACCGTATTTCGATACGCTCCGGCACTTTTTTTTTTATACGGACACGGACGACACTTGGTCCGTATGTCCGCATATCATCCCATCCGTTTGCGGATGATATGCGGACAAAATGTATGTCTATGGGATTGCGGATGTCAGCGGATGACACCGCTGACATCCGATTTTGCGTCCTTTCCGTTTTTTAAACGGAAGAAAAATAGGGTTCTGTTCCGTTACAAAACACCGAACAGAACTGAAAGGACGCAAATCGAAAGTCAGCGGATGGTAATCCACTGACATCCGCAATCCCATAGACATGCATTATGTCCGTATATCACCCGCAAACGGATGTGGTGATATACGGACATACGGAGCGCCCGTGTGAAAGAGGCTTTATACTATAGTATTAGTTGTCCTTTTTTTTTTAATATACATTATACATTTGAATATACAGTATCTCACAAAAGTAAGTACACCCCTCACATGTTTGTAAATATTTTATTCTATCTTTTCATGTGACAACACTGAAGAAATGAGACTTTGCTACAATGTAAAGTAGTGAGTGTACAGCTTGTATAACAGTGTAAATTTACTGTCCCCTCAAAATAACTCAACACACAGCCATTAATGTCAACAAAAGTGAGTACACCCCTAAGTGACACAATGTCCAAATTGGGCCCAAAGTGTCAATATTTTGTGTGGCCGCCATTATTTTCCATCACTGCCTTAACCCTCTTGGGCATGGAGTTCACCAGAGCTTCACAGGTTGTCACTGGAGTCCTCTTCCCCTCCTCCATGATGACATCACAGAGCTGGTGGATGTTAGAGACCTTGCGCTCCTCCACCTTCTGTTTGAGGATCCCCACAGATGCTCAATAGGGTTTAGGTCTGGAGACATGCTTGGCCCGTCCATCACCTTTACCCTCAGCTTCTTTGATATGATCTCCATGTATAAATATATAAGGGGGGGATATGATCACCATGTATAAATACATAAGGGGGGATATGATCTCCATGTATAAATACATAAGGGGGGATATGATCTCCATGTATAAATACATAAGGGGGGATATGATCTCCATGTATAAATACATAAGGGGGGATATGATCTCCATGTATAAATACATAAGGAGGGGTATGATCTCCATGTATAAATACATAAGGGGGATATGATCTCCATGTATAAATACATAAGGGGGGATATGATCTCCATGTATAAATACATAAGGGGGATATGATCTCCATGTATAAATACATAAGGGGGGGATATCATCTCCATGTATAAATACATAAGGAGGGATATGATCTCCATGTATAAATACATAAGGGGGGATATGATCTCCATGTATAAATACATAAGGGGGGGGGATATCATCTCCATGTATAAATACATGAGGGGTCCATATAGTGAACTTGGTGTTGAGTTATTCACTTTAAAGTCATCACAGGACAAGGGTGCACTCTTTTTACGTCTAGACCAAAAGAGATTTAGTCTCCAAATACGGAAAGGCTTCTTCACAGTAAGAGCTGTGATAATGTGGAATAGACTCCCTCCAAAGGTGGCTCTGTCCAGCTCACTGGATTGCTTTAAAAAAAAAAAGTCCTGGATTCTTTCCTAGCTGTAAATAATATAACTGGGTACTAATATTTATAGGTAAAGTTGATCCAGGGAATATCAGATTGCCTCTCAGGGGATCAGGAAGGAATTTTTCCCCTGCTGTAGTAAATTGGATCATGCTTTGCTGGGGTTTTTCGCCTTCCTCTGAATCAACTGCGGGCATAGGATTGTGTATATGGGATTGTATGGTTGGGGTGGGTATAGGATTGTGTATATGGGATTGTATGTTTGGGGCGGGTATAGGATTGTGTATATGGGATTGTATGGTTGGGGTGGGTATAGGATTGTGTAGATGGGATGGTATGGTTGGGGCGGGTATAGGATTGTGTATATGGGATTGTATGGTTGGGGAGGGTATATGATTGTGTATATGGGATTGTATGGTTGGGGCGGGTATAGGATTGTGTATATGGGATTGTATGGTTGGGGAGGGTATAGGATTGTGTATATAGGATTGTATGGTTGGGGCAGGTATAGGATTGTGTATATGGGACTGTATGGTTGGGGGGGGTATAGGATTGTGTATATGGGATTGTATGTTTGGGGCGGGTATAGGATTGTGTATATGGGATTGTATGTTTGGGGCGGGTATAGTATTGTGTATATGGGATTGTATGGTTGGGGCGGGTATAGGATTGTGTAGATGGGATGGTATGGTTGGGGCGGGTATAGGATTGTGTATATGGGATTTTATGGTTGGGTTTTCTTTACTGTGTTTTATTGGTTGAGCCAGATGGACTTGTGTCTTTTTTCAACCTGACTAACTATGTAACTTTTGAAACAGAGCCATCATACCTGATCTTCTCCCGGCAGACGGCTCGTATAAAGTCTTTAACGTGTGGCTGAGTGAAATGGAGATGGTAGTATTCAATCAGTTTACTGTAGATGGTGGGAACAGCCATGAAGACGTTGATAGAAGGAACTTCTCTGCTAAGAAGGTGTTCCCATACCTAAAAAATGGAGGACAAGAAGGGTTAATCATTCCAGTCTACTGAACATGCTGATATTATTAAACCCAAAGGCGTCTGGGTCACCTGCATGATGGTCTCTTCTGAGGTCCCTTTGGGGCTACTTTACCTCCTAAATACACCTGATCCATTCTGTCCATCCACCCTGGATTAGCACAAAAAACGGAATTTTTATAAAATCTTACCGTAAAATTCCTTTCTCTGAGTCCTCCGACAGTCGCCGCCCCCGCCCCTCTATTGGGGTTCTTATACACTTAACTGCTTGCTACCAAACTGAGTTGGGATGGCTATTGTAGGAGGGGTATTGGACCAGTGGGACAGCCCCCATAGGTGTGTCTATGTAAATATTTTGTTTTTAACAAGTCTTATGCCTAGTTACTCCTGTGGAGATGAAGTCAATACCCCATTGGTGAAGACGGTACAAGTGGGCGGCGACTGTCGGAGGACGTAAGAGAAATTGGATTTTTGTCTTACTGTAAAATCCTTTTCTGTGATGTTCATTGACAGGGACAGCTACAGAATCTTCTTGATCATTGGGTTATGCTGCCCCCTACAGGAGTAAAACACTAGGCAGGAAAAAGCTTTACCACGCCAGCCCCAGGGGGTATACTCCCGCCTTCTGCTATAGTCATTCAGTTTTGTTGCAAGTGGTGTCAGACGAAAAATAACCCAACTCAATAGAGGGGTGGGTGCTGCGTCCGTCAATGAACATCAGAGAAAAGGATTTTACGGTAAGACAAAAATCCAGTTTTCTCTTGCATTCATTGACGGACACAGCTCAGGAATCTTCTTTACCATTGGGACGTCCCAAAGAAAAATGAGGGGTGGGAAAAACACAGCAGAAAAAAGCTAAAACTACCCAACCAGGTAACATGGAGCTCAACTGAAAAAAAAAAAACAAATCACAGCGGGAGTGCGGCTCTGGCGGCACGCGTGCGCCTCCGAATCTACGTGCACATAATCATGTAGATCTACGTGGTTATGAGCAGCCGAGCCGCCCTGCCGCAGTAAATCTGCGTGGGGCGGTCGGCAAGTGCTTAAAAAGCAATTTTAGGAAACAAGTGAAAAGCAATCAGTCAGCTACTCATTAATTACATTGTAACGCTAGGGTCACACCTATGCTTTTGTTACGATTCGCGTTTGCGCAAGCAACACAGCCCATTCAAGCACTGCATGTACTAAAAAATACATTTAAAGGGTCACTAAACCCACATCATAATAAACAATGAATAAATGGTGTATTCCATGCTGTTCATACTCACCCAACACTATGAGATTCCTTTTCTGTATTCTGCAAAAATCCTGGTTGATCCTGCTGCTCTCTATCTCCCCCTTCTGTCCATGTCCCCAATGCAGTTATGTATTTTGCAGCTGTGGTGGCAGCTCTGCACATGCTTAGTTCTCAGTGAGTTTCTATGCTGAGCATTTCCTCCCTATCACATCTGTGAAGCCCATGTGACTATAGAGTCACACATGTGGGCGTATACACAATGCTAAATGACAGCCCACTCCCTCCCTCCTCCTCCTCCACGCCCACTAACCAGCTAAACACAATGGGGGTGGGATATTACATGCAGATTGATGGAGGCTTCACCTCCCAGTTATTCTAAGGCAGGGATTCCCAAACTACGGCCCTGCAGCTGTTGCAAAATTACACATCCCATGCCCTAAAACTCTGACATTCACAGACATGACTAGACATGATGGGAATTGTAGTTCCTGAACAACTGGAGGGTCTTAGTTTGGGAATCCCTGTTCTAAGGCACAGGCTGGAGGGTCGTGACACAACCTGTGGCTGGCAGAAATCCTCCCACACTGTGTTATCTACAAAAAGTAATAAAGATTTCATTTCAAATACACCGTATATTTGTATGACAATTGAAAGCGGAGTTCCGCCCAAAAGTGGAAGTCCCGCTTTAAGGACTCCTAACCCCCTTACCATTTGGCATGTCATTTTTTCCGGGGGGGGGGGGGGTTGGAGTGGGTACCTAGTTCTGACAGATACCCAGCTTCCACTTCCGCTCGGTGACTTGAGCAGAAGTTCTCCTCTCCCCTCCCTCCCTGCAATCTTCTGGGACACGTCACAGGCCCCCCCGGCCAATGAGGAGGCGCAGTGCAACTCGCCCATGCGCAGTGCGCACCGGGCTGTGAAGCTGCAAGCTGTCACAGAAGGGTGCCCACACTTAGGATGCCGGCTCTGGGGAGAGAACCGAGGCTCATCCCTGGACCGTGTGACAGGTGAGTGTGCGTTTATTAAAAGTCAGAAGATACACTTTTTGTAGCTGCTGACTCTCAATAAAACACAAAAACGACTGGAACTCCGCTTTAAAACAGTTTATACCTATTCATTATTTACTCTGTATTCCAAAGGTTGTTTCTTTGTTTTTATCATGTGACCAGCAGCAGCAGAGTACTAGAAGCTCCTCCTGCTTATGTTTCCCTGCAGACAGTCTGGGAGAGAGCCGGGTCATGTGACAGCTGGATGTCGATTAGGAAAAAGGTACTTAGATGTTTTTTGTTTTCAATTAAAATAATTACAGAGCCGTCATCCACATACAGAAAAAGAAGGGAGAATGTATATTACACAGCATGTGGTTTAGTATCACTTTAATGATGTATCAGAGGATACAGAGTTGCATTAATCTGTGTTTTTTTTTATATCTTCCTGGGGTTCAGCTAGAATGATTTTGAAGAAATATGCATCTGCATTCATTGGCGGTTTTTTTTTTATATATCTGCCCGGAGTTCGGCCTTAAGGCATCTCCAGACATGAGAGATATTCTGGGCGGCTGTTTGCCGCTCGGACCGGGGAATGCTGGCGTGACTGCAGGCTGTGCTCAGCCCCATGAGACATCATCTGCCCTATAGCTTTCCTGGGTGGAGAGTCGATCGGCAAGGTGGCTAAACGCAACGGTTATCGCTGGCGGCCATTGCTAGCGATGTCTCTTATATGCTCCCCCCCCCTCTCTTTCCTTAACCACTTAAGGACCGGACCTATTTCTGACATTTGTTGTTTACAAGGTAAAATCAGAATTTTTAATATTGCTTAGAACCCCCAAACATTTTATATATATATTTTTTAGCAAAGATTCTGGAAAATAAAATAGCGGTCGTGGCGGATGTCTCTTATATGTTCCCCCCCCCCCCCCTTTCCTTAACCACTTAAGGACCGGGCCTATTTGTGACATATGTTATTTACAAGTTAAAATCTGAATTTTTAGCTAAAAAATTACTTAGAACCCCCAAACATTATATATATATATTTTAGCAAAGACTCTGGAAAATAAAATGGTGGTCGTTGCAATATTTTTGTCACGCGGTATTTGCGTAGTGGTATTTCAAATGCCATTTTTTGGGAAAAAAATACATTTCAATTTAACCACTTCTGGACCGGAATATTTTCCCCCTTAATGACCAGGCCATTTTTTTGAGATTCGGCACTGCGTTATTTTAACGGACAATTGCGCGGTCGTGTGACGCTGTACCCAAATACAATTGATGTCCTTTTTTTCACACAAACAGAGCTTTTTTTTGGTGGTATTTGATCACCTCTCCAATTTTTATTTTTTGCGCTATAAACAAAAATAAAGCGACAATTCTGAAAAAAACAAAACAATATTTTTCACTCTCTGCTATATAACATTCCCCAATAAAAAAAATTAAAATCCAAATTTTTTTAACATTTTAGGCCAATTTGTTTTCTGCTACATATTTTTGGTAAAAAAAAAAATCGCAATAAGCGTATTTTGATTGGTTTGCGCACAATGTATTGCGTCTACTAACTACAGGAAATATTTATGTAATTTTTTTTTTTTTTTTTTTACTAGTAAAGGCGGCGATCAGCGTTTTTTAGCGGGACTGCGACATTGCGGCGGACAGATCGGACCCCTGACTGACATTTTTGGGGGGACCAGTGATATTACTGCAGTAATCAGTGCTAAAAATATGCACTGTCACTGTACTAATGACACTGGCAGGGAAGGGGGTTAACACAGCGGGCGATCAAAGGGTTAATTGTGAGCCTAGGGGGTGTTTTCTAACTGTGGGGGGAGGGACTTGTGAAATGATCATAGAGACATGTGATCCTATATAGAAGGATCACAGGAGCTCTGTGATCATTCTAGTGAGAAGAACGGTCAGATGTGTTTACAACAGCCGACCGTCCTTCTCTCTCAGCGGGGAGCGATTGAGGGTGTCAGGAGGCAATCGGAGTAGCCTGCCCCATGCATCGGAGTCCCCGCTACCGAGAGGGGGGGGGGGGGAGCCTGCCTTCCGGTGGCGCGCGCTCGCACTCGCCCCCTAGCTGCAGGCACGCGACCGACGTACAGTTACGTCGGTTCGCGCAGGAGGGGCTGCCTGCCGCAGTAAAACTGCGGCGGGCGGTCGTTAAGTAGTTAAAAAAAACAGTAACAGTAAAGTTAGCCCAATTTATTTGTGCTATTCTGGCATTTTCAGGCCTCAAGAAATGAGATATCAGTACATCATCGATTTTCAGATATATATCCCATAGTCTGTGGATAATATTCACTGATTTGGGTTATTTTCACCAAAGAAATGTAGCAGAATATATTTTGGCCGCAATTTCTGAAGATTATTTATTTGCAAAATTTTATAACAGAAATGAAGGAAAACACTTTTATTTATTTTTTTCACAATTTTCAGTCTTTTATTATTTATTATTTATTTTATAGTAGTTTATTTAGCAAAAAATAAAAATGCCAGAGGTGATTAAATACCACCAAAAGAAAGCTCTATTTGTGTGAACAAAATGATAAGAGCCGGTTCACACTAATGCGGCACGACTTCGGGGGCGACCTGTGAAGTCCCGTGCACCGCGACTTCGGCGCGACTTGCACGGACTTCATATAATGGAAGTCTATGCAAGCCGCTCTGAGGTCGCCCCGAAGTAGTACAGGACCCTTTTTCTAAGTCGGAGCGACTTGTGTCACTCCTATTAGAACGGGTCCTGTGGCACTGCATGGACAGCGACTTGTCACGCTGACAAGTCGCCTGACAAGTCGCGGTAGTGTGAATGGACACTTAAAAATGTCACATGGATACAGTGTAGCATGACCATGCATTTATCATTTAAAGTGTGACAGTGCTGAAAGCTGAAAATTGGCCTGGTTAACCACTTACAGACCGCCCACTGCAGTTTTACGTCGGTACTTTGACAATAAGGCTCCGTTTCCACTGTTGCGACTTGTTGTGCGACTTGACACATGTCAAGTCGCACAGCAAGTCAAAAGCCATTCATTTCAATTTGGCCCGTTCCAACTGCTGCGACTTGAGTCGCAGCGACTTGAAAAATAGTTTTTGCACTACTTTTGGGGCGACTTCAGTGCGACTTGTCCCTCATAGAAGGAAGGTCGCACTGAAGTCCCCAGAAGTAGCCGCAAACAAGTCACACTACAAAGTCGTGCTAGAAGTAGCGCAACTTTGTAGCCGCAATAGTGGAAACGTAGCCTAAATACCGGTGTTATGGCAGCAGAGAGCTGCTATAACTCCAGGATTTTTTAGGCGGTCTCCTTTAGGATCACCTTTATGGGCGGCGGGAGAGGTGACCCTTCTCAGCCCCACCCCGCTTTCCTGGTCGTTTTCTCCACTTACCGGAACCACTGGTAGCTGAGAAAATGATCCGGTGTTCTAAAATTTTCTCGGACCCGTGAAAAAAATCGGACCTCGTCACTTCCGGTGATAGGAGTTTCAAGTGCGCATGTGCATAAGACATTATCTTGGTTTGGTAAACTTATAACACATAGCGGGCAGCTGAATGAGAGGAGGCGGGGCTGAGGTGGGACGGAAGACACTGCCGCGTCATCTGCAGAGCTGAATAGAGGAGGCGGGACGGAGGTGCGGCCGTGTAATAAATGCAGGACTTTAGCGACTCCTTGTTTTATTATCTTTAGTAATTATCGTATTATTCATCCTTAGGATTTCATTACATTTACTATTTATATAATACAAAATAAAAATACTAAGGGCTCTTTCACACGGACCGCCTCCGCAGGCTGATCCGTGTTGCTCAGCGGGGATCGATCCGCGATCCCCGCTGAGCCGGGCGGATGACAGCTCCGTCTCCGCTTGCAGAGCAGAGAGGGAGGTGTCTCAGCACCCGCTGCCCTCTATGGGGGATCGGATGAGAGCGGACCGCTTGTCCGCTCTCATCAGATCCGCTCCGCTCCGATTACTGAACGGATGGAAAAATAGGGTTTCCATCCGTCCAGATTTCAGCACAGGATCGGATGCGGATGGCAGCGGGTGTCAGCGGAGGTCACCTCCGCTGACACCCGCTGCCCCATAGAGCTGCATGGAGGATCCGATCAGATCCGCCTAAAAAACTGACAGGCGGATCTGATCGGACCGCCCGTGTGAAAGAGCCCTAAATGTAATGAAATCCTAAGGATAAATATTACGATAATTGCTAAAGATAATAAAACATAAGGAGTCGCTAAAGTCCTGCATATATTACACGGCCGCACCTCCGTCCCGCCTCCTCCACCAGCTCTGCATATGTGTCCTCCGTCGCACCTCAGCCCCGCCTCCTCTCAATCAGCTGTCCGCTCTCTGTTATAATTTTGCCAAACCTCGAAAAATGTCTTCTGCGCATGCGCACGGACAACTCCCATCCGCTGTTTTGTGATTCTCTATCACCGGAAGTGACGAGGTCCGATTTTTTCACGGGTCCAACAAAATTTTACAACACCGGTCCGCACTACCCTGAGGCAGGAAGTCGAGTGAGGGCAAGATGGCCCCCCACTTCACTCTATGGTCTTGGAGGACTGGAGCGACGTCATACGTCGCTTCCTAGCAACAGCATTAAAGAGCCCATTTTTTTCATTATGAAAAAAAAATACTTTTTTTTTTTTTTTATCTTTTTCTTTTTTAGTGTAAATGTGAGGTGTGAGGTCTTTTTGTCCCCAGATCTCACAGTAAAGAGGACCTGTTATTCTTATTTCTATTACAAGGGATGTTTACATTCCTTGTAATAGGAATAAGAGTCGGTTCACACTGGGGCGACACGACTCCTTACTACTTCGGGGGCGCCTTGTGCATTACCATGCACCACGACTTGCAGGGACTTCACATAATGGAAGTCTATGCAAGTCGCTCCGAGGTCGCCCCGAAGTAGTACAGGACCCTTTTTCTAAGTCGGAGCGACTTGTGTCGCTCCTATTAGAACCGGTCCTGTAGCGGTCAATGGACCGCGACCTGGAGCGCGACTTGTCAGCCTGGTGTGGACCGAGTCTGAAGGTGATCAAAATGTATTTATTTATTTTTTAAACTGTAAAAATAAAAACTAAAAGATAAAATAAATAGGAAAAAAAAAATTAAAGCGCCCCTTCCATGTTAGCTCGCGCGCATAATCGAACGCATACGCAAGTCACACACACATAGGTAAACGATGTTCAAACCACACATGTGAGGTATCGCCGCGACCGTAGAGGCGAGAGCAATAATTCCATCCCCCGACCTCCTCTGTAACTCTAAGCTGGTAACCTGTAGAAATGTTAAAAAATGTCGCCTACGGGGATTTTTAAGTAGCAATGTTTCTCGCCATTCCACGAGCGTGCGCAATTTTGAAGCATGGCATGTTGGGTATCTATTTACTCGGCGTAACATTACCTTTCATTTTATAGAAAAAAATTGGGCTAACTTTACTGTTTTCTTATTTTTTAATTGAAAAAAGTGATTTTTTTCCCCCCATCTCATTTGCTGCTCAGTGATTGCAGTATTCTAGTCTGCATCTCCCCAAGGTGATACTTAATATCTGGCCTGTTAGTGTGTCCTGAGGACCAGAGCTGAGAACCTCTGATCTAGGGTCCCTGCTAAAAATATAATGTTTGGGGGGTTCTAAGTAATTTTCTAGCAAAAATTAAAAAAACAGATTTTAACTTGTAAACAACAAATGTCAGAAATAGACGCGGTCCAGAAGTGGCTAAGGAGCCAAGGCTGGAAAGGACAACTAGCAGCATCCCTTGGCTCCGGATGTGTCACCTGTAGGGGAAGTGGATAAATGTGAACACTTACTGAGTCTGCTTTCTGCATTCAGAGGACTTTCTATTACCCCCCCCCCCCCCCATCTTTTCCCACTCAGCTGATGTATGTGATTCCTAACAGGGCTTGACAGGCCTCCCCATTCCAGCACTGTGCCACGAGCAGAAGCCTTCACAGGGAAAAGGAGCGCGGACTGAATAAAGGTGAATCTCTCCCAGCCTCAGCATGCGGGCGCCCTCAATAAACTTGTACTCCGGGCTTTATATTCCCATGAGCCGTTTATAGTCCCCCCCCCCCCCCTCGGCCTTCTCCTCACGCCTCCGCTCCAGAACAATTTTCCCCAAATCATTGCAGATAGGACCGTGCTTTACTGCGGCTGAGAGAGACGTCAAAACCGCCCAACAACCTCTTCATTCACAGGACAGAGAGAGGGAAATCTCTGTGCTGTATTCAGACCAGGCGGCCATATCTACAAATAATCATCGCAGTGCAGGTCAGGTGCCATCCAAGCGTTTACCTGATGAAAACTATACTGGGAATGTCAGATCTCTCCCGCTGCTGACCTCTTAGTCTTACAGACTTTAATAGGAGAGGTTGTAAACGCCAATTTTTTTTTTTTTTTTAAACCACTTGCCTAACCGGGCACTTTTACCCCCTTGCTGCCCAGGGCAATTTTCAGCTGTGATACTTTGAATGACAATTGTGCGGTCATGCTGCACTGCACCCATATGACATTTTTATTATTTTTTTTAGACAGATATAGCTTTCTTTTGGTGGTATTCAATTACCACTGGGTTTTTTTTTTATTTTTTGCTAAAAAAAGGACAGAAAAATTTGAAAAAAAAAGTTTCTGTTAAAGTAATTTTTCTTCTTCACCGATGTGCGCTGATGAGGCTGCACTGATGGGCGCTGATGAGGCTGCACTGATGGGCGCTGATGAGGCTGCACTGATGGGCGCTGATGAGGCTGCACTGATGGGCGCTGATGAGGTTGCACTGATGGGGTACTACTATGCAGCACAGATGAGAAGGCACTGATGAGGCTGCGCTGATGTGCGCTAGTGAAGCTGTGCTGATGAGGTTTCGCTCATGGGCGCTGAGGAGGCTGCGCTGATGAGGCTGCACTGATGGGCGCTGATGAGGCTGCACTGATGGGGCACTACTATGCAGCACAGATGAGCAGGCACTGATGAGGCTGCGCTGATGGGCGCTGAGGAGGCTGTGCTGATGGGCGCTGAGGAGGCTGCGCTGATGAGGCTGCACTGATGGGTGCTGATGAGGCTGCACTGATGGGGCACTACTATGCAGCACAGATGAGCAGGCACTGATGGGCGCTGATGAGGCTGCACTGATGGGCGCTGATGAGGCTGCACTGATGGGGCACTACTATGCAGCACAGATGAGCAGGCACTGATGAGGGTGTGCTGATGGGCGCTGAGGAGGCTGTGCTGATGGGTGCTGAGGAGGCTGCACTGATGAGGCTGCACTGATGGGTGCTGATGAGGCTGCACTGATGGGGTACTACTATGCAGCACAGATGAGCAGGCACTGATGGGCGCTAACGAGGCTGCACTGATGGGCCACTACTATGCAGCACAGATGAGCAGGCACTGATGAGGCTGCGCTGATGGGCGCTGAGGAGGCTGTGCTGATGGGCGCTGAGGAGGCTGCACTGATGGGTGCTGATGAGGCTGCACTGATGGGCACTAAGGAGAAAGAAAAGTTTGTTGGGAGCTTCCGCTGGGAGATGGGTCTCCAATGTGAAAGTCTTGCTGTGAGAGGGGCAACCAGACTGGTGGATGGACTTTCGGGGTGCACAGGTATGTCGCGCTGACACTGAGGGCAGCTCTTGAAGGCAGAAGCAAAGTTCCACTGGCAGGCAAAGAAAAGAAACAAGGCGCCGCTAAGTGTAGCCGGTATAACTTTATTTATTTATTTTTTAAATAAAGTTATATCAGCTGCACTCAGCGTTGCCTTGTTTCTCTTCTTTGATGGGCACTAAGAAGGCTGCACTGATGGGCACTGAGAAGGCTGTACTGAGGGGCACTGAGAAGGCTGCACGGATGGGGCACTACTATGCAGTACTGATAGGTGGCAATAATAAGCAGGCACTAATGGGCATTGATGAGGCCGCACTGTGTAGAAGGCACTAATATGCAGCCCTGATAGGTGGCACTGATAGGCAGCACTGACTGGCATCACTGCTGGGCACTGTTGGGGCTGCACTGATAATCAGGATCTGGGGCCAGCAATGTGCATGAGAGCAGTGGCTCTCTTCCTCCTCATAGGCTCAGAGACATTCGTATACAAGATAAAATGGGAAATTATCTACGGCTGGGAAGTGGGAAATTCTCCTCAATTTGTGAAACCTAAAAGTCAGAAGATTTGATACCTTTTGCGGACAGAACTCGGGGATCATGACACAAGTGGCGCCGACCCACAGAGGACAAAGCAGCTTGTTGACCACGCCGTGCACATGGTGTAGGGGAAGCACATGGAGGATGCGATCCGTTCTGTTCCACGCCCACTCCTTTATCAGAGCCGTTACCTGTATGGAGAGTGTAAGGAAATATTACTTGCCTGACCCTTACACCCGAGTGGTGAGGGATTTGAACCCCTGTCAGGTTTTTAAGGAGATCCCCCCTCTCTATTTCTATCATTGAAAGTAAAAGAAAGGCCCAAATTTTGGGTTGTCCCCAGAAAAGTATTTGAGGGGAAATCTTCCAATGAGGACACCAGTTCTGGTGACCTGGGGGGTCCCCAAGGATCTACATCAAAATCTTTACGTCCGCCCGCCGAAGATGTACTGCGGTAGGCTGCTGCTCCTGCGCAAACCGCCGTAACTGTACGTCGGTCGCGAGCAGGAGGCTAGGGGGCAAGCACGCCCTGCCGGCGGTGGGATCCCGCCCCCGCTCGTCAGCAGGGAAGCCGATGCTGGGGGCAGGCGGCTCTGATTGACGCCTGACACCCGCGATCATTCCCCGCTGAGAGAGAAGAATGGTTGGATGTTGTAAACACAGCTGACCGTTCTTCTCTCTGGAATGATCACCGAGTGCCTGTGATCCTTCTATATAGAATCACATGTCTCTGTGGTCATTTCACAAGCCACGCCCCCCCACAGTTAGAATCACTCCCCTAGACTTACACAGAGGGCGGATCTCCCCTGTGACAGGCAGGGAAAGATCACAGGATTCAGCATAGCTGAACCTGTGATCTGTGTCTGTGTCACACAACCCCCTCCCCCCCACACATGTCAGTAAGCATGAGGCATACATTTAACCCCTTGATCACCAACAATGTTAACCCCTTCCCTCCCAGTGTCATTATTACAGTAACAGTGCATATTTTTAGCACTGATTACTGTAGTAATGTCACTGGTCCCCCCAACAGTGTCAAAAAGGTCAGTTAGGGGTCCGATCTGTACGCCGCAATGTCGCAGTCCCGCTAAAAATCGCAGATCGCCGCCATTACTAGTAAAAAAAATAAATAAATAAAAATGACAAATCTTTCCCGTAGTTAGTCGGCGCAATAACTTTTGCTCAAACCAATCAAAATACGCTTATTGCAATTTTTTTTTATCAAAAATATGTAGCAGAATACAAATTGGCCTAAAATGTTAAAAAATTTTGATTTTTACATTTTTTGGGGGGAATTTCATATAGCAGAATGTGAGTAATATAGATTTTTTTTTTCAAAATTGTTGCTCTTTTTTTGTTTATAGCGCAAAAAATAAAAATCGCAGAGGTGATCAAATACCACCAAAAGAAATCTCTATTTTGGAACTTTTCCACTGCAAGTACCGGCTCGGCCCTGCTTGGCTCTGTTTGGTTTTCCACTGCATGGTACGGTGTTGGAACGGTTTGGTACGGTTTGCTTTTCCACTAAAGTAAAGTGGGTGGGATAACAACGATTCTCTGACCAATCAGTGGCTAGTAGTGACAGTCAAGGCTGCATGCAAAGGATTGTGGGATATGGTATTGGTACGGCCCTCTTGGAACCCCAACTGAGGTGGTACTGTTTAAGCGAGCCGTACCGTTCGGTACCATGTAGTGGAAAAGTGCCGCTGTACCGTTCCAACGCCGTACCATGCGGTACCATGCAGTGGAAAAGCACAAAAGGGAGTCGAACCGTTCGGTTCCATACAGTGGAAAAGCGCCATTTGTGGGAAAAAAAAGGACGTAAATTTTGTTTGGGTACAGCGTCGCGCGACCGCGCAATTGTCAGTTAAAATCACGCAGTGCCAAGCTGAAAAAAGTGGCCTGGTCATTCAGGGGGCAAATCCTTCCGGTCTTAAAGCGGAGTTCCACCCTAAATTTATACTTACCTCCATCTTCTCGCTCCGGGTCACCTGAAAAACAAATGGATAATCGCATTTTTTTTTTTTACTTACCTGGTTTATAAGAAAATATACTTACCTTACTTCCTCTTCCTCCCCTCGGCGGCCATGGCGATTCGTCACTTCCTGGCATGCAATGATTCCTGGGAGCTGAACGTCATCGCTCCCAGGAATCAATGCGCCTGCACCGGCCCCGACGTCACTTCCGATGCAGGCGCCGTCATACCTTGCTAAACAGCTTCTGGGCATGCCCAGAAGCTGTGCAGGGATGACGCTGCGGCACCGGAAGTGACGGCGGGGCCGGTGCAGTGCATCGTGGGACCGAAGAAGGAAGAAGACACAGAAGAGGACGCGCTGGCTTCAAGCTGCCCACACCTGAGATGGCAGCGCTGGACAATACTTTTTCAAGGTAAGTATTTCTTCTAAAAGGTAAGTGCAACCCGGGACAGATCAGAGGCTATCCATTGTTGAATGCACTGCCCTGACTGTCCCGGGGGTATTTTTATTAAAAAAAATTTCCCAGGGTGGAACTCCGCTTTAAAGTGGTTAATTTGCAGAGATTTTCTTTCACTTCCTGTTTGGCTATGAAACAGGAAGTGAAGGGAAATCTCTGCAATGGGACCCAGAAGGCGAAAAAAAAAATCTGACTGGGGTTATAACCCTTCCTTACTCTATCCAAAATGGGAAAAAAATTGCCTTTGGTTCTACTTTAAGGTGATTCTAAAGGTAACATTTGCTGAACCGCCTCTATACCGGGAACTTTCACCCCCTTCCTGCCCAGGCCAATTTTCAGCTTTCAGCGCTGTCACACACTGAATGACACGGTCATGTAACACTGTACCCAAATTATGTTTTTAGCATTTTTTTCACACAAATAGAGCTTTCTTTTGGTTGTATTTATTCACTTCTGCCATTTTATTTTTTGCTAAATAGAAAAAAGGCAGAATATTTTTGAAAAAAAAAACAAAAAACATGTTTTTCTTTGTTTCTGTTATAAAATTTTGCAAATAAATAATCTTTCCCCATAAATTTAGGCCAAAATGTATTGAAAATAACCCAAATCCTTGTATATTATTGAGTCTGTAGGAAAGTCCACAATCTATGGGTTATAGATCTGAAAAATCGATCAACCTGATCTGATGTACTGATTTCTTGAGAAAAATTCCCCCAAATGACCCTTTTTGAAATGCAGACATGTATTAAGTATTAAGTAAGAAGCATGGCATGGTTTTTGAAGTTGTAATTTTTGGTCACAATTTTTTGGGAAAATTAAGACATTTTTTATTTCTTTACATACTGTCACCGGCGCAGTACAGCGTCATCATATAACCGGTATGGCGGTGAGTAGGGACACTGACTGGTGACTGTATGTAAAATAAATAAAAAAGAACATTTTTAAATATATTATTTTTTTTAACATACTGAGACCAGAGCAATACAGTGTTACCATAGTAACACTGTACTAATCCAGGGAGGTGATCAGGATTTCAAATTTCCTTTATATATATATATATATATATATATATATACAGTACAGACCAAAAGTTTGGACACACCTTCTCATTCAAAGAGTTTTCTTTATTTTCATGACTATGAGAATTGTAGTCACACTTCCAGAGGAGTCACCTGAAATGGTTTTCCAACAGTCTTGAAGGAGTTCCCAGAGATGCTCAGCACTTGTTGGCCCTTTTGCCTTCACTCTGCGGTCCAGCTCACCCCAAACCATCTGGATTGGGTTGAAGTCCGGTGACTGAGGAGGTCATCTGGCGCAGCCCCCCCATCACTCTCCTTCTTGGTCAGATAGCCCTTACACAGCCTGGAGGTGTGTTTGGGGGTCCAACTAAACGCAAACCAGATGGAATAGCATGCCGCTGCAAGATGCTGTGGTAGCCATGCTGGTTCAGTATGCCTTCAATTTTGAATAAATCCCCAACAGTGTCACCAGCAAAGCACCCCCCCCCCCACACCATCACACCTCCTCCGCCATGCTTCACGGTGGGATCCAGGCATGTAGAGTCCATCCGTTCACCTTTTCTGCGTCGCACAAAGACACGGTGGTTGGAACCAAAGATCTCCAATTTGGACTCCTCAGACCAAAGCACAGATTTCCACTGGTCTGATGTCCATTCCTTGTGGTCTCTTCTGCTTGTTGCCTTTCTTCAGCAGTGGTTTCCTTGCAGATATTCTACCATGAAGGCCGGATTCACACAGTCTCCTCTTATCAGATGTTCTAGAGATGTGTCTGCTGCTAGAACTCCGTGTGCCATTGACCTGGTCTCTAATCTGAGCGATTTCTGAGGCTGGTGACTCGGATGAACTTCTCCTCCGCAGTAGAGGTGACTCCTGGTCTTCCTTTCCTGGGGCGCTCCGCATGTGACCCAGTTTCTTTGTAGCGCTTGATGATTTTTGTGACTGCACTTGGGGACACTTTCAAAGTTTTCCCAATTTTTCGGACTGACTGACCTTCATTTCTTAACCACTTTACCGCTGAGTACCGTAGTACTACTGCGGCAAAGTGGCTCGTTATCGTCTGACGACGTAGTACTGCATCGTCAGACACTCCCCTTTCTCGGCAGCGGCTCGCTCCCGCTGTATTCAGTCACAGCGGGAGTCGGGCCAGGGGAGGAGCAGCGGCGATCGCCTCTGCTCTTTCCCGATCGTCGGGGATCTAGTGTGGAGATCCGCCCGCCTGTGTAAACACAAGCGGGCGGATCTCCCAAGTGACAGGCAGGGTCAGATTGCAGGGTTCAGCATAGCTGGACATCTGATCTGTCCCTGTGTCACTCAGTCACCTCCCCCCACACACGTCAGTAAGCACCAGGCATACATTAACCCCTTCCCTGCCAGTGTCATTAGTACAGTAACAGTGCATATGTATAGCACTGATTACTGCAGTAATGTCACTGGTACCCCCAAAAGTGTCAAAAATGTCAGTCAAGGGTCCGATCTGTCCGCCGCAATGTCGCAGTCCCGCAAAAAAAAATTCGCAGATCGCCACCATTACGCGTTAAAAAAAAAAAACACCAAAAATGACAGAAATCTTTCCCTTTGTTAGTAAACGCAATAACTTTTGCGCAAACCAATCAAAATACGCTTATTGTGAATTTTTTTACCACACATATATAGCAGAAAACAAATTGGCCAAAAATTTAAAAAAATTTTGATTTTTACATATTTTTTGGGGGGAATTTCATATAAAAAAATGTAAAAAATATTGTTTTTTCAAAATTTACGCTTTTTTTTGTTTATAGCGCAAAAAGTAAAAATCGCACAGGTGATCAAATACCACCAAAAGAAAGCTCTGTTTGTGGGCAAAAAAGGACGTAAATTTCGTTTGGGTACGGCATCGCACGACCGCGCAATTGTCAGTTAAAGTCGCACAGCGCCGAATCGCAAAAAGTGGCCTGGATGTAAGACAGCAAAATCCTCCGGTGGTAAAGTGGTTAAAGTAATGATGGCCACTCGTTTTCCTGTACTTAGCTGCTTTTTTCTTTCCATAATACAAATTCTAACAGTCTATTCAGTAGGACTGTCAGCTGTGTATCCACCTGACTTCTGATGGTCCCAACCCCATTTATAAGGCAAGAAATCACACTTATCAAACCTGACAGGGCACACCTGTGAAGTGAAAACCATTTCAGGTGACTCCTCTTGAAGTGTGACTACAATTTTCATAGTCATGAAAATAAAGAAAACTCTTTGAATGAGAAGGTGTGTCCACACACACTAAGAATTTCACTTGTATAAGCAAGCAATTTTACTAAATGAAATAGATTCAGAGTGTACTGTTGTGATTAGCTGTGATTGGCCCGATCTGTACCATGTAATCACTGTGACCAATCACAGCTTGCAACACAATTGTACACAATAGATGGCATGAATCGAAGCCATTCATTGTTTACATTTGTCATGTAATCTGCTGTGATTGGTCACAGCAATCACATGATACCGGCAGCAGATCAGTCATCCGCTGACGTCCACCCAGAATAATAAAGCTCCCACTCGAGCGTCATTTTACAATGGCCCAGGCGGGAAACATGTTATACTTACATGTTCTGTAATGGTTTTGCACAGAGCAGCCCCGATCCTCCTCTTCTGGGGTCCCTCACCAGTGCTCCTGGCTCCTGGCTCCTCCCTCCTGCCAAATTCCCCCATAGCAAGACACTTGCTCTGGTGGGTACTCGTGTGTGCTTGCTTCCGGAGCTGGCTCTGTGTGTCTATTGACACACACAGTGCGACTCAGCCCTGCTCTCTGCTCACTGGCTATAATTGACAGTAGAAGGAGCCAATGGCCTCACTGCTGCCTCTGTGTAATGAGAGAGAGGGACTGCTCTCATGCACATCGCTGGATCGAGATGGGGCTCAGGTATTTTTTTTAGAGGGGGGCTGCATGCAGAAGTCTTTATACCCTAATGCAGAGAATGTACCCCCCCCCCAAATGTAACATGCGTTTTGTTGTTCTTACCATGGCGCTTAGATTGTGGTGAGTGCTGAGCACCCCCTTCGGTCTTCCCGTGGTCCCGCTGGTGTACACAATCATGGCTCCCCTCTCTTTCCAGTCCAGGCCAAATTCAGGTGTGTTCTCCATGACCTCACCTGACACTCTATCCGGCACAGTAAGTTTTGCAATTCCCAGCTTCTCAGCCAGGGGTGCCACAACGTCCATATATCCGGTCTCTGCCAGCACCAGAGCACTCTGGGAATCCTGCAGGATATACTCCAGCTCAGAGGGTGGGTGATTCTTATACAAAGGGACAGCAATGGCACCACTCATCCAAGCTGCCCATTGGCTCACCACATAAGAAGAGTCATTGGGGCAAAGAAAAGAGACTCGTTCAGGGCGGGCGTCATTGCTCGGATCACCCAACAAAGAAGTAATCTGTCTGGACAGGTCACAGCTCCTGCGATACAGATCCTGGTAACTGTGCTGCCCATGTTGGTCAACCAAAGCAGTTCTATTGCCGTATTTTGGTGCCTTATAAAAGACTGGTGCCCAGGACTGGGAATGGCTTGTAGTGTGAGTGTAAAGGGAGCAGAAAAGCATGCGGTGGTTGCAGAGTCTGAGCTGCCGTAATAAGAGGCGACACCCAGCAGACATCGCCCCACTTATCAACGGAACGCACAGCAGATCCGAAGGCTAGTGCCAGTTCTTAAAAGCAGGATCAATTCCTCTATTAGCAATGATGCTGCAAAATTCCAGCTGGAGGCTCCATCCAAACTGCAAGAAACAAAGCCAAGAGTTACCTTATGTTATAATTCACCAAACCAAGAGATACTTTATATTATAATTCACCAAACCAAGAGATACTTTATATTATAATTTACCAAGGCCAAGAGATACTTTATATTATAATTCACCAAACCAAGAGTTACTTTATATTATAATTCACCAAACCAAGAGATACTTTATATTATAGTTCACCAAACCAAGAGATACTTTATATTATAATTCACCAAACCAAGAGATACTTTATATTATAGTTCACCAAACCAAGAGATACTTTATATTATAATTCACCAAACCAAGAGATACTTTATATTATAATTCACCAAACCAAGAGATACTTTATATTATAATTCACCAAGGCCAAGAGATACTTTATATTATAGTTCACCAAACCAAGAGTTACTTTATATTATAATTCACCAAACCAAGAGATACTTTATATTATAGTTCACCAAACCAAGAGATACTTTATATTATAATTCACCAAACCAAGAGTTACTTTATATTATAATTCACCAAACCAAGAGATACTTTATATTATAGTTCACCAAACCAAGAGATACTTTATATTATAATTCACCAAACCAAGAGTTACTTTATATTATAATTCACCAAACCAAGAGATACTTTATATTATAATTCACCAAACCAAGAGTTACTTTATATTATTTTTCACCAAAGCCAAGAGTTACTTTATATTATAGTTCACCAAACCAAGAGTTACTTTATATTATTTTTCACCAAAGCCAAGAGTTACTTTATATTATAATTCACCAAACCAAGAGTTACTTTATATTATAGTTCACCAAACCAAGAGATACTTTATATTATAATTCACTAAAGCCAAGAGATACTTTATATTATAATTCACTAAAACCAAGAGATATATTTATATTATAATTCACTAAAGCCAAGAGTTACTTTATATTATAATTCACCAAAGCCAAGAGATACTTTATATTATAGTTCACCAAACCAAGAGTTACTTTATATTATAATTCACCAAAGCCAAGAGATACTTTATATTATAATTCACCAAAGCCAAGAGATACTTTATATTATAATTCACCAAACCAAGAGTTACTTTATATTATAATTCACTAAAGCCAAGAGATACTTTATATTATAATTCACCAAACCAAGAGTTACTTTATATTATAATTCACTAAAGCCAAGAGTTACTTTATATTATAATTCACCAAAGCCAAGAGATACTTTATATTATAATTCACCAAACCAAGAGATACTTTATATTATAATTCCCCAAAGCCAACGGCCATGCCATAGAGCCTACCGTATATACTCGAGTATAGGTCGACCCGAATATAAGCCGAGGCCCCTAATTTTACCACAAAAAACTGGGAAACATATTGACTCGAGTATAAGCCTAGGGTGGGAAATGCAGCAGCTACTGGACCCAACTGGACAACCACAAGACCCAAAACAGGGGCTGCGGGCATGGTACAAGAGATGCCATGGACACAGCTCGTCACAGATCTGGGGAAGAGAGCCAATGACAGCGGCTCTTTACCACGTGATAGCTGTGTCCAATCACATCTGATCACAGATTGTAAACAAATGCCGATACTTGCTGTTACCGGTTCTCCTTCTTCACACATAGATTGGCCTGGGCAAGAAGGGGGTGAAAGTGCACGGTTTTTCGATGTGGTTAATGACAGAAACCAAACCCAACCCTTTGACTTAGTTTAACTACTTGCCGACCGCCGCAAGTAAATATACTGCAGCGGTCAGCCCCGGCCAGGCAAAGTGACATATATATACGTGTTGGTGTATTGGCTCTCCGGCTTGTGAGCCAATAGCGGGCGAGCGCGCGCCCGCTGAGGCGAGCGTGCGCCCGCCACGGCTCGTTCACTAAGGAGTCCGTGCGTGTGACCGGCGGACCCGATGTCCGCCGGTCACTCGCCAATCGTTGGTAGAGCGGGAGAAAGGCAGGCGGCTAATGTAAACAAGCCGTCTGTCATTCTCCCCTGTGTAAAAATGGAGATCAGACGGTTCTACTATGTAGAACCGTTGATCTCTGTTTTTACAATAGTAGACATGTCCCATTACAGTTAGAAACACGCCCCTAGGACACACTTAACCCCTCCCTCTCCAATACAGTTAACCCCTTCCCTCCCAGTGTCATTTTTACAGTAACAGTGCATATGTATAGCACTGATTACTGCAGTAATGTCACTGGTACCCCCAAAAGTGTAA
Source organism: Pelophylax lessonae (assembly GCF_965119305.1). Classification (NCBI taxonomy): domain Eukaryota; kingdom Metazoa; phylum Chordata; class Amphibia; order Anura; family Ranidae; genus Pelophylax; species Pelophylax lessonae. Next base: position 237,292,307 of record NC_138777.1, on the reverse strand, counting down.
AAAATGTCAGTCAAGGGTCCGATCTGTCCGCCGCAATGTCGCAGTCCCGCAAATAAAAAAGGAAGATCGCCGCCATTACGCGTTAAAAAAAAAAACACCAAAAATGACAAAAATCTTTCCCTTTGTTAGTAAACGCGATAACTTTTGTGCAAACCAATCAAAATACGCTTTTTGCAATTTTTTTTACCAAACATATGTAGCAGAAAACAAATTGGCCGAAAATGTTAAAAAATTTTGATTTTTACATTTTTTTTTTGGGGAATTTCATTTAAAAAAAAATTTGAAAAATATTGTTATTTTTGCAAAATTGTCGCTTTTTTTTGTTTATAGCGCATGATCAAAAAAAAAAAAAATCGCACAGGTGATCAAATACCACCAAAAGAAAGCTCTGTTTGTGGGAAAAAAAGGACATCAAATTCGTTTAGGTACAGCGTTGCACGACCGCGCAATTGTCCGTTAAAGTCACGCAGTAAAAAAAAAATCGCAAAAAAAACCCTGGTCAGGAAGGGGGGTAAAATTTACTGGGGCTTAAGTAGGTTAAAAAAAATGTATGCTCCAAGAAGCAGCTTTGATTTCTACATTTGTGCTTTTTGTGCTTTTTATCAGTAAAGATGTAAATCAAGCTGTAGTTCGGTATTGAATAGGTTAAACTAGAACTACAGTTTGTTGTTTATAGATCCATATTGTGCATAATTCTGGAGTAATACTATCATTCATATCCCTACTTTGGTGGTTTTGTTCTCATCATGTGCAGGTCTGCATGAATACTTGAGGCTGTACCCCTATGAAAGCACTTCTACGAGAGGCTGCACTTGGTTGTATCATCCTTGGTCTACATTTTGGTGTGGAGTCTGCCTTGAAGGGGAACCTTAACCACTTGCGCCCGGCGCCCACCGTACACATACTGCAGCACTCTGCCGCTGCTAGGTAAAGTGACGTACCCCTACGTCGCTCGCTTTGGCCCCTGTGGGGGGCAAGCACGCGCCGCCGCCGCCGCCGTGCTCCCGCTCGTTCCCTGGGGAGCCAGCGCGTGTGACCGGCGGCTCCGATGGCCACCGTCCACTTGCGATCTCCCGCAGCAGAGGGAGAAAGACAGACGGCTGATGAAAACACAACCGTCTGTCATTCTCCCTTAGATCATCACAGAGGCTATGCGATCCTACTATATAGGATCGCATGTCTCTGTGATGATCTTACAAGCCACGCCCCCTGATAGTTAGAATCACGCCCCTAGGGACACATTTAACCCCTTGATCACCAGTAAAGTTAACCCCCTTCCCTGCCAGTGTCATTATTACAGTAACAGTGCATATTTCTATCACTGATTAATGTAGTAATGCCCCAAAAGTGTCAAAAATGTCAGTCAGGGGTCCGATCTGTCCGCCGCAATGTCGCAGTCCCGCTAAAAATCGCAGATCACCGCCATTACTAGTAAAAAATGAAAACAATAAAAATGAAATAAATCTTTCCTGTAGTTAGTAAACGCGATAACTTTTGCGCAAACCAATCAAAATACGCTTATTGCGATTTTTATTACCAGAAATATGTAGTAGAAAACAAATTGGCCTAAAATGTTAAAAAATTTAGATTTTTACATTTTTTTTTGGGAGAATTTCATATAAAAAAAAAAAAACGTGAAAAATATTTTTTATTTTTTCAAAATTGACGCTCTTTTTAAGATAAAAATTGCACAGGTGATCAAATACCACCAAAATAAAGCTCTGTTTGTGGGAAAAAAAGGACGTCAAATTCATTTGGGTACAGCGTCGCACGACCGCGCAATTGTCCGTTAAAGTCACGTAGTGCCGAATCGCAAAATAGGGCCTGGTCTTTGAGCAGCCAAATCCTCCGGGGCTAAAGTGGTTAAGGTAGGCTTTTTCCTTAAATATCCCATTGAAGCAACTGGTAGAACTCTGGGAATCCCAGTGGGGATACTTTTTGATATTTCTGTGTTTTTTATGAGTTTTTTGCCCTTTCCCTTTCCAACAGGATAGTTTATGTTCCGTTAACCTTTTTTTTTGTTTCAGGAACACACTGATGTATGTATAGAGAAACCTTTTCCCTCCTCATTTGGGTGAAACATTTAGATGCGGTTAAGCTGCTCCTTTTCTCCGTCTGTGTGGTATAGGAGACCTTGCCTCAGGTAAGTATTAGGGGGCTGAGCACACTGAAGGTTTTTTACCTTCGTGCATGGAATGCATGAAAGTAGAAAACCTTCAGCCTTTACATGCATCTCCTGCACCATGCCCTCAGCCCTGCATCTCCTGCACCATGCCCTCAGCCCTGCATCTCCTGCACCATGCCCTCAGCCCTGCATCTCCTGCACCATGCCCTCAGCCCTGCATCTCCTGCACCATGCCCTCAGCCCTGCATCTCCTGCACCATGCCCGCAGCCCCTCCATCTCCTGCACCATGCCTGCAGCCCTGCATCATGCCCGCAGCCCCTGCATCTCCTGCACCATGTCCGCAGCCTCTGCATCTCCTGCACCATGTCCGCAGCCTCTGCATCTCCTGCACCATGTCCGCAGCCCCTGCATCTCCTGCCCATGCCCTCAGCCCTGCATCTTCTGCACCATGCCCTCAGCCCATGCATCTCCTGCACCATGCCCTCAGCCCATGCACCATGCCCGCAGCCCCCGCATCTCCTGCACCATGTCCACAGCCTCTGCATCTCCTGCCCATGCCCTCAGCCCTGCATCTTCTGCACCACGCCCTCAGCCCATGCATCTCCTGCACCATGCCCTCAGCCCATGCATCTCCTGCACCATGCCCTCAGCCCATGCATCTCCTGCACCATGCCCTCAGCCCATGCATCTCCTGCACCATGCCCGCAGCCCATGCATCTCCTGCACCATGCATCTCCTGCACCGCGCCCGCAGCCCCTCCATCTCCTGCACCATGCCCGCAGCCCCTTTCTATTCCTGCACCATGCCCGTAGCCCCTCCATCTCCTGCACCATGCCTGCAGCCCTGCATCATGCCCACAGCCCCCTGCATCTCCTGCACCATGTCCACAGCCCCTGCATCTCCTGCACCATGTCTGCAGCTTCTGCATCTCTTGCACCATGCTTGCAGCCTCTGTGGTATCTATTTTATTTTTTTAAATTTACCAGTAGCTGCTGCATTTCCCACTCTAGGCTCATATTTGAGTCAATACGTTTTTTGTGGTAAAATTAGGTGCCTCGGCTTATATTCGGGTCGGCTTATACTTGAGGATATACGGTAACTCAAAATTTCAGTGGAATGTATAACAGTGCAATAGTCCACAAAATTGTGAATATAGAATGTCCAACTCAGAAAGTGAAATCTGAGTTTGAAAGGAAAATATTCGGTGTTCCAAAATGAAAAAAGGATCCCCGCCAGTGCATCAATCACCGGAAGGAATAATCGGGACACCTTACCAGAGATAGTGAACTCTAATGCTGATGGAATGAGCAATAGGTTATTAAGCCTTGTTAATACGACCCTTGGTAATCTTTCTCTCCTCCGATCTCTCAGGTGCTCCAAAAAACAAAAAAGCTCCCCATAGTGCAATACCACCCAAAATATGTAACTTTATTAAAAAGTAGAGAACTTACATTTTCCATGTAAATAACAGGCATTCAGATTGTGATCACAAACAGTGTCAAATGGGCGAAATATCTAAAGATGAGCTCAGTTTAACCCAGCAGCCTCCTCAACGCCTTTTTTTAACACTGAAAAACCCGCACCACTGCACTGCAAGAACAGCGAGGCTGCGGTGAAGCCACATTCACTTGAATGGGTCGCACTGGGCGGCAGTACTGCCTCCCCAACACAAGGGGGAGTATAATATGTATACAACCCTCTGCAGCCACTGTGTAGGGTTAAAGGTGGCAGTCAGGGTACAATAAAACTGCAGCTCAACTGCCTATTTTTACTATCAATAAAGTGAGCGCTAAGTCAAATATGTAGCAGCTGGCACATAAAAGGTGTATATATATACGAGCTCCAAATAATCGTATAAAATCAAATATAGTGCAGCGCTCTCCAATGAAAAAATTAGTGGAACAAAATGTCCATAAATTCTGCAAACATATAAAGTCCCATTGATGGGATAGTGAAGTGTCCAAAGAAATCTTCTTAAAGCGGAGTTCCGGCCACAATAACATTTTTTATAGGGATTCACCGAAATTTCCGGCCGAAAATGGGTTAAAATGCCGAAATTAATGGCCGCTTGAGGAAGGAGGAGGGCTCAGCGCAGGTTTGAAAAGACGCACCTCTGGCCGGCCGCCCGCCTCCCTGTGATGTCCCTACTACTGCGATCTCTGCATGAATGAACTAACAGACCGAGCGGGAGGGCGGGGGGAGCGGCCGCTAATAGATAGAACTATGTGAGCCTTCACTTCTCTGTCAGAGGAGATACATGCCTTACAGAGAAGTGAAGGCTCACATAATTATATCTATTAGCGGCCGCTCCCCCCTGCCCTCCCGCTCGGTCTGTTAGTTCATTCATGGACAGATCGTAGTAGTAGTGACATCATCGGGAGGCGGGCGGCCGGCCAGAGGCGCGTCTTTTGAATAATGGACACCGGAGGAGCTGAGTGAGTAGGAGGAGGACGCTGAGGCTGATGCGGGGGGGGGGGGGGGGTGATAGCTGAGGCAGCTTACCATTGGTATTAGTATTATGCAGCATGAGGGGGTTAATGTATTGTCACTGCTGGTCACTGCTGCATTAGTGACTGACCAGTGGCAGTTAATTAACCCCTTTGTGCTGCATTAGTGCAACCAGTATCAGTGCAGCCAGTGTTAATTAACACTGATACTGGTTGCACTAATGCAGCACAAAGGGGTTAATTAACTGCCACTGGTCGGTCACTAATGCAGCAGTGACAATACATTAACCCTCTCACGCTGCATAATACAAATACCATTGGTAATTAAATTAATCTCTTCCCAACCCATCACCGTACATATACTGTGACAGGGTGGCAGTGACAGGTGTACATCGCTACCTGTTTTTGGTGTATGCCCCTCTTCTATCTAATTTAAAATTATTTGGGGGAAAAAGTAATTTTCGGTTTCGGTTTTCGGCCAATGGCATCCTGCATTTTCGGTTTCGGCCCAAAATTTTCATTTCGGTGCATCCCTAATTTTTTACATAAAAATACCCCCCTAATCCTAAGCTATCGCCAATCACCCTAACACTAACCCCACATTACAGTACATTACAGTTAGGGAATAAAAATAAGAGTGCGGCCATCTCCGGTGTGGGCATCTGAAGCCGCTGTGTCCCCCACTGTGTCCCCTCTTCTGGTTCCTGGCTACCCAGAATGCCGATCGCAATCTTGCGCATGTGCTGGAGATTGCGATTGGCAATCAGAGTAGCGGCCGGCCATTCCCATTGCATCCTGGGATTGATGACACACATCTCGCAGGACGCAATGCAAAGGAGGAAGTGACGTCGGGGGCTGCGGCCGCATAAGGAGGAAGAGGAAGGAAGGTAAGTTAATTTACATTAAAAACAAGGTAAGTGAAACAAAAAAAAAATATTAATTATCTTATTCTTTTTCAGGTTTTTTTTACTCTAACTGATGCTGCAAAGTTAATTTTTAGGGTGGAACTCTGCTTTAAAATCAAAAAGTTGGTGCAGTGTACCTAAATCACTCACCAGAAAGTAGATACTATCCAGCGTATAAAAATACACTAATGGACCAACAGTGTTACCAGGTGACCTTTCACCAATCTGTACACTCACCAGATGGCAAAAGTAGAAAAGCCTTGAACTGCTAATATGAAGCATGGTAACAATCGGTTCAGATCTGGAAGGTGGCTCGGTGGACTCCAGCAAGGGCAAACTCTACAAAAGAAACACTCACCAATGGCAGCCCAAGAGATGCTCTGATAGTGTAGAATTTATTGTATTAAAAAGGTACAAAATAGTGCTGCAGCATAAAATAAAACAAAAGTCAAACAGGACTTATATAGGTGGCCGCCGCCCCTACCAAGAGGACCAAGACATGTGTGGGCCGCTCAGGCTGTGTGAATAAAGTCCTGTGCCCACCGCTGTGAGTACTGGCCAGGAATGGAGTTCATCTATGCTCCAAGTAATGGTAGAGAGTGATAGCGAATGGCAGTCTCAGCCTGGACCCCCATCAAGCCATGCCCACAATGTGGTTCACTCTGCACACCAATGGGTGGTGTTACCAGGGCTGCCATCAGGGGGAGGGGGCAGCCCATAAACACTTAGGGGGCCCTGGCATCACTAGGGGCCCAGCCGCCCTGGTGTCCCAAGCTGCCGAGGAGATGTCTCTTTGCTGGATTTAGATGTGTTTTTTGCTGGATTGGGCTGTCTCTGATGGAGGGGCTGACTCTTTGCTGGACTGGGCTGTCTTCATGTGGGAAAGGGACGTCTCTTTGCGGGAAAGGGACGTCTCTTTGCGGGAAAGGGACGTCTCTTTGCGGGAAAGGGACGTCTCTTTGAGGGAAAGGGACGTCTCTTTGAGGGAAAGGGACGTCTCTTTGAGGGAAAGGCACGTCTCTTTGAGGGAAAGGCACGTCTCTTTGAGGGAAAGGCACGTCTCTTTGAGGGAAAGGCACGTCTCTTTGGGGGAAAGGCACGTCTCTTCGGGGGAAAGGCACGTCTCTTCGGGGGAAAGGCATGTCTCTTCGGTAGAAAGGCACGTCTCTTTGGGGGAAAGGGACGTCTCTTTGGGGGAAAGGGACGTCTCTTTGGGGGAAAGGCACGTCTCTTTGGGGGAAAGGCACGTCTCTTTGAGGGAAAGGCACGTCTCTTTGGGGGAAAGGCACGTCTCTTCGGGGGAAAGGCACGTCTCTTCGGGGGAAAGGCATGTCTCTTCGGTAGAAAGGCACGTCTCTTTGGGGGAAAGGGACGTCTCTTTGGGGGAAAGAAATGTCTCTTTGGGGGAAAGGCATGTCTCTTTGCTGAATATATGGGGCTGTCTCTTTGCTGGATTGAAATGAAATGGCCATGTGGAGGAAGGTAGGGTGAGAATTTTACCCCCCTGTGAATTGGGCATGTAAAGGTGGGAGAGGTGAAATGTTGTGGTGGCAGGCTTCATATTATTTGGCCAAAATATAATTGCTTACTAATCCTGAAAGCACTGAGGACTTGGAATACACTCTTCATTTTCATATATTAAGTTGTAGGAGTGTTAAATAAAAAGGGGGGGGTGGGACTGAAGGACTTGGTGAGATGGCCATTGGGCCCTGGGGAATGTTGGTGGTCAGGCCTGGGGGGTCCGAGCCTAAAGCTGTATTAGGGGCCCCAACATTTCTGATGGCTGCCCTGGGTGTTAAACGCGTTGGGGGCGTGGGTCTGGTGGGGGTCCAGGCTGAGACTGACATTTCCCATTACACAGCAGGCTTTAAGTTGATGTGCGGCTCCCAGGGACATCTATCACTCTCCTCCTATGTATCGCACTCACACTGCATCGCAGCCCAGCGTGCAGCGTGCGGTAATAAAATGCAGACATGCTGCATTCTATCAAATCGCACTGTGATATCAGGCACCGCAGCGCACCGCCCGTCATTGCAGTGAATGAAGTTGAACTTTTTGTACATTTCAAATAAATGCCCCCCTAGCCAGCAACATAGAGTGGCCACAGTGTTGAATCGCCTCGGCTGCTCTGCGATTTGGCTGTTCGCCAGTGTGAATTAGCCCTGAAAGGAAACCTGGAGGTTCCCCTTGCTGACTTCCTTTCTAGCAATGCTGCTAGTTACCTGGCTGTCTTCAGTTTTAATATTTTATTAATCATTTACCAAGCAGGCAGCAAGTGAAGTCAGAACTCCTGATCTGCATGCAAATTACAGCCAGGTAAGACTTTTACAAAAAAAAAAAATTCAGGTTTCCTTCAAAAGCAGGTGAAGAACCGTCCAAAGCAATGCCTATTATATTTTTCTGTTTGCGCCCCCCCCCCCCCCCCAAAAAAAAAATTTTGAGCACCAGCCGCCACTGAAGTAAGTTAACAGTAAAACGCAATATGTCTGCATGGGTGCCATTATTCCAGGAAAATTGGAAAAGGTAGAAAAGTGCAAAAGACTTAATATCCAACATGAAACGTACGCCAAATATGAACTTATCCTTTAGCTGCTCGCTTAGGTCTAGGGGACAGGGAGCAGCAATTTTACGTACCTAAACCTAATCTCCCTCCAGGGTGTAAGATCAGTGCCTGCAGACAGGGGCGTAACTACAGGGGTTGCAATTGCAAACGGGCCCCACGCTCCAGGGGGCCTGTGCGGCTCCCCTGTACATCTGGATAGGAGGGGCGGCGGGGGCAGCATGTAGAGAAATCACTGTCCTCCTTTTTCCTTCTGTAGCTGCAGGAGGAAAATGGAGGAGATTGGTTCCTCTGTATGCTGCCCCCACCACTCCTCCTATCCAGTTCACTTGTGTTCTGCTGTCTCTGGACCCTGTGTGCTCCCCTAGTCCCCCCCTCCCCCCACTGTGCTGCCCCCTCACTGTGCTCCCTCTCCATCCCCCCCCCCCACTGTGCTGCCCCCCACTGTGCCCCCTCTCCACCCCCCCCCCTGTGCTGCCCCCCACTGTGCCCCCTCTCCACCCCCCCCCCCTGTGCTCCCTCCCCTCTCCTGCCGGCTGCTGCAGGGGATGTGTCAAAATAGAGAACCAAAATAGAGAACCAGGAAGGGGTCGGTAAATATGTAATTTACCAGCTCATTCCTTTTCTGAATGGACAGAGTCATAGTCAGTCACATTGTAAAAAAAATAATAAAAAATAATACAATTAAAATACTGAAAAATAAAAACTTCCAGGATCGCAAAGGTCACACTTGCGACCGGGCCCTGGCATTCCACCACCGTGGGGGGGTCCCAAGATGGCAGGAAGGGGGGGCCACTGCAGAACTTGTGAAAGGATCCCGCTGTGGGACCGTAATAAAGGTCCCCGCAACGCGAGTAAAGAGCCCCAGGATCAGTGGGAAGATCCCCAGGCTTGAAGGGAAGGGCTCCAGCCAGGGGTCCAGGGGGGCCCTTCATGGTTTTTTGCACCGGAGCCCTGAAGGTTCTAGTTACACCTCTGCCTCCTGTCCACCCCTTGTCCCGGCCCTGGCTGTGCCCAACGGCCCTAGAAGATCCAGCCTGCCCTGCGTGAGATGGAGTGCGCTGATGTCTGCAGCCTCTTCTTCCTACCCTGTGTCATCAAGATCGACGCATAAGAAATTGCCCTGAATTATTACATATAGGGGGGGATAAGGGACACTGCACAAAGCCGGTGTGTAGGGGAAGAAGAGAAGAGTGTGACAGCAGAGAACGGGGTGGGTATATGTACCTTCACACTGCAATTACCACAATCTGTGAACTCCTGCGGCTGGAGTTTGGGGTGGAGGAACATGACTGGCCTGCACAGAGTCCTGACCTCAACCCAATAAAACACCTTTGGGATGAATTAGAGTGGAGACTGTGAGCCAGGCCTTCTCATCCAACATCAGTGCCTGACCTCACAAATGTGCTTCTGGAAGAATGGTCAAACATTCCCATAGACACTCCTAAACCTTGTGGACAGCCTTCCCAGGAGAGGTGAAGCTGTTATAGCTGCAAAGGGTGGGCCAACCCAATATTGAACCCTACGGAGTAACGCCTCGTACACACGTTCAGATAATCGGACGACTAATCGTTTGCATTTTGTTGCATGATACGAACATCGAATTCAACAACGCGTATAACCGTAGGATTTTTTTCGTACGATTCTGGAAAAGCTTCCTGGTTGCTTAGCTACGTATCAGACGGTGCAAAAGAAAAACAATGGCAGCCGGGCTTTTTTGGGGCTATTTTAGTGTTTCTGATCATGCACGTCTTTGTCGATCGATTTTTAGCGGATGGATAGTGTACTGATGAAACGATTGTCGTTCACGGGGCTATCCTACAACAGACGTTTTCCTGTTTGTTTTGTTGGATGAACTGTCGTGATTGGCTGTGGAAAGCTGTGTACTAACCATCAGATTATCGTGCGATTGGGTTGAAAGCGAGTTTTATCCTACGATTATCTGATCGTGTGTACGAGGCATTAGACTGGATACAAACTATACAATTTTTGTTGTTAGATTTCCTTTACATTTACCTTCAGCTATGTAGTGCAAGGGCCGGCCTGATTGCTTACACATTGAAATTGTTTTGGGTTTGATCTCATATTATACAGTTTTGGTAAATCTAAAGGAAAAAATCTAAAGACAATTGTATGGTGTCTATGGCCCATAAGACCGGGATGCCATTAACCACTTAAGCCCCGGAAGATTTTACCCCCGTCCTGACCAGGGCCTATTTTGCGATTCGGCACTGCGTGATTTTAACGGACAATTGCGCGGTCGTGCGACGCTGTACCTAAACGAATTTGACGTCCTTTTTTTCCCACAAACAGAGCTTTCTTTTGGTGGTATTTCATCACCTGTGCGGTTTTTACTTTTTGCGCTATAAACCAGAAAAGAGCGACAATTTTGCAAAAATAACAATATTTTTCACATTTTTTTATATGAAATTCCCAAAAAAAAAAAACGTTAAAATCAAAATTATTTAACATTTTCGGCCAATTTGTTTTATGCTACATATGTTTGGTAAAAAATAAAAAAAAAAATCACAAAAAGCGTATTTTGATTGGTTTGCGCAAAAGTTATCGCGTTTACTAACAAAGAGAAAGATTTTTATCATTTTTGTTGTTTTTTTTTTTTTAACGCGTAATGGCGGCGATCTGCGATTTTTTTTGCAGGACTGCAACATTGCGGCGGACAGATCGGACCCTTGACTGACACTTTTGGGGTTACCAGTGACATTACTACAGTTATCAGTGCTATATATATGCACTGTTACTGTAAAATGACACTGGGAGGGAAGGGGTTAACTTTTTTTTTTTTTTTTGAGAGGGAGGGGCTGTGTGTCCCTAGGGGCGTGATTCTAACTGTGATTGGCTGTGGCTTGAGGTGTAAGAACAGTGATCAACGGTCCTACATAGTAGGATCGTATGATCTCCATTCTTACACAGGGGAGAATGACAGGTGGCTGTGTTTACATTAGCCGCCTGCCTTTCTCCCAGTGTAACCGACGATTGCGAGTACCCGGCGGACATCGGGTCCGCTGGTCACAGGCGCGGGGGGGTCCGTGAACGAGTGGGGGCGCACGCTCGCTCCTCAGAGCCTCACAGGTTAGCGATGTAGTCCTACATCACTCTGCCTGTGAGGGGCTGACTGTCGCAGTATATGTAGTTGCGGCGGTCGGCAAGTGGTTAAGTGACGGTTCCCATATGTGTGACGTCAGACATCGCGTGTAATTCAGGGCGCACTGCTCTGCAAATCACATGCGATGTCTGTGCGTGGCGGATTCAGCCATACGGATTGTACGGCTAAATTTGCATCGCATGCAAGCCAAAAATCGCACAGCACCTTTCTAGATCGGCACCAGAATCGGATTGTATGGATTTCACACCTGCAATCCGATTCTTGTCTGAAGTGACAGTTGGCACTGCGATATGGGAACTGATCTGGGGGGTGTGGTTAACTTTGTATTGACCCCCCCCCAGCGGCTCACATATGGCCGTGTAAACTGCCTGCGAGTCAGGTGCGATGCCGGAACCCACAGGGGATTCGCGGGGTTCCCGCATCACGTATGCGTTTACCCGGCCCTGCAGATCATGTGTGTGTAAAGGCAGACGTCCCAATATTTTGGTAATGTAGTGTGTGGGACACCGGTGACCTCTGACCCCTGCACATGGTATGACCTCTGACCCCTGCACGTGGTATGACCTCTGACCCCTGCACGTGGTATGACCTCTGACCCCTGCACGTGGTATGACCTTTGCACCTTGTAGAACAAGTGTGTATTTCCACCATGGAGAAGCTCGGAGGAGTCTGGAAGCCAACATGGAAGATCTATTCTTCCTCAGCCTGTCAGACTTCCAGCCCCATCTATACCTCCCCCCCTCCCCCACTGACCAGCCTGGCCCACCAGTGGTGCCCCCTTCAGCTCTGACATTGCAGAACATCCCCAGCCCCTCACACAGCGCTCCTCCATGTCTCCTCCATCCCCGCACTGTGCACAGTCTGTACAGCCGCTCTGTCTGTGTCTTCCCCTTGCAGCGCTCACCTTCTGCCTGCTGTGACTGGGGGACGGTCCGTCAGCTGCACCCGTCCCCCGGAAACACGCGAGGCGGCTCATCGTTCCGCCTGGACAGCGCTGGCTAATCAGTGCACAGCACAGCATGAAATCAAAGTTCCTTAGAAAGAGCTCTGTCCATGAGCCTCATATGTCAGTCAGCTGTCCCTCATACCTCATATAATGAGCCTCATATGTCAGTCCACTGTCCCTCATACCTCATATATTGAGCCTCATATGTCAGTCAGCCATCCCTCATATAATGAGCCTCATATGTCAGTCAGCCATCCCTCATATAATGAGCCTCATATGTCAGTCCACTGTCCCTCATACCTCATATAATGAGCCTCATATGTCAGTCCGCTGTCCCTCATACCTCATATAATGAGCCTCATATGTCAGTCCACTGTCCCTCATACCTCATATAATGAGCCTCATATGTCAGTCCACTGTCCCTCATACCTCATATAATGAGCCTCATATGTCAGTCAGCTGTCCCTCATACCTCATATAATGAGCCTCATATGTCAGTCCGCTGTCCCTCATACCTCATATAATGAGCCTCATATGTCAGTCAGCTGTCCCTCAAACCTCATATAATGAGCCTCATATGTCAGTCAGCTGTCCCTCATAAAATGAGCCTCATATGTCAGTCCACTGTCCCTCATGCCTCATATAATGAGCCTCATATGTCAGTCAGCTGTCCCTCATACCTCATATAATGAGCCTCATATGTCAGTCAGCTGTCCCTCATATAATGAGCCTCATATGTCAGTCCGCTGTCCCTCATACCTCATATAATGAGCCTCATACCTCATATAATCAGCCTCATATGTCAGTCAGCTGTCCCTCATAAAATGAGCCTCATATGTCAGTCCACTGTCCCTCATACCTCATATAATGAGCCTCATATGTCAGTCCACTGTCCCTCATACCTCATATGTCAGTCAGCTGTCCCTCATACCTCATATAATGAGCCTCATATGTCAGTCAGCTGTCCCTCATATAATGAGCCTCATATGTCAGTCAGCTGTCCCTCATACCTCATATAATGAGCCTCATATGTCAGTCAGCTGTCCCTCATACCTCATATAATGAGCCTCATATGTCAGTCAGCTGTCCCTCATACCTCATATAATGAGCCTCATATGTCAGTCAGCTGTCCCTCATATAATGAGCCTCATATGTCAGTCCGCTGTCCCTCATACCTCATATAATGAGCCTCATACCTCATATAATCAGCCTCATATGTCAGTCAGCTGTCCCTCATAAAATGAGCCTCATATGTCAGTCCACTGTCCCTCATACCTCATATAATGAGCCTCATATGTCAGTCCACTGTCCCTCATACCTCATATGTCAGTCAGCTGTCCCTCATACCTCATATAATGAGCCTCATATGTCAGTCAGCTGTCCCTCATATAATGAGCCTCATATGTCAGTCAGCTGTCCCTCATACCTCATATAATGAGCCTCATATGTCAGTCAGCTGTCCCTCATATAATGAGCCTCATATGTCAGTCAGCTGTCCCTCATACCTCATATAATGAGCCTCATATGTCAGTCAGCTGTCCCTCATACCTCATATAATGAGCCTCATATGTCAGTCAGCTGTCCCTCATATAATGAGCCTCATATGTCAGTCCGCTGTCCCTCATACCTCATATAATGAGCCTCATATGTCAGTCCGCTGTCCCTCATACCTCATATAATGAGCCTCATATGTCAGTCAGCCATCCCTCATACCTCATATAATGAGCCTCATATGTCAGTCAGCTGTCCCTCATACCTCATATAATGAGCCTCATATGTCAGTCAGCTGTCCCTCATACCTCATATAATGAGCCTCATATGTCAGTCAGCTGTCCCTCATACCTCATATAATGAGCCTCATATGTCAGTCAGCTGTCCCTCATATAATGAGCCTCATATGTCAGTCCGCTGTCCCTCATACCTCATATAATGAGCCTCATACCTCATATAATCAGCCTCATATGTCAGTCAGCTGTCCCTCATAAAATGAGCCTCATATGTCAGTCCACTGTCCCTCATACCTCATATAATGAGCCTCATATGTCAGTCCACTGTCCCTCATACCTCATATGTCAGTCAGCTGTCCCTCATACCTCATATAATGAGCCTCATATGTCAGTCAGCTGTCCCTCATATAATGAGCCTCATATGTCAGTCAGCTGTCCCTCATACCTCATATAATGAGCCTCATATGTCAGTCAGCTGTCCCTCATACCTCATATAATGAGCCTCATATGTCAGTCAGCTGTCCCTCATATAATGAGCCTCATATGTCAGTCCGCTGTCCCTCATACCTCATATAATGAGCCTCATATGTCAGTCCGCTGTCCCTCATACCTCATATAATGAGCCTCATATGTCAGTCAGCCATCCCTCATACCTCATATAATGAGCCTCATATGTCAGTCAGCTGTCCCTCATACCTCATATAATGAGCCTCATATGTCAGTCAGCGGTCCCTCATACCTCATATAATGAGCCTCATATGTCAGTCAGCTGTCCCTCATACCTCATATAATGAGCCTCATATGTCAGTCAGCTGTCCCTCATACCTCATATAATGAGCCAGCTGTCCCCCCATATACTGATCACTGACACTTAAAAGAATGAGCCCCATGGGCCAGTCAGCTGTCCCAGAATTCCACATGTGAGAGCCGTGTCCTCCTTCCTGTACTACAGACACAGCCGTGTCCTCCTTCCTGTACTACAGACACAGCCGTGTCCTCCTTCCTGTACTACAGACACCGCCGTGTCCTCCTTCCTGTACTACAGACACAGCCGTGTCCTCCTTCCTGTACTACAGACACAGCCGTGTCCTCCTTCCTGTACTACAGACACAGCCGCGTCCTCCTTCCTGTACTACAGACACAGCCGTGTCCTCCTTCCTGTACTACAGACACAGCCGTGTCCTCCTTCCTGTACTACAGACTCAGCCGTGTCCTCCTTCCTGTACTACAGACACAGCCGTGTCCTCCTTCCTGTACTACAGACACAGCCGTGTCCTCCTTCCTGTACTACAGACTCAGCCGTGTCCTCCTTCCTGTACTACAGACTCAGCCGTGTCCTCCTTCCTGTACTACAGACACAGCCGCGTCCTCCTTCCTGTACTACAGACACAGCCGTGTCCTCCTTCCTGTACTACAGACACAGCCGTGTCCTCCTTCCTGTACTACAGACTCAGCCGTGTCCTCCTTCCTGTACTACAGACACCGCCGTGTCCTCCTTCCTGTACTACAGACACAGCCGTGTCCTCCTTCCTGTACTACAGACACAGCCGTGTCCTCCTTCCTGTACTACAGACACAGCCGTGTCCTCCTTCCTGTACTACAGACACAGCCGTGTCCTCCTTCCTGTACTACAGACACAGCCGTGTCCTCCTTCCTGTACTACAGACACAGCCGTGTCCTCCTTCCTGTACTACAGACACAGCCGTGTCCTCCTTCCTGTACTACAGACACCGCCGTGTCCTCCTTCCTGTACTACAGACACAGCCGTGTCCTCCTTCCTGTACTACAGACACAGCCGTGTCCTCCTTCCTGTACTACAGACACAGCCGTGTCCTCCTTCCTGTACTACAGACACAGCCGTGTCCTCCTTCCTGTACTACAGACACCGCCGTGTCCTCCTTCCTGTACTACAGACACAGCCGTGTCCTCCTTCCTGTACTACAGACACAGCCGTGTCCCCCTTCCTGTACTACAGACACAGCCGTGTCCTCCTTCCTGTACTACAGACACAGCCGTGTCCTCCTTCCTGTACTACAGACACAGCCGTGTCCCCCTTCCTGTACTACAGACACAGCCGTGTCCTCCTTCCTGTACTACAGACACAGCCGTGTCCTCCTTCCTGTACTACAGACACCGCCGTGTCCTCCTTCCTGTACTACAGACACAGCCGTGTCCTCCTTCCTGTACTACAGACACAGCCGTGTCCTCCTTCCTGTACTACAGACACAGCCGTGTCCCCCTTCCTGTACTACAGACACAGCCGTGTCCTCCTTCCTGTACTACAGACACAGCCGTGTCCTCCTTCCTGTACTACAGACACAGCCGTGTCCTCCTTCCTGTACTACAGACACAGCCGTGTCCTCCTTCCTGTACTACAGACACAGCCGTGTCCTCCTTCCTGTACTACAGACACAGCCGTGTCCTCCTTCCTGTACTACAGACACAGCCGTGTCCTCCTTCCTGTACTACAGACACAGCCGTGTCCTCCTTCCTGTACTACAGACACAGCCGTGTCCTCCTTCCTGTACTACAGACACAGCCGTGTCCTCCTTCCTGTACTACAGACAGATTCACCCCAAAGCCATCCCCCTTTCCTGGAAAGTCTTCTTATTGTGATTATAAGAAGGTGTTTTCCCCATTCACTTTACCCACCTCATTCACTTCATGTACTTCAGTTACCTCATTTATCAATTCACTTCATTCCCCTCATTTACTTCACTATATACATATATATATATATACTCATCAGGCACAACGTTGTTACCTCCTCCCTAATATTGAGTGGGTCCCTCTTTTCCCTCCCTGACCCTTCTCTTCATGGCCTCCATTAGACCTCTGAAGATATGCGGTGGTATCCGGGACGGAGCCGTCACTAGCAGATCCTTTAAGTCCTATAAGTTAGGAGGTGAGGCCTCCATGGATCGGCCTTATTTTTCCAGCACATCCCACAGATGTTCGGTTGGATTGGGATCTGGAGAATTTGTAGGCTAAATCAAGACCTCCAACTCACTGTTGTGTTCCTCAGGCCATTCTTGAACCATTTTTGCAGTGTGGTCGGCAGAGTTGTATAAAGTACTCAAAAACCATACTTGAGTAGAAGTGGAAGTGCTCGATCAAAAAGTGACTTGAGTAGAAGTACTAAAGTATTCAACATTTTTTGTACTTATGTATTGCAAGTAGTTTTTTTTTAAATTTTGCTACTCAAGTACTGAAAGTAAAAGTACAAGTACTGTGTTATGTAGTTATTAAAGAAAGAAGTCAAAAGTTTGAACATCATATTGTTTTTTATTATTTCAAATGCAGCTTTTATTTATACATACAGTAGCTTTTATTTTCCTATGCGCTGATAATACACAATGTTTTGAGCTTCATGAAACCTGCCATCTACTGTTCTGGCAATGGTAATTTTTATAATTGTAACGAGTAACTATGCAGCACAAAAAAAAAATATCGGAGTAGAAGTATTGAAATCATCGAAAAAATGTAGTGAAGTAAAAGTGGAAGTAGGAGAAAAAAATTCTACTCTAGGAAAGTACAGATACCGCCTTTCCGTACTTAAGTACAGTAGTGAAGTAGTTCTACTTAGTTACTATACATCTCTGGTGGTCGAGGCACATTTTCCTACTAAAAGAGGCCACTGCCTTCGGGAAATACTGATTCCATGAAGGGGTGTACAATGTTTGGGTAGGCGGTACGCATCCAGTAACATCCACATGAATGGCCGGAGCCAAGGCTTTCCAGCAGAACATTGCCCAAAGCATCGCCCTGCCTCTGTGCCTTCTTCCCATACTGCATCCTGGTGCCATCTCTTACCCAGGTAAGTGACCCACCCGGCCACCCACATGACTCATCAGACCAGGCCACCTTCTTCCATTGCTCTGTGCTTCAGTTCTGATGCCACGTGTCCATTGTATATACTGCATACAGGTATATGTATATATTCATTTTTATTGCTTACTTTTATTGCTTTTTATTGTTTCCTTTTCTGATTGATGAAACTACAGATCTGTGTTGATGGGCTCTGGCCTTGTGTTGATGGCGTCAGTTTCTTCTGAGCTCATTGAGGATTCATTGACAGGTGCATCTTAGGGATTTGCATTCATATACAATAAATTTGTATGGGAATGCAAAACTTGTCTGAAAGGAACAAAAGCCCATTGACTCGGCCCTATAAGACGTATGCAGGCCTTGGACTGAGCTAGACCTTCAAAAGTTTTTATACAGAACAAAGCTGGGTGAAATATTTATTTTAAATGTGTTTGGTTATTGTTATACAGGATTAAGCCCCCGTTCACACTGGGGCGACCTGTGAGGCGACCTGGTCGCCTCACAGGTCGCCGCAGGTCGCCTCCCATAGGGAAGCTGCGGACCCGTTCTGATAGGAGCGACACAAGTCGCTCCGACTCAGAAAAAGGGTCCGGAGCTTCTTTGGGGCGACCAGGAGGCGACCGCCATAGACTTCAATGTTACGAAGTCCGTGGCAGCCGCTCCGAGGTAGCGGCGCGCTGCTCGCACCGCGACCTCGGAGATCGCGGTGCGAAGTAGCGTCGCCCCAGTGTGAATGGGGGCTTACAGTATCTCACAAAAGTAAGTACACCCCTCACATTTTTGTAAATATTTTATTCTATCTTTTCATGTGACAACACTGAAGAAATGACACTTTGCTACAATGTAAAGTAGTGAGTGTACAGCTTGTATAACAGTGTAAATTTGCTGTCCCCTCAAAATAACTCAACACACAGCCATTAATGTCTAAACCGCTGGCAACAAAAGTGAGTACACCCCTTAGTGGAAATGTCCAAATTGGGCCCAAAGTGTAAATATTTTGTGTGGCCACCATTATTTTCCAGCACTGCCTTAACCCTCTTGGGCATGGAGTTCACCAGAGCTTCACAGGTTGTCACTGGAGTCCTCTTCCACTCCTCCGTGATGACATCACAGAGCTGGTGGATGTTAGAGACCTTGCGCTCCTCCACCTTCCGTTTGAGGATCCCCACAGATGCTCAATAGGGATTAGGTTTGGAGAGGGGCGAATTTTAGAGATGTTACGGAGGTGAAGTCTACAAGCTTTTGACAACAATTGGATTTGGGGCTGAAAGGACTGGTCAGAGTCTAGGATTACACCTAGTACTACCCTGGCATAAGGGGAGGGATTGATTGTTGGTTGCATTATTGGTTTTGATGGAAAAGTCATGGAGGGGGGCACGGTTGGGGGGAATATTATCAGCTCGGTTTTAGAGAGATTTGGTTTAAGGAAGCGGTGCTACATCCATGCTTATATGTCCATTAGTAAGTTAGTAATGCGGGAGGAGACAGAAGGAGTAAGGTGAGGAGTACAGAGATAGATTTTGGTGTCTTCGGCATAGAAATGGTATTGGAAGCCATGGGAGGTTATCAAGTGACCAAGGAAGGAGGGGAAAAAAAGAGAAGAGAAGGGGTCCAAGGATAGAGTCTTGGGGGACCCCCACAGAAAGGAAAGGGCAATAGAGAGGAGGAGACAAAGTTTTAGGTAACACTGAAGGGGCGCTGTAATACCGTAGGTAGGAGGAGAACCAGGATAGAGCAGAATCTTGCAGGCCAAAGGAATGGAATTTTACCTAGAAGGAGCGGGTGGTCAACAGTATCAAACGGTAAAACAAACTCAGTCAGTCGGCGTAGGACTGGCGTCTTCCGGAGCGCCTTTTCCTAGGCACCAGCCCTCCTATTCAGTCTGCCTCCAGGTACAATATTTATTAATAAATTGCTGCCATTCGGATGGCCCCCGTACACGCGTCAAGGAGCTCCATTTACGAAGCGTTTGACATGCCTTGCAGGTCCTTCTTCCACAATGACCTTGTAAAAATCAAAGTTAAAATTTAACAACTGCTCATTCAGTGCATTAAACTCATCTAACATACTAAATTCAGGTCGGATTTAGAGGGAATATTTCCAGAAGCACGCTTTTGGAAGGATGTGTTTACATGCCGTTACAGAGGACGGGCAGGGGTGGGTCTGTGCATGAATCAGAATAATTTCCTGCAGAATTACTTTAAGAGATTTATAATTAGCCCTTTTTTATGCTTGCTTTACCTGAGGATGATTATTGAACTAAGATGGAGTCGAAAGACACAAGTGCTGCATTCTATTGGGAAGTACATTGCTTGCATCCAACATAATCAACATTGATCTGTGAAAATGACAGAATAGGTTTATTGAAGGTAAACGGGGATCTGCGTCCTTTTCTTTTGGGCTTCCAGTAAGCCTATTATGGAAACAGACCGGTATGGTATTGGCCAGTGTTTCTCAACTTTTTTTTTGGTACCAAGGCACCCTTTACAATGATACACAGTCTCAGGGCACCCCATTCAAAAATGTAAAGAACTAAACTTATAGTTTTACATACCGCTGCAACATCTACACACGTAGGACCCCCAATGTTAGAGGTGATTTTCCAAAGCAAATACATCTTTGCACTCTGGTACTGATTAGTATTCACTCCGTTTCTCTCCCTCACTCAGTAGTACTAATGGAGAAGGGCAGTTCCCAAACAAGGATGCTGTGTGGGTGCCCAATGTCCAAAGGGTGGTAATAAATAGCGCTTACTCAGACTGGTCTGGTGGTAAGTGGGGTCCCCCAAGGCTCAGTCCTGGGACCAACCTTGTTCAATTTATTCATAAACAGCATTGAGGACGGGATCAGTAGTTCAATATAAGTTTTTGCAGATGACACAAAATTGGGCAGGGCAATAACTGCACAGCATGAAGCAGATATCCTACAGAATGACCTGGACAAAATAACAGAGTGGGCAACGGCATGGCAAATGAGGTTTAATGTGGAGAAGTGTAAGGTTTTGTACTTGGGGACTAAAAACATAAAAGCACAATACACTTTAGGGGGGGAACCTTTGGGGGAATCAAAAATGGAGAAAAATCTGGGAGTCTTGGTAGAGGATAGACTAAGCAATAGCATGCAATGTCAAGCGGCAGCTGCCAAAGCCGGCAGAATATTACCATGCATAAAGAAAGGGATGTATTCCAGAGATAAAACTATAATCCTTCCACTTTATAAAACTCTGGTCCGACAGCATCTGGAGTATTCTGTCCAGTTCTGGTCGCCAGTCCTCAGGAGGGATGTGTTGGAGCTGGAGAGAGTCCAGAGAAGGGCAACTAAACTAATTAGGGGATTGGAGGACCTTAATTATGAAGAGCGTCTGCAATCGCTTGATTTATTCTCCCTGGAGAAGAGACGCCTGAGAGGGGACATGATAGCAATTTATAAATATCTCAATAATGATCTCGGCATAGTAAAAAAGCTATTCAGTCAAAGGGATTGCATGAGGACTCGAGCAGTGCTGTATTTTGGCCTAGGCCAACAAGGCCCAGGCCTAGGGCAGCACTTTATAGGGGGGCAGCAAAAAAGCCGCCCCCCCCCCTCTACCTGAGACTCTATTGACCACTGGTTGCTAGAGCCGCCTCTCTCACCCCCCCTCTCGCTCTCTTTCTCACTCACCCCCTCTCTCACCCCCCCCCCCCTCTCTCTCTCTCTCACCCCCCTCTCCTGAGATCTAAGGGGTTAATGCTGGGACTTGTAGTCCTTCAATTTTGGAGGGAGTTACATCCGTTAAAAAGGAAGGAGTGGGGCAAATTTACTTAGGAAGGGGAGTCTTGCCTAGGGCAGCACAAAACCAAAATACACCACTGGACTCGAGGGCATACAATGCGATTAGAGGAGAAGCGTTTTAACCCCAGGCAACGTGGGGGGTTCTTTACTGTTAGGGCTACAAGATTGTGGAATTCTCTACCACAAGAGGTGGTTTCTGCAGGAAGTATGGTGGCTTTCAAAAGACTCTTGGACGTACATCTCAAGGATCTTAACATTCAGGGGTATTAGAGATGATTACAGCCACACACACCTACACAGGGGGAACTGGATGGACTGTTGTCTTTATTCAACCTCAACTACTATGTAACTATGTAACTATGTAACTATGTATGTAATGTCCTCCTTAACAATTAATGATGTAATGGATGATGTACAATGAAAACCTGTGGCTTTGTGTAACTAAAAGGCAGGCTTTCAATCACTTGATGGCTTGTATACAATTTGTGGACAATTTTAAGGCATTTTGCCAAGGTACTCCTGAAGAAACCTGAAGGCACCATGATTGAAAAAGGCTGGTATAGGCATCCCGGATATAACAAAGAAAGAACACCAGTGCTAAAGGTGAATATGGATCTCAAGTCTTTTTGAGCCTTTATAAATGATCTTGAGTATTACTTCCCTTCCAATCTCATCAGAATGGAGAAGAAACCATCCATGAGGAACTCTGCAATGTATTGGCCATGCTGCCCTCTTCAGATAGGGGTGATATTTACATGTACATATGTAGCTGAAACAGACAAACAGAGAGAGCTCACCAGTCTAGTTCATTACCATAAGACCAATTAATCGTAGAAAATAGAAATACAATGTACTCACAAAAGTGAACAACTTCAGGCATATGCAATCAATTCAGTACAGGCACTGGAATGATGCCTTCTGCAAAAGCATGGCTTATGTGCTTCAAGGGCAATACTCTCTTCCTTGGAGCTCTGCAGGGCCGTCTTTAATATTGATTGGATCCTGGGCAAATATTTCCCTCTGGAATCCACTTATCAACTGTTTGTGGGCAGTGGGGGCTCAAGGGGAAGCTGCTTTGGGCCCCACAACA
This sequence comes from Pelophylax lessonae, assembly GCF_965119305.1. NCBI lineage: Eukaryota > Metazoa > Chordata > Amphibia > Anura > Ranidae > Pelophylax > Pelophylax lessonae. The sequence continues at coordinate 237,269,783 of NC_138777.1, read as the reverse complement.
ATGACTGAGTGGGGTGTTGTCAAGCTTGTGGGGTGTTGCCAAGTTTACCAGCTTTATGGAGATGCTGATTTCATTTTCCAGCAGGACTTGGCACCGCCCACACTGCCAAATCTACCAATACCTGGTCACATCATCATGGGATCACTTTGCTTGATTGGCCAGCAAACTCGCCTGACCTAAACCCCATAGAGAATCTGTGGGGGATTGTCAGGAGGAAGATGAGAGACACCAGACCAAACAATGCAGAGGAGCTGAAGTCCGTTATCTAAGCAACCTGAGATTCCATAACTCCTCAGCAGTGCCACAGGCTGATCGCCTCCATGCATTGATGCAGTAATTCATGCAAAAGGAGCCCCGACCAAGTATTGAGTGCATCCTATACTGTACATGGACAGACTTCCCATCCTATACTGTACATGGACAGACTTCTCCCCCTATACTGTACATGGACAGACTTCTCATCCTATACTGTATATGGACAGACTTCCCATCCTATACTGTACATGGACAGACTTCCCATCCTATACTGTACATGGACAGACTTCTCCCCCTATACTGTACATGGACAGACTTCTCCTATACTGTACATGGACAGACTTCCCATCTTATACTGTACATGGACAGACTTCTCTCCCTATACTGTACATGGGCAGACTTCCCATCCTATACTGTACATGGACAGACTTCTCATCCTATACTGTACATGGACAGACTTCTCCCCCTATACTGTACATGGACAGACTGCTCCCCCTATACTGTACATGGACAGACTTCCCATCCTATACTGTACATGGACAGACTTCTTCTCCTATACTGTACATGGACAGACTTCTCCTCCTATACTGTACATGGACAGACTTCTCCCCCTATACTGTACATGGACAGACTTCCCATCCTATACTGTACATGGACAGACTTCTCCCCCTATACTGTACATGGACAGACTTCTCCTCCTATACTGTACATGGACAGACTTCTCCTCCTATACTGTACATGGACAGACTTCCCATCCTATACTGTACATGGACAGACTTCTCCCCCTATACTGTACATGGACAGACTTCTCCCCCTATACTGTACATGGACAGACTTCTCCTCCTATACTGTACATGGACAGACTTCTCCTCCTATACTGTACATGGACAGACTTCCCATCCTATACTGTACATGGACAGACTTCTCCCCCTATACTGTACATGGACAGACTTCTCCTCCTATACTGTACATGGACAGACTTCTCCTCCTATACTGTACATGGACAGACTTCTCCTCCTATACTGTACATGGACAGACTTCCCATCCTATACTGTACATGGACAGACTTCTCCCCCTATACTGTACATGGACAGACTTCTCCTCCTATACTGTACATGGACAGACTTCTCCTCCTATACTGTACATGGACAGACTTCCCATCCTATACTGTACATGGACAGACTTCTCATCCTGTACTGTACATGGACAGACTTCTCCTCCTATACTGTACATGGACAGACTTCTCCTCCTATACTGTACATGGACAGACTTCTCCTCCTATACTGTACATGGACAGACTTCTCATCCTATACTGTACATGGACAGACTTCTCCCCCTATACTGTACATGGACAGACTTCTCATCCTATACTGTATATGGACAGACTTCCCATCCTATACTGTACATGGACAGACTTCCCATCCTATACTGTACATGGACAGACTTCTCCCCCTATACTGTACATGGACAGACTTCTCCTATACTGTACATGGACAGACTTCCCATCTTATACTGTACATGGACAGACTTCTCTCCCTATACTGTACATGGGCAGACTTCCCATCCTATACTGTACATGGACAGACTTCTCATCCTATACTGTACATGGACAGACTTCTCCCCCTATACTGTACATGGACAGACTGCTCCCCCTATACTGTACATGGACAGACTTCCCATCCTATACTGTACATGGACAGACTTCTTCTCCTATACTGTACATGGACAGACTTCTCCTCCTATACTGTACATGGACAGACTTCTCCCCCTATACTGTACATGGACAGACTTCCCATCCTATACTGTACATGGACAGACTTCTCCCCCTATACTGTACATGGACAGACTTCTCCTCCTATACTGTACATGGACAGACTTCTCCTCCTATACTGTACATGGACAGACTTCCCATCCTATACTGTACATGGACAGACTTCTCCCCCTATACTGTACATGGACAGACTTCTCCCCCTATACTGTACATGGACAGACTTCTCCTCCTATACTGTACATGGACAGACTTCTCCTCCTATACTGTACATGGACAGACTTCCCATCCTATACTGTACATGGACAGACTTCTCCCCCTATACTGTACATGGACAGACTTCTCCTCCTATACTGTACATGGACAGACTTCTCCTCCTATACTGTACATGGACAGACTTCTCCTCCTATACTGTACATGGACAGACTTCCCATCCTATACTGTACATGGACAGACTTCTCCCCCTATACTGTACATGGACAGACTTCTCCTCCTATACTGTACATGGACAGACTTCTCCTCCTATACTGTACATGGACAGACTTCCCATCCTATACTGTACATGGACAGACTTCTCATCCTGTACTGTACATGGACAGACTTCTCCTCCTATACTGTACATGGACAGACTTCTCCTCCTATACTGTACATGGACAGACTTCTCCTCCTATACTGTACATGGACAGACTTCTCATCCTATACTGTACATGGACAGACTTCTCCCCCTATACTGTACATGGACAGATAAATAAATTGCCCACTCACCAGATGCTGTGTCATAAGACATATAGGACCCACAGCATCTGGTGAGTGGGCAATTTATTCATTTATCACGGGAAAGGAAGCACCAAGTTATTAGAAGAAGCACCAGCACTTTAGCACATATATCGAAATTGGACTTTATATACTATTTTAAAGGTTGATTGATTTATCACTATACATTGGAAGGACTATTATATTTTTTTTATTATTTTTTTATTATTAATTTTAAAGTGATTTATTTATATTGAATATTTATTTCCACTATGAACTTTTAGCACATATTTGAGTATATGTATTTCCACTAGGGAACAGCAAGCGCTAGAGGTATCACTATTGTGAATACTTTTCTTTCAATGTGTAAATATTAACCATTTTAATGTGCTATTAATTATTTAATTATATTTATTATTTATATTAATTACTGCTGTGTTGAAAAATTAATTGCTGGATCTGCTTCCTGAATGATGCAGGGGTATACAAATCTATGCAGGATGCAGTCCGGTTTTGTCCAGCCCAGTCACAAGATGTAGGCAACCGGTCGAGCTTGTACGAGCTTTCCCTGCATACGCAGTTACGACGGCGGCCCGCAACCATTTTCTTTACAGGCACCAACTGCCCGTAACGGGCATTTACGGGCACCCTGATTAACGTGCGCTTGCCAGGACAATGTATATTACCCGGGCAGGTTCCTGTTTGCCGGAACTGTCCCGGCAAAAACGGGACAGTTGGCAAGTATGATTGAATGGGACAAATGGACTTCATGCAATACAGATCCCAATATTCACTGTGTAGTGGGATGAATGGAGAGATGATTTTTATTAAACTGCCCGATAAAGCTCTTTCTCTTGGCCCTGAGGGACTTAGAGAGAGAGCCCCTCTGTCTGGTTGTTCGTCTGCCAGTGAGAGACCATACCAGCGGAGATCCAAGCCTAAGGTTGGGAGTGAGGACATCTGGGGGCAGTGCACCGTCTGCTTCCCATCCCTAATCACCAGAGGATTCTGGAAAGAGACTGAGGGGTCCCCCTTCTACAACGAGAGGTCACTGCAGCATCCTGGGAACTGGTGAGAGGGATATTGGCCCACTGCTGATATACTGCTAGTAGGGATTGTGCCACTCAGCACAGGACACCAAGTGTACCCAATCCATACCACACCCATACTGCACCCTATACCGCACTTATTCCAAAACCTAGACTGCACCTACAACGCATTATACCAAACCTTTACCACATCTGAATCACATCTACCTTGCACCTGTGCCGAGACTACAGCATACCTAACATTGGTTTGCACAGACTATTGCATTAGGGTGTGCACCCCAAAGCTCAAACACACATTCTTGTATGTATATGTTAGGGATTGATCGATTATCTGCAAAGCCAATATATCAAGGGCCGATATGCACTTTCCCCGATATATCAGAATCGGCCCCAGAGGTTACTGATATTGTGGATATTTCGGGAAAGTGCTTGTACCGAAGTGATCCCTGCAGCTAGAGGCATCACCCCGGTACATAGCCGACGGTCGGCTGTCTTGTAATGTCAACCGATGCGGCTGAGAAGTCACTCGGCTGTCATTACAAGGAGCTGGAGGGGACGTCTCCCCCCCTCCCGTCGCCTTCCGCGGCTCGCCCGGGTCTCCAGTCCCATCGGGAAACCCGGGCAACCAGCCTGCACGGCCGCCGAAAATCCGATCAAAGCTGCATTCGGCTCTGATTGGGTCTCCATGAAAAAACCCGGAACTGACATCACTTCCGGGTACTCGGCGCCAGATTAAAAAAATGACAGCATTCAAAACAGCCAAACATGTGCAGAGGAGGGGTTTGGGGTCTTTTAGACCCCCAGATTCCTCCACAAGAGTACCTGTCAAGAAAAAATATATATATATTTTTTTTTAAATGTACGAAAATATCGGCGCATATCGGCCGATACTGATACACATCGGCCAAAATATCGGTATCAGTATCGGCAACGAAAGACCGATATCGGTCGATCACTAGTATATATATATATATATATATACACATATATATATATATACAGTATATCTATACAGACAGACACACACTTGTAAATGTAAAACATTTTAAAATGTAGGGCAGTGGATGGTTTCAGGTGGGCAGTGGGCAGTGTCAGTATTTTTTTTCTTAATATTCATTTTTACAGTATTTTTTATTTACATTTTACAGAGATTCCCCACCCCCCTTTCTCTGCAGTATCAGCTGCATTGGACAGTGAATTAATGGGAAATGCTCTGTGGGTAGCTTCCTCATAAACTGAAGCACAGTAAACACAGTTTATTAGACTTCAGTTATGAATGAACACAGTCAGTGATCTGTACCAATCCCACACTGTGCTCATTCACAAAAGGAAGCAGCCATTAAATGACACGGGCCCAGGCAGCAGGGGCAATCTAGGCCACATGGGGGTGATTAGGGTGTGCCCAGGCACACCCCCTGCGCATGCCTATGATAACTATACTGCACCTATACTGCATGCAGGTTAACTGTTAAGTGCAAAGAACATCTCAAGTAACTGCCCCTCCCCTAATAATTATTCTGCTAACCCTCTTTGTCCCCCTGCCCCCTCCGCTGCCATCTTCCTATTCTTATGGGCAATGGTGCCTGTTTGCTTTGATATTACTTTCCTGTGATATTATATGTGTAGCAGCAACCAGGTGAGGAGTACAAAGACAAGTGTGTCTTCCTACAGTCAAGCATGGTGGTGGGAGTGTCATGGTCTGGGACTGCATGAGTGCTGCCGGCACTGGGGAGCTACAGATCATTGAGGGAACCATGAATGCCAACATGTACTGTGACATACTGAAGCAGAGCATGATCCCCTCCCTTCAGAGACTGGGCCGCAGGGCAGTATTCCAACATAATGACCCAAAACACCTCCAAGATGACCACTGCCTTGCTAAAGAAGCTGAGGGTAAAGGTGATGGACTGGCCAAGCATGTCTCCAGACCTAAACCCTATTGAGCATCTATGGGGATCCTCAAACAGAAGGTGGAGGAGTGCAAGGTCTCTAACATCCACCAGCTCTGTGATGTCATCATGGAGGAGGGGAAGAGGACTCCAGTGACAACCTGTGAAGCTCTGGTGAACTCCATGCCCAAGAGGGTTAAGGTAGTGCTGGAAAATAATGGTGGCCACACAAAATATTTACACTTTGGGCCCAATTTGGACATTTTTACTTAGGGGTGTACTCACTTTTGTTGCCAGTGGTTTAGACATTAATGGCTGTGTGTTGAGTTATTTTGAGGGGACAGTAAATTTACACTGTTATACAAGCTGTACACTCACTACTTTACATTGTAGCAAAGTGTCATTTCTTCAGTGTTGTCACATGAAAAAATAGAATAAAATATTTACAAAAATGTGAGGGGTGTACTCACTTATGTGGAATACTGTGTATATATATATATATATATATAATGTTTGCTTCTTCTGTGTGAGATCTAACATCAATTGATCTAACTTGTTCTAACAAAGATCTAACAAACTGCATAAGTTTTATTAAAAAAGTTTGATTTTGGGGGGCTAACCTTGCTGAAGTCACATACATTTTCCTTTCAGATCCTTTTCAGACACTTAGGCCCACTGGGCAGCACAATGGTTTGGTGGTTAGAGCGTCTCCCTTGCAGCACTGGGGTGCTCTGTTTGAAGCCCGGCCAGGGTTATACATGTATGGAGTTTGCATGTTCTCCCTGTGTTCCCATGGGTTTCCTCCCGGTACTCTGGTTTCCTCACACACCAAAAGACATGCTGGTAGGGTAATAGGCGCCTGTCTAAAATGACCCTCGTATGTGAGATACTGTAAGCTCTTAGAGGGCAGGGACTGGTGGGAATATACAGCTTGTAATATGGTGGCACTATATAATTACCTGTAATAAATGATAAAATAAATACACAATCTACTGTTAAGCAGAGAATGATGTTAGCGGTCACCCCTGGGCCTCCATGACCTCTTCAGGCTTCGGCCTTGTGCGTTGGCACGCTCCTCCGCGATAGAAATATAACTGTAGTAGGCGCATCGTTCCCATTATCACATTGGCCGCAAAGCTCGATGGAATTCCCCGGCATCAGCTGTTCCCTGTGGGGACGCCAGGGTTTTCCCCAGCCCCTGTTGTGTGTATCAATGTGAAAATCTGATTGTGAGAAGAAAACTGCTTGAGTTACCAAAGCATGTGTCAGCAGCAGATGAGCGAGGACTTGGCACGGCGCACCGTTTTTTCGAGGCGAGGATCTACTTGGCACACAGAACACGTTGGGCACATCTGCCGCTTCTGATAGCAGCTGCAGCATGTGTTGGCACACACAGATATGCGTGGTGTTATTATCCCAGCACGGATGAGCGTGTCACCTACCTGTGGCGTTTCCATTAACGTCTCCCATATGTAAACATTGCGTGCGTATTTACGCCCATCCTTATGCTGATAGGTTGGCGAATGGAGCAGCTGCATGGTACGTCGTATTAGGGGTTGAACTTGTTATCTCCATTCTATAGGTTGGAATTGGACTTATTCAGTAAGACCGACAATGTGCAATGATGATGTCAAGTCATTATAGGGTGTGCAGCCATTGGTTGTGTTCTGTCTATGTATCAGGTGTCATGGCTTCCAGTCAAACGTTGGCAGCAGAAGCTTAGATGCCACGAGCAAGGGGCACCTGTTTGCTATAACGACTTGATGTACAGTGGGGTAAATAATGATTTGATCCCCTGCAGATTTTGTACGTTTTCCAGCTTACAAGGAAACAAACGGTTTATAATTTTTATCATAGGTGTATTTTATATCATAGAGACAGAATATCGACCAAAAATCCAGAAAAAACACATGATACAAATGTTATAAATGGAGTTGAAGTTCAGTAAGTAAAATAATATATTTGATCCCGAAGCATAACATGACTTAGTGCTTGGTGGAGAAACCCTTGTTGGAAGCACAGAGGTCAGAGGTTTCATGTAGTCGGTGACCAGGTTTGCACACATCTCAGGAGGGATTTTGGTCCTCTCTTCTTTACAGATCTTCTCTAAATCCTTAAGGTTTCTTGGCAACTCAAAGTTTCAGCTCCCTCCATAAATTTTCTATAGGATTAAGGTCTGGAGACTGGCTAGACCACTCCATGACCTTAATGTGCTTCTTCTTGAGCCACTCCTTTTTTGCCTTGCCGGTATGTTTTGGGTCATTGTCACAGAGGTCAGACGTTTCTTGTAGTTGGTGACCAGGTTTGCACACATCTCAGGAGGTATTTTGGTCCACTCTTCTTTACAGATCTTCTCTATATCCTTAAGGTTGCTTGGCTGGCACTTGGTAACTCGAAGTTTCAGCTCCCTTCATAAATTTTCTATAGGATTAAGGTCTGGAGACTGGCTAGACCACTCCATGACCTTAATGTGCTTCTTCTTGAGCCACTCCTTTGTTGCCTTGGTGGTATGTTTTTGGTCTTTGTCATGCTGAAGACCCATCCATGACCCATCTTCAGTGTTCTGGCTGAGGGAAGAAGGTTCTGATCCAAGATTTTACAATGCATGGCCCCCGTCTATTGGCCCCTCAATGGGGCAAAGTTGGCCTGTACCTTTAGCAGAGAAACAGCCCCAAAGCCTCATGTTTCCACCTCCGTGCCTGACTGTAGAGATGGTGATCTTGGGGTCATAGTCAACATTTTTCTTCCTCCAAACATGGCACAAGAAGGCACATGTACAGGCCCGTCTCAAGTTTGTCATTGAAAATCTAAATGATGATTCAGAGAAGGATTGGGATTAAGTGCTGTGCTTAGATGAGGCCAAATCTGAGCTCTTTGGCATTAACTCGACTAGCCATGTTTGGAAGAAGAAAAACGTTGACTATGACCTTAAGAATACCATCCCTACAGTCAAGTACAGAGGTAGAAACATTACGCTTTGGATCTGTTCCTCTGCTAAAGTGACGATGGGCCGTGGATGGGTCTTCCAGCATGACAATGACCCAAAACATACTGCCAAGGCAATAAAGGAGTTTCTCAAGCAGAAGCACATTAAGGTCATGAAGTGGCCTAGCCAGTCTCCAGACCTTAATCCTATAGAAAATGTATGGCGGGAGCCAGTGCTTTAAGTGGCCCAAAAGAGGTGCCGGTACTCTATTATAGCCTATAAATTTTGTCGCCCCCCCCCCCACCCCACATCAGGGTCCCCACAGAGCACCCCCCATGGCCTGGGCTGGGACTCCGGAGCAGGGGGACTCACTGGTGCTGACTGGTCTGGCTCTGGAGTGGGAAATATTCTGGGGAGGGGGGCAATTGAGGGCGCAGATGTCCAAAATGAGCATACTGGTACGCTAAGGCGCACGGAGAGGTGGTGGTATGCTCAAGAGCCATATTTGGAAGTGGCGGTACTGAGTACCAGTGCATACCGGCCCACTTAAAGCACTGGAGAGAGCTGAAACTTTCAGTTGCCAAGCGACAGTCAAGAAACCTTAGGGATTTAGAGAAGATCTGTAAAGAAGAGTGGACCAAAATCCCTCCTGAGATGTGTGCAAACCTGGTCACCAACTACAAGAAACGTCTGACCTCTGTGCTTCCAACAAGGGTTTCTCCACCAACTACTAAGTCATGTTTTGCTTGGGGATGAAATACTTATTTTACTCACTGAACTGCAACTCCATTTATAACATCTGTATCATGTGTTTTTTCTGGATTTGGTTGATATTCTGTCTCTATCATATAAAATATACCTATGATAAAAATTATACACCCACCATTTCTATGTAAGTGGGAAAACTTACACAATCTGCAGGAGATGAAATTATTGTTTTCCTCATTGTATCAGGGTATAACGTAGGTTGGGTATGTAGTGGTACCCTCACAGGAGCTGCTAAGTAGATGTCCAGTGACCCTTTTCCCAGTAGTTTCCTCACAGCCAAGCACACAGTTCTAGTCACTCTTCAGGCTCATTACCCAGTCTAGGGCTATGCTTTTTTTTTATGCTTTAATAAGAAATGTTATGGTCGATGGCCAATGGTAGGATGTTCCAGCAGTGGCGGCCTGTCCATTGGGGGCGCAGGGGAGCCACCACCCCCATCCATGCATCCGGCCCCCTAATCTACATGCAAAGCGCCAGATGCATGGATTCCAATGTTTTTGTTTTTTTTTAGCACGTGATTAGAGCCAGAGGCTCTAATAGGCTTCAAAGCAGGGTGGCTCGGGGCGCAGAGCACTGCGCCCTGAGCCCACCCAGTTGTGTGACAATAGCAAATGAATATTCGCTATTGTCACACGGATTCTCCTCCTGGCCAATCAGGAAGCGGGTCCTGAGACCCATTTCCCGATTGGCCGAAAGTAGAAGCCATGCCATTTGCCAAGGAGGGAGGAGACGCAGGAGACTGAGGGGGAAGCCGCCGCCACCGCCGCTGCCTGCCCTCCAAATGTCCAGGGTTAGTGCGCCGGCAACACCGGGGGGGGGGGTATTATGTGCGGGCTGGTGTGGTCCAGGGGGTGTATGGTGTGGTCCGTCTGACCCCCCCCCCCCCCAACCCATGGAGCAACAGCCGCTGTGTTCCAGTAACCCTTAGTTATGATTGGAGGACGCTGTTGAACTGTAAGCCAAGTCCTTGCACAGGTAGAGAGTGGACTGAGCTTTGTAGTAGCAGCTTGAGAAGATTTATCTTCCTCTCTGGACTGCCTGAGCAAAGTCTTTTCACTATATAATAAATAGGCTCTTCAGGACACCAGACACAATGGGGTTGATTTACTAAAATTGCAGAGCGCAAAATCTGGTGCAGCTGTGCAATGCATTTCTAACTTCAGCTTGTTCAATTAAGCTTTGACAATAAAACCTGGAAGCTGATTGGTTTCTATGCAGAGCTGCATGGAATTTTTCACTCTCCAGTTTTAGTAAATTAACCCCAATGCCTCCTTTAAACACGCTGAGTCTAGCATAAGAGGGATGGCAGCAACAAACAGTCTCTAGGATCTCTCTCACCAGTCTGTACTCACAGATGTCCTTGGAAAGGTGTTTGCCTTCTTCTAAAACCCTCCAGACACTTTCACCCCCTGGTACCAGACTAGATCCTCAGATGACAGTCCCTCAGTCAAATTCAGCAACTCTCAGCAAGTCTCCAGCTAGCCACACTGAGACCTCAATAACCCGCAGGCAGGGCTGGCCCAAGGCATTGTGCTGCCTGGGTCCAAGAATTAAATTCTGCCCACGCCCACCAAAAGGCCCCCACATCCATTATTTTATAGAAATATATAATTTAGAAAATATGTATACTGTTTTCTTCTTCCATAACTCACCACCAGACCGGTCCACCAAACACCAACTGTCTGTCCCCAGTCCTCCTGTCACTACTGTGTCTGTCGCAAGAACCGCCATAGAAGAACCAGCCTGCTCTGCGTAAGATGGAGTGCGCTGATGTCATTGCACACACCACAATCACGTGAGGGACGTTCCCAGGAGGAGACGCTCCGCCTCCTCATACTCATCAGTTTGCACCACAGGCGGAAGTATGAGATGGGGAAATGCCGCCTGTAACGTGCTGCAAATTGGCGATACAAAAAACTGCTGGAAAAAAAATCTTGGGTGTCAATTTGCTGCCCCTTTCAAAGTTCCCCCTGGGTCCAATGGACCCAGCGGAACCCATGGCAGGGCCGGCCCTGCCTGCAGCACACAATAGAATGGCCTAGGGGGGGGGGGTAACAGTCCTCCCAGGCTGTGATCTTCTCCTCAGAAAAAAAAACAGACTGCTCTCAGTCTCAGAGTATTTATACACACTCCCAGCCACCATCTGGGCGCCTCTCTCCAGAGATTGGCCAGGGCTGCATACATATTCAGCTGACGATTAGACTCTTCCTGCCCACTAACTTCCAGAACATTTCTTGACCAGCCAGGGAAAGCAATCAAATTCTGCAGCCTCTGAAACACAGAACAGACCAGAACAAACAAACACAACTACAGAACAAGTGAACCCAAAGTAAATTTAACTAATCCTATAACCCATCTAGGAAGGTGCTACAGATATCTGAAACATATCAACAGAGTTCCAATGAGGAAAAAGCAATAAGAGGCCAAGCTGAAACTGCATTGGTAAAAAATTCCCAAAGGAGGACTAAGAAAAAGGGGCGCTTAACTACCGCACTCCCCCAGCAGCATATATCCACCTTTCCTCACTCCTGCTCCAGTCCTTTTGACTGCCAAGAGGAAAGTAAAATATATCTCATGCTTCCAGGGGCCTGTGACACCCTCTACCATGTGAGAGCGTTGGGACCTGGTTATTGGCCAATCACTACCAGGTGGGCTCAGGGACGAGGTTCTGCATGGGCAAAGGGAAATTTCACTAAAATGCAACAATCAAACAGACTTAAAGTATAATAAAGGTAACATTTCTTTATGTTTTGGATGGAGTTGAGAGGGATTAGAACACCTCCAAGTTTTTATTGCCCCCATCCTGTCCTGGAGCTCATTGGGGTAAATGAAAAGAGGGTGATGAGGTCTTTAAAGGGTCATGATAGTGATAGGAATTCATGTCTGTGTCTGGTGACTCTATTCCTCATTTAAATTACTTGAGAAGATGCTTCTTTGTCAATCTGTTGATGATGTAGTGCTAGCTCTCACCTTTTTAAAGGGAGGACTACTTTTCTTATTGTAATGTAATCTATACTAAGTCTGAAGCAAAAACCCCCTTCCTTGTGGGACTTTAAGGGTAACAATGAAATATCTCTAAGAAAGTATTTGAACTAAAATAATTTGATTTATTTGGATTCAGGTATAGTTTCTTAAGACATGATCATATCAACAGGTATTCCATACAGTGTTTGAAAATATAACTATATAGAATGGTACATCGCAATCATAGGTGCATATTATACATAATACTGTTTGAGGAGTGTTGGCAAATCCAGGATACCCCTGTATACCCCTGTATGTTGTACATTGTATACCCCTGTATGTTGTACATTGGATACCCCTGTATGTTGTACATTGGATACCCCTGTATGTTGTACATTGTATACCCCTGTATGTTGTACATTGGATACCCCTGTATGTTGTACATTGTATACTCCTGTATGTTGTACATTGTATACCCCTGTATGTTGTACATTGGATACCCCTGTATGTTGTACATTGTATACCCCTGTATGTTGTACATTGTATACCCCTGTATGTTGTACATTGTATACCCCTGTATGTTGTACATTGTATACCCCTGTATGTTGTACATTGTATACCCCTGTATGTTGTACATTGTATACCCCCGTATGTTGTACATTGTATACCCCCGTATGTTGTACATTGGATACCCCTGTATGTTGTACATTGGATACCCCTGTATGTTGTACATTGGATACCCCTGTATGTTGTACATTGTATACCCCTGTATGTTGTACATTGTATACCCCTGTATGTTGTACATTGGATACCCCTGTATGTTGTACATTGGATACCCCTGTATGTTGTACATTGTATACCCCTGTATGTTGTACATTGTATACCCCTGTATGTTGTACATTGGATATCCCTGTATGTTGTACATTGGATACCCCTGTATGTTGTACATTGGATATCCTTGTATGTTGTAAATTGGATACCCCTGTATGTTGTACATTGGATACCCCTGTATGTTGTACATTGTATACCCCTGTATGTTGTACATTGTATACCCCTGTATGTTGTACATTGTATACCCCCTGTATGTTGTACATTGTATACCCCTGTATGTTGTACATTGTATACCCCCTGTATGTTGTACATTGTATACCCCTGTATGTTGTACATTGTATACCCCCGTATGTTGTACATTGTATACCCCCGTATGTTGTACATTGTATACCCCTGTATGTTGTACATTGTATACCCCTGTATGTTGTACATTGGATACCCCTGTATGTTGTACATTGTATACCCCTGTATGTTGTACATTGTATACCCCTGTATGTTGTACATTGGATATCCCTGTATGTTGTACATTGGATACCCCTGTATGTTGTACATTGGATATCCTTGTATGTTGTAAATTGGATACCCCTGTATGTTGTACATTGTATACCCCTGTATGTTGTACATTGTATACCCCTGTATGTTGTGGTCTTTAAGGTGCCCATCTAATAGTTTTTTGAAACTATCGATGCTCCCTGCTGATACGACTGCTTGTGGAAGAGAATTCCACATCCTTACGGCTCTTACAGTGAAAAACCCCCTGTGTATTTTAAGGTTAAACCGCATTTCCTCTAGTTTTAGTGAGTGGCCACATGTCTTATTGTATTTCCTTTCTCTGAATAGTTTGTTCCTTATGCTAGGGTCACCAGTACAATATTTGTACATTGATATCATATCCCCCCTCAATCGTCTCTTCTCCGGAGAGAATAAGTTCAGTGCTTGTAGTCTTTCCTCATAGCCGATGCCCTCCATTCCCCTAATTATTTTTGTTGCCCTTTTCTGGACTCTCTCCAGTTCCAGCACATCCTTCCTGAGGACCGGTGCCCAGAACTGGACAGCATACTCCAGATGTGGCCGGACCAGAGTCTTGTAAAGTGGGAGAATAATCTCTTTATTTCTGGAGTGAATCCCCTTTTTTATACATCCCAGAATTCTGTTGGTTTTGCTTGCAGCGGCTTGGCATTGCATGCCAGTGCCAAGCCTGTTGTCTACCAGTACCCCCAAGTCCTTTTCCATCCTAGACTCACCCAGAGGTTCCCCCCCTAGTAAGTAGCTTGCTTTCTGGTTTCTGGCACCCAAGTGCATTACTTTACATTTTTCAACATTAAACCTCATCTGCCATGTAGTTGCCCCCCCCCCCCCCCCCCCATTATTTTGTTCAGGTCCACTTTTAAGGTTTCCACATCCTGCATAGAAGATATTGGCATGCTTAGTTTAGTATCATCCGCAAATACCGAGATTTTACTCAATATCCCCTCTTCTAGATCATTTATGAATAAATTAAACAGGATTGGTCCCAGGACAGAACCTTCCTATTGTACTTCCCATCTTGGGCAGGATGTCTACCAAAAAAGGTGCCAACATGGCAGGATACAACCACATGTATGCTGCCATGAATTGGCACCAAGTAAGGGAAATTACGGTAAGTATTTGATCCGATTTTCCATTTTATGTCCCTGATCCTGGTTTTAATTACGTCTCAATTTTCTCTTGTTCCACCCATGGGCTGAATGGGAGAAAATCAGCCAAGTCCTCCATCCACACTTACAAAGTGAATGGAGGAATCTCACTTTTTTATTTTTTATAATTTTTTTTTTCCCCTGGCTCATTTAATTTTTATTGATTTCAGACACTTTAGCAAGAATGGTCAGAAATTCACACCATCGTTGGCCACCTTTACTAAGAATGTCAGTTCTGGTTTGGAATAAAGTCCTACCCGCTCCTCACCACCTTGTCCAGTGACGGCATCCCTACTGCCCACTGTTCCTATTGGAAAGGGAGCTTTTCTGGCTTTGGTGTCTGTTTTTAGGACCTTTCTTTCTCAGGTTCAGATTAGGGTAAAACTATAGGCAAAAACTTTTTTTTTTTAATTTTTCGGATAAGGGATGGCTATGGACACATTTTCTCAGTTGTTATTTATGGTTATGACAGCTGGACACTTCAGAAACAGGGTAGAAAGAAGATCGACTCATTTGAGTTTTGGTGCCGGAGAAGGATTTTATGCATAACCACCAGGCTGTTTTGTAATTCGTCGCAGGAGAAGCCAATCACCGAGTGCCAGTCAATGATTGACCGCCCGCACCCGGCGATCGGCACTGATCTTCCCCCAACACAGCTCTGTGAGTGTAAACAACACAGAGCTCTGTTCAGTGACTAGGTGTCTGGTTGCTTTTTAATTCCCTGCTAAGCACAAGTCGACCCCAAGTGAAGTCCATCTAGTTAAACCAATAAAAAAACAAAAAAAAAACATCCATGCAATCCCATATATACAATCCTATACCCACAGTTGATCCAGAGGAAGGCAAAAAAAAACCCCAGCAAAGCATGATTCAATTAGCTCCAGCAGGGGAAAATATGCCTTCCTGATCCTGTGAGAAGCAATCAGATATTCCCTGGATCAACTTGTTAGTACCCATTTATATTATGTACACCTAGGAAATAATCCAGGCCTTTTTTAAAGCAATCTACTGAGCTGGCCAGAACCACCTCTGGAGGGAGTCTATTCCACATTTTCACAGCTCTTACTGCAAATAAAGCTTTCCGTATTTGGGGATGAATTCCCTTTTTCTCTAGACGTAAAGAGTGTCCCCTTGTCCTCTGTGATGACCTTAAACTGAATAACTCAACACCAAGTTCACGATATGGACCCCTTATGTATTTATACATGGAGATCCTATCCCCCCTTATGTACAGTATTTATACATGGTGATCATATCCCCCCTTATGTATTTATACACGGTGATCATATCCCCCCTTATGTATTTATACATGGAGATTATATCCCCCCTTATGTATTTATACATGGTGATCATATCCCCCTTATGTATTTATACATGGTGATCATATCCCCCCTTATGTATTTATACATGGTGATCATATCCCCCCCCTTATGTATTTATACATGGTGATCATATCCCCCCTTATGTATTTATACATGGTGATCATATCCCCCCTTATGTATTTATACATGGTGATCATATCCCCCCTTATGTATTTATACATTGAGATCATATCCCCCCTTATGTATTTACACATTGAGATCATATCCCCCCTTATGTATTTATACATGGTGATCATATCCCTCCCTTATGTATTTATACATGGAGATCACATCCCCCCCTTATGTATTTATACATGGAGATCATATCCCCCCCCCCCCCCCTTATGTATTTATGCATGGAGATCATATCCCCCCCTTATGTATTTACAGTATCTCACAAAAGTAAGTACACCCCACACATTCTTGTAAATATTTTATTTATATCTTTTCATGTGACAACACTGAAGAAATGACACTTTGCTACAATGTAAAGTAGTGAGTGTACAGCTTGTATAACAGTGTAAATTTACTGTCCCCTCAAAATAACTCAACACAGCCATTAGGCTCCGTTCACATGTAGGCGTTTTGGGGCGTTTTTGGGGCGTTTTTCTGCTCTAGGATCAGCTCTCAAAACGCCCAACAAGACAAATCCTAAAAAGTACATGAGCTTCTTTTTGGGCAGATTACAGGCGTTTTCCATTGATCTCTATTGAATCTAAAAACGCCTGCACAAAAATCGCGGTAAAAATCGCGGTAAAAAACGCCGCAAAAATCGCGGTAAAATCGCGGTAAAAAACGCGCGAAAAACGCTACGCTCAGGTGTGAATGTAGCCTAAATGTCTAAACCACTGGCAACAAAAGTGAGTACACCCCTAAGTGACAATGCTAAAACTGGGCCCAAAGTGTCAATATTTTGTGTGGCCACCATTATTTTCCAGCACTGCCTTAACCCTCTTGGGCATGGAGTTCACCAGAGCTTCACAGGTTGCCACTGGAGTCCTCTTCCACTCCTCCATGATGACATCACAGAGCTGGTGGATGTTAGAGACCTTGCGCTCCTCCACCTTCCGTTTGAGGATGGCCCACAGATGCTCAATAGGGTTCAGGTCTGCAGACATGCTTGGCCAGTCCATCACCTTTACCCTCAGCTTCTTTAGCAAGGCAGTGGTTGTCTTGTTGGTGTGTTTGGGGTCGTTATGTTGGAATACTGCCCTGCGGCCCAGTCTCTGAAGGGAGGGGATCATGCTCTGCTTCAGTATGTCACAGTACATGTTGGCATTCATGGTTCCCTCTATGAACTGTAGCTCCCCGGTGCCGGCAGCACTCATGCAGCCCCAGACCATGACACTCCCACCACCATGCTTGACTGTAGGAAGACACACTTGTCTTTGTACTCCTCACCTGGTTGCCGCCACACACGCTTGACACCATCTGAACCAAATAAGTTTATCTTGTTCTCATCAGACCACAGGAGATGGTTCCAGTAATCCATGTCCTTAGTCTGCTTGTCTTCAGCAAACTGTTTGCGGACTTTCTTGTCCATCATCTTTAGAAGAGGCTTCCTTCTGGAACGACAGCCATGCAGACCAATTTGATGCAGTGTGCGGCGTACGGTCTGAGCACTGACAGGCTGACCTACTCACCCCTTCAACCTCTGCAGCAATGCTGGCAGCACTCATACGTCTATTTCCCAAATACAACCTCTGGATATGACGCTGAGCACGTGCACTCAACTTCTTTGGCGGACCATGGTGAGGCCTGTTATGAGTGGAACCTTATATCACATCGCATAAGTGTGAACCGGGCTTTAAAGGGGTTGTAAAGACTCATGGTTATTTATCCTAAGGTGAAAAACCTTCTGTGCTTCAGCTGCCCCCCAGACCCACCTCTTTTTCTTACCTGAACCCGATACCCGATCGTTCCAGCGATGTGCACGAGCCCAGCAGCTCCAGTCGCTGTCTTGGGTTCCATTGGATAGATTGATAGCAGCGGGATGAAACAAACCATTTACCACTGATGGGGTGCTTACAACCAGGGCCGGACTGGGAATAAAATTCAGCCCTGGAAATAATTTCATACCAGCCCCATAGCATTAATATACCGACCCAACAGCATAGCGCCATTATTTTCTTCTTCATAAAAGGGAAACCACGCATTTTAAAGTACATTTAAAGAGTGTATTATATATAGATAAGACAGATATGAAAGCATATAGAGCTTTATATATATATATATATATATATATATATATATATATATATATATATGAGCAAATTGCGGTTAAAAGTGGTAAAAGTGCGGACATGGTACAGGAGGTGGTCATAGGGTGTGTGGACATGGAGATGCAGGGGCTGCGGGCATGGTACAGGAGATGCAGGGGCTGCGGGCATGGTACAGGAGATGCAGGGGCTGCGGGCATGGTACAGGAGATGCAGAGGCTGCGGACATGGTACAGGAGATTCAGGGGCTGCGGACATGGTACAGGAGGACATGTCAGAGGCTACAGACATGGTACAGGAGATGCAGGAACTGCGGGCATGGTGCAGGAGATGCAGGGGCTGCGGGCATGGTGCAGGAGATGCAGGGGATGTGGGCATGGTGCAGGAGATGCAGGGGTTGCGGGCATGGTGCAGGAGATGCAGGGGCTGCGGGCATGCTACAGGAGATGCAGGGGCTGCGGGCATGGTGCAGGAGATGCAGGGGCTGCAGGCATGGTACAGGAGATGCAGGGGCTGCGGGCATGGTACAGGAGATGCAGGGGCTGCGGACATGGTACAGGAGATGCAGGGGCTGCGGACATGGTACAGGAGATGCAGGGGCTGCGGACATGGTACAGGAGATGCAGGGGCTGCGGGCATGGTGTAGGAGATGCAGGGGCTGTGGGCATGGTACAGGAGATTCAGGGGCTGTGGGCATGGTACAGGAGATTCAGGGGCTGTGGGCATGGTACAGGAGATTCAGGGGCTGTGGACATGGTACAGGAGATGCAAGGACTACGGGCATGGTACAGGAGATGCAGGGGCTTCAGGCATGGTGCAGGAGATGCAGGGGCTGCGGGCATGGTGCAGGAGATGCAAGGGCTGCAGGCATGCTACAGGAGATGCAGGGGCTGCGGGCATGGTTTAGGAGATGCAGGGGCTGTGGGCATGGTACAGGAGATGCAGGGGCTATGGACATGGTACAGGAAATGCAGGGGCTGCGAACATGGTGCAGGAGATGCAGGGGCTGCAGACATGGTGCAGGAGATACAAAGGCTGAGGGCATTTTGCAAGAGATGCAGAGGCTGCAGACATGGTGTAGGAGATGCAGGGGTTGCAGACATGCAGGAGATGCAGGGGCTGCGGGCATGGTTCAGGAGATGCAGGGGCTGTGGGCATGGTGCAGGAGATGCAGGGGATGCAGGCATGGTGCTGGAGACGCAGGGGCTGTGGGCATGGTGCTGGAGATGCAGGGGCGGCGGGCATGGTGCAGGAGATGCAGGGGCTGTGGGCATGGTGCAGGGGATGCAGGGGCTGCGGGCATTATGCAGGGGCTGCGGGCATGGTGCAGGAGATGCAGGGGTTGCATACATGGTACAGGAGATGCAGGGGTTGCGGGCATGGTGCAGGAGATGCAGCGGCTGTGGGCATGGTGCAGGGGCTGCAGACATGGTACATGAGATGCAGGGGTTGCAGGCATGGTGCAGGAGATGCAGGGACTGTGGGCATGGTGCAGGGGCTGCAGACATGGTGCAGGAGATGCAGGGCTGTGGGCTTAGTAAGGCTGTGGGCATAGTACAGGAGATGCAGGGCTGTGGGCATGGTGCAGGAGATACTCCAAAAACGATAAGTGCTATACAGCACCCCACTCCTGCGCTCAGAACCTGGTCCTCAGGCTGCCACAATCCCGGAACTCGTGCTAGTATTTGGCATCCGTTATGGCTAGGCCTTGCTGCCCCTTACGACCAGGGCGGTCGACCAAACACTGTAAATACAAAACAAAGAAAGGGCACACCAGCCTAGCGCATTATCCTCAGCGAGTTTATTAAATCAAAGTAGATAAAAGTCAACTACTCACAAACATCCGTGAAATTCGGGCACATCAATTCCATAAAAACCGCCTCATACCAGAGGTTCAAAATCTCATTGGAAGCAGAGGGCTGACGCGTTTCGAGGCTGTGCCTCTTCCTCAGAGCCTGGAGACCATGGCCAAATGCATTGCTTAAATAGGATATGAGAGACCAGGCCTCCACATGACCCTTAGGGGGTGTAGCCACGCCCATATCTCCTCCCACACCCCTAAGGGTCATGTGGAGGCCTGGTCTCTCATATCCTATTTAAGCAATGCATTTGGCCATGGTCTCCAGGCTCTGAGGAAGAGGCACAGCCTCGAAACGCGTCAGCCCTCTGCTTCCAATGAGATTTTGAACCTCTGGTATGAGGCGGTTTTTATGGAATTGATGTGCCCGAATTTCACGGATGTTTGTGAGTAGTTGACTTTTATCTACTGTGACAGGAAGTCAGGTAAATCTGGGAATGTAGTCACAGGAAGGAGATACATTTCCACCTGATTTAGAAAGTTCACTGATACTATAGGGTGTTGGCTGCAGAGAGAGCCAGCAGGAAGTTGAAAACCATTCAGCTGTTCAGAATGAGGAGATCAAGGCCTCTATAATTTGTCCAGAGAAAATCTATTGAGTGCTGCCTCCTGTCGCCGTGTGGGCTGGGAGAGGAAGGCAGACAAACGGCTGCATCCTGACGCCATGTGGGTAGAGGACAGTCCTGTGTGCCCCCTGAAAGCTGAGTGAGCATGGGGAAGACCTCCTGAAGCGGTGTGCGCTCAGGAGGGTAAAAACGAGTGAAGACGTCTCAAAGGTGAGAAGACGAAGTGTTTCTGTGTGAAAGAAAACAAAGGGACATGTTCAATGGACAATGTTTGTGCTGTGTGAAAAGCAAACAAATGGACATTTGAGTGTCTGCTGTAGGATCAGCAGTGTCGGCCCAACAGTAGGTTGGGAAGACTTCTTAGGCAGGTTCCAGCTGTGAGAAGGTAGCCGCCCACAGAGGCAAGGATTTATTTTGTTTTATTTTATTTTGATGTTTTGCTGCATGCACTTGTTTGAAGAAATTGACCTAATAAACCAAACTATTGTTTTCAACCACTCCTCGGCTATCTCCCTGTGTGCCGACCCCCCCAAGGGGGTCACCCATATGCCTACCACCGAGCTAATCCCTCACATATGGTGGAGGATGCGGGCAGAAGCGAAGATCCCTGCAAGGAAGTGCAAATGTTTGATGAACTTTGTCTGGTGCATGAGATTGCACAATCTATGTGTGCAGGAGAGAAGATCCTGACAGAAAAAAAAAAAAAAAGTGTTTTAAAGAGACAGCGGTCTCAAAATTATTTGATGAACTTTGTTGTGTCTGGTGCAAGTGACTGCACAAACTGTGTGCGCAGGAAAAGAGATCCCGCAAGAGAGAGAAAAACTACATGTGTTAAAGAGACAGTGGTCTGAAAATTTTTTGCTGGACTGTGAAAAATTTGTTTGTGGAGTTATTGAAGATGGGGCGTTCCAAACGCCTGAAAAATGCAAAGATAGATGAAATGAGAAACCGGATTCTATGGATGGAGGGGATGCTACCGTCTGAACCAGCCCCATCCATGCCTGAACGGAATCGGCTAAAGAGAAAAGTTGTTGTCCCTAGCAACACTGGGGCAAATGAAACTGCTTTGGAGACGCAGGGTTCTCAGATGAAAAGTAAACCCAAAATGGGGGAGATGCTGAAACAACGGAGCTTTGCAGCTCAACAAAAGGATCACCAAGAGAGCATGGCAGGCTGGAAACAGAGACGCCAGCAGCCAATGGAGGCCATCGGTTTGGAAGAAACCGAGTATGTGTGCAGGGCTGAGTTGGATGCCTTGCAACAGAAAATGGAAGAAAAGGAACAAGCCGTGGAATTGCTTAAGATGGAGCATAGAAACTTGCAGGAAACGAATGAACTACTCAAGTCTCATGTGTCACAGTGGGAAGAAACCACTGCTCTTCTTTTGGTCGAGTTGCAAAAATGTCAAGACACTGTAAAGGAGAAAGATACCATCCTCATGGAAAAGGAAATTGAAATTCAGACTTTGCAGAAGCAAAGTATGTGTGAAATGTTGGAGTTGCGTAATCAGCTGGAAAAAAGTCTTCAGTGTTTGGAAGTTACAAAAATAGACCTGCAGGAGTCGCAGGAACAGAATGTCGCTCTGAAAACGACATTGTCTCTCAGCGACAACGAGAAAAGTGAAAGAGAGGCTAAATTACTGAGTACTGTGTATGAGCTCACCACTTTGAGCAATGTGGTAGATGAATTACGTGCAGACTGTGAAAGTTGGAAAGGTGAAGCCCAACGTTTCCAGCAGCAGTTAAAGGAGAAAGAAGCCTGTGTGGCAGAATTACAGTCTCATTCCCAGAAACTAGCCAATGAGGTGAAGGCTCTTATGCAGGGAAAAGGAGATTGTGAACATAAGAGGGAAAAAGTAGAGGCACGGCTTCTGGAATCGCAAGTCAAGGTGTCAGAAGGTGACCGATTGTGTGCTAAGCTGTTAGAGAAGGCAAACCGATTGCAGGTTGAGTTGGACAGTGTCACAAATCGGCTTTCTCAAGCAGACAGCAAATCTAGAGAAATTGCGGAAGATTTTTCTATCTTGGAATCGCAGCTGCAAGACATGCAGGAACTCTTACAGGAAGAGAGGTGTCAAAGGCTGAGTTTTAGCACAAAGCTCAAACAAATGGAAGATGAGAAAAATGGCTTCCTGGAACAATTAAAAGAGGAGGCGGAAGCAAAGAAAAACCTATCAGAGCAAGTCGCAACATTGCAAGCTCAGATAGCGGATATGAAAAAACGCATGGAAGAAAGCGTTGGTTCATTACAGTGTGTTGAAGATGTGAAAAAGAAGTTTGATCAGATGCTTGGTGAAGAGAAGACTGTGTCTGCAAAATATGCAGAAGAACGCGCCCGTGCAGAAACAGAGGTGCGTGATAACAAGAGCAAAGCCCTGTTCTTGGCTCGCTCTTTGGAGGAAGCTCTAGAGTGTAAGGCTGAACTAGAAAGTGTTGACAAACAGCTGCGTACAGAAATGGAAGAATTGGTCAGCTCCAAGGATGATGTTGTGAAAAGAGTTCAGGAGCTAGAAAAGTCTAAGCGAGCCTTAGAACAGCAAGTAGAAGAGATGAAGATTCCGTTGCAGGAACTGGAAGAGGAATTCCAGGCAACAGAGGATCTGTCCCAAAGAGGGGATAGTGTGCCTGATGCAGTTTTTAAAAGGATCAGTGTTTTGGGGTCTGTCCTGAGTGAGCCTCAGAAATGTGATGACATGTGGCTTGAATCACCCCTTTGGAATAAACCGTTCCTTCAAAAACTTCAAGCATTGGAAAATGTATCATTAGAACTTCAGCAAACAAAGGAGCTGAGTAAGAAATGTGATGATTTCTCAGTTCAGGCTGAAAACCTAGTGGGGAAAACTAAGGCTGTTGGTGAAAACGTGAAGCAAATGAATAAGTGCCTTTCAGGGAGTGTTTCCAAAATGGAACTGGTGAAAGACGGGTGGCAGAAGTTTGATCGTGATCTTGAGATGCATTCCATGGGGAATTCAGATAGAGAAAAGGAACTAGGTGACTTTGAGCGGTCAAATAGTTCAGCAGAAAGTGCATTGAAGAAACCTGTAAAAGAATGTGTTGCAGTTCCATGCTTCTTCACTGATGCAGAGAGGAGGTCTATAATGGATACCACCCAGATCGCTGGGTTCAACTGTGTTGTTGCCTTTGACCCCTATGTTGGTGGAAGGAAAGTTGATGATGTTCTGGTTGGCTTCTTCTGTGAAGAGTTTGGCAAGAAATATAAACTCAATATCAAATCAAATAGTAGGCCTTTACTGCGACTCGCTCAGGAGGGCGAAAAGTTTAAGAAGTTGATGAGTGCAAATGCTTCAGATCTGCCTATGAATATGAAATGTTTGGTGAATGATATTGATGTCTCTGGGAAAAGGAACAGGGGTCACTTTGAAGAAATGTGTGACAGCCTGTTGTCTCAATTGGAAAATCCTCTGCACAGCATCTTAGAGCAAGCAAAGCTCAAGAAGGAAGATCATTCCCTTTTACAACAAAAAGTCAATGATTGTGTACAGCTGTATGGAGAGGCAACTCAAGTCACAGAGGGATGTCAAGAGTCCCTACTTGGAACAAAGCTTAGTGAAGCAAAGGTTCTCAAAGTTTTGTGGAAAACATTTATGGATTGCAGAGAGAGGCGTCTTAAGAATGTTGAAGACATTAAGACTAGCCCAATTGAGTTGCCTATGGATCACGGTCCTCCATGGTGGATTGGACAGACGGTTATGAGGGACAAGCTGTCTGACATTTATGAGAAAGCTGTCAATGAAGATGACAGAAACGAGAAGGAGCAAAATGATGCCAAAAATGCAGTTGAAGAATGTGTATATGAGATGAGAGACAAACTGTGTGGCATTTATGAGAAATCCGTCAATGAAGATGACAAAACAGTTTCATCCGGAAGCTTGAGGATAATAGGAGGCTTATCAGTGAGTCAGCAGTGCCTGACACATGCGTGCCTGGAAATATGTGTCCCAACCCTAGGGTTGAAACAAGAGGGGGGGGTATGTGACAGGAAGTCAGGTAAATCTGGGAATGTAGTCACAGGAAGGAGATACATTTCCACCTGATTTAGAAAGTTCACTGATACTATAGGGTGTTGGCTGCAGAGAGAGCCAGCAGGAAGTTGAAAACCATTCAGCTGTTCAGAATGAGGAGATCAAGGCCTCTATAATTTGTCCAGAGAAAATCTATTGAGTGCTGCCTCCTGTCGCCGTGTGGGCTGGGAGAGGAAGGCAGACAAACGGCTGCATCCTGACGCCATGTGGGTAGAGGACAGTCCTGTGTGCCCCCTGAAAGCTGAGTGAGCATGGGGAAGACCTCCTGAAGCGGTGTGCGCTCAGGAGGGTAAAAACGAGTGAAGACGTCTCAAAGGTGAGAAGACGAAGTGTTTCTGTGTGAAAGAAAACAAAGGGACATGTTCAATGGACAATGTTTGTGCTGTGTGAAAAGCAAACAAATGGACATTTGAGTGTCTGCTGTAGGATCAGCAGTGTCGGCCCAACAGTAGGTTGGGAAGACTTCTTAGGCAGGTTCCAGCTGTGAGAAGGTAGCCGCCCACAGAGGCAAGGATTTATTTTGTTTTATTTTATTTTGATGTTTTGCTGCATGCACTTGTTTGAAGAAATTGACCTAATAAACCAAACTATTGTTTTCAACCACTCCTCGGCTATCTCCCTGTGTGCCGACCCCCCCAAGGGGGTCACCCATATGCCTACCACCGAGCTAATCCCTCACACTACTTTGATTTAATAAACTCGCTGAGGATAATGCGCTAGGCTGGTGCGCCCTTTCTTTGTTTTGTATTTACAATGGTGCAGGAGATGCAGGGGTTGCGGGCATGGTGCAGGAGATGCAGGGGCTGCGGACATGGTACAGGAGATGCAGGGATTGCGGGTATGGTGCAGGAGATGCAGGGGCTACGGGCATGGTGCGGGGGCTGCAGACATGGTGCAGGAGATGCAGGGCTGTGGGCATAGTACAGGAGATGCAGGGGTTGCGGGCATGGTGCAGGAGATGCATGGGCTGTGAACATGGTACAGGAGATGCAGGTGTTGTGGACATGGTACAGGAGATGCAGTGCTGCGGGCATGGTGCAGGAGATGCAGGGGCTGCGGACATGGTACAGGAGATGCAGGGATTGCGGGCATGGTGCAGGAGATGCAGGGGCTACGGGCATGGCGCGTGGGCTGCAGACATGGTGCAGGAGATGCAGGGCTGTGGGCATAGGACAGGAGATGCAGGGGTTGCGGGCATGGTGCCGGAGATGCAAGGGCTGTGAACATGGTACAGGAGATGCAGTGCTGCGGGCATGGTGGAGGAGAATCTCCTGTACCATGCCCGCAGCACTGCATCTCCTGAGGAGATACAGGGGCTTCGGAGGAGTCTCACTTACCTTTTGGTGAGGCGCCTTACATTTAAAAATGGCGCCGCCCAACGCCAACATGTCACCGCGCATGCGCCTTCTGCCTGGGAATAGCCGAACGTGTACGTGAAGCTGTATTTATACTGTATATACACTTACAAACATTTGTATTGTATTAAAGGATGGACGGTGTCAGTATGGCAGTGGACAGTGTCAAAAGAGCAGGGGAATTTGTGCCCCATGGGGTGATAAGGGCGTTCCCAGGCACACCCAGCACACCCTGTGCACACGCCTATGGACCCTGCGCTCCTTCATCCAGAGTGGGGGGGGGGGGGGCGCTCTAATACTGAAGGTGTATTGACCAGATCACCAGGTAAAAACAGAGGGGAAAAAAAGGAAAACTAAAGCACTTGCCACATCTAATGATTGATATGAAATTTTTTTGATTTTGCTTAAAAAGTTATTCAAATTCTTTTACATAAAGAAGCTCTTGGATGTTATAGAGACCCTTCAGAGCTTGAGAAATATGACCAGCGGGACACTGGGGCCCCCTCGTCGGCTGCATTCAGAATATTCATAAATGTTTGAATTATGCATGCGGGGATCGCGCTGTCACACTTTGTGCCGGCTGCAGTCACTCCTGATAATTGCCCGCTCTTTACTAATCATTGACAAGGTGTCCGTGTCTCTGTAGTGGGTGTTAACCTATAATTGGCACCCAGCCCCCTCTAACAGACTGGAGCGTCCCTCAGGAACCCCCCATATACAATATTCATGGGACTGGGCAACTTAACCCCTTCATTGCAGACCTCCTACTATCCCCCACAAATCAAACTCTACATCTGTATACATAAACTACAGACTGACTGGGGGGGAGTCACATACGGCCACTATGAGCCAAACTTCCAAGAAAAGTTCCATGAAAAAAATCGATTGCTCTTGAGATGAATCGATGATTCAGTGTTCATGTGCTTACGCTCCGTTCCCATTGGCTTGTATGAAGGATTAAAGAGTAATTCCACTTTTATTGAAAAAAAAAAAAAACCTTCCTCCTTTTTTCATTAAAGCGGAGTTCCGGGCATAAAAAAAAAAATTTCAATGAAAATCCCCCCTGGACAGTCAGGGCTAGTGCATTCCACAATGGGTAGCCTCTGATCTGTCCCGGGTCGCACTTACCTGTAAGAAGAAATACTCACTTTTAAAATTTCTTCTCCAGCGCTGCCATCTCAGGTGTGGGCAGCTTGAAGCCAGCGCGATCCTCTTCTGCGTCCTCTTCCGTCCTCTTCGGTCCCACGATGCCCTGCGCCGCAGCGTCATCCCTGCACAGCTTCTGGGCATGCCCAGAAGCTGTTTAGCAAGGTATGACGGCGCCTGCACCGGAACTGACGTCGGGGCCGGTGCAGGAGCATTGATTTCTGGGAGCGATGATGTTCAGCTCCCAGAAATCATTGCAAAGCGGCCACCGAGGGAGGAAGTGGAAGAAAGGTGAGTATATTTTTCTGCAATTACAAGGTAAGTAAAAAAAAAATAAAAATCGTAACTACCCATTTCTTTTTCAGGTGACAAATAGGAAGCAGATGGCTCAAAATCGACTATGTCGATTTTGTGGCCGGAACTCCGCTTTAATTGTATTAAACTCCAGTGGTCTCATGCAACATGTCCCCAGTCTCTGACAGTCTCCTGTAGCATGACTTTAGTTTCCAACCACTTCTGCGGAGCAATTTCTCTGACACACAGTATCTGACAAAAGTAAGTACACCCCTCACATTTCTGTAAATATTTTATTCTATCTTTTCATGTGACAACACTGAAGAAATGAGACTTTGCTACAATGTAAAGTAGTGAGTGTACAGCTTGTATAACAGTGTAAATTTACTGTCCCCTCAAAATAACTCAACACACAGCCATTAATGTCTAAACAGCGTCGCACAACCACGCAATTGTCAGTTAAAGTAACGCAGTGCCGAATCGCAAAAAATGGCCTGGTCATTAAGGGGGGTAAACCTTCTGGTCCAGAAGTGGTTAAAAGGGGGGCATTCCTGCACCCATTCTCTGAGAAAAAAAGCCCTGGTTAGAACCCTCCAGTAGTGATGTCATGGGTGAGTCAGTGCCCAGTTATAAACCAGGGTGGGAGGAGCCACAGTTGCATCTAGGGGAACGGAAGCCAAGCACCCCCCACCAGCATAGATGTAACCAGCGAGGAGCAACAAACCTACACCCAGGAGAGGCGGCTGTAGACTTTCTGCCCCCCTATGGAGGGGGGGGGGGTTAGAGCGGATTGCAAAAGGCAGAGGCGTAACTAGAACCTTTAGGGCCCCAATGCAAGTAACCATGAAGGGCCTGGTGGACCCCTGGCCGGGGCCCTTCCCTTATAGCCTGGGGCCCTTCCCACTGATCCTGGGGCCCTTTACTCTCGTTGCGGGCCCTTTATTACGATCCCGCAGTGGGACCCTTTCACAAGTTCTGCAGTGGGCCCCCTTCCTGCCATCTTGAGCCTCCACATGGTGGTGGAATGCCAGGGCCCGGTCCCAAGTGTGACCTTTGCGATCCTTGAAGTTCACCCACTGGTGTCAGTAGTTTTTATTTTTTGGTATTTTAATTGTATTATTTTTTATCATTTTATTAAATTTTTTTACAATGTGACTGACTATGACTCTGTCCATTCAGAAAAGGAAGGGGCTGGTAAGTTACATATTTACCGCCCCCTTCCTGGTTCTCTATTGTGACACATCCCCTGCAGCAGCCAGCAGGAGAGGGGAGGGAGCACAGTGTGTGGGGGGGGGGGGGGACCAGGGGAGCACACAGGGGCCCAGAGATAGCAGAACACAAGTGAACTGGATAGGAGGAGTGGCGGGGGCAGCATACAGAGGATCCAATCTCCTCCACTTTCCTC
This sequence comes from Pelophylax lessonae, assembly GCF_965119305.1. Classification (NCBI taxonomy): domain Eukaryota; kingdom Metazoa; phylum Chordata; class Amphibia; order Anura; family Ranidae; genus Pelophylax; species Pelophylax lessonae. The sequence continues at coordinate 237,240,658 of NC_138777.1, read as the reverse complement.
CTGCAGCTACAGGAGAAAAAGGAGGACAGTGATTTCTCTACATGCTGCCCCCGCCACCCTCCTACCCAAGTGTACAGGGGAGCCCCACAGGCCCCCTGGAGAATGGGGCCCGGTTGCAATTGCGACCCCTGCCACCCCTGTAGTTATGCCCCTGTCCCCCACCAGCATAGATCTAACCAGCACCAGAAGATGCTGGACATCCTCCAGCCAGGAAATGAGCCCAGGGTCCACCCAGCTTGTTGCAGTTTCTAATGAACACTGTAAGAAGCTTGCAGTGTGCGGTGAAATCAGAAGAAGCCGTTTCAGTCCAGGAGAGGGGACAAGACTGAAGGGGGGTCCATAGTTCAGATGGAACTGAAAGTCATAAAAGCCACAAGAGAAGAATCGGGGAGGAAGGTGTACACAGTACGGGGGGGGGGGGGGGGGGGGCGGTGCCAGTGCTTTGTACATCTGCTTCCACCACAGAGCAGCTGACACCGTACAGGGAAGTGAGGTGTGTCTGAACTCTCACTTTCATTTTTGGGATTCCCCGAAATCAGCAGCTTTGTGAACGAAAATATTTGCAAACGCTCCGACCTGCACATCCGTCTGTCTTCTTTTTTTGTTACTTTGTTTGGTTATTGCGGCTATTTTCCATCAGTGCCCGACCAATGAAGAGACACGGTAGGCGATTTTCCATGAGTGCACATTTTAAGTTATTGGAGTGTTTATCTGAAAGCAAATTTTATTTTTAAAAGCAGTTTCAGATTTATATTTGCTCCAATTTACAGGATTCTATATCAGAAAATTGTTAAAGTGTAACTCCACTTTTGTTGAGAAAAAAAAAAACCCTCCCCCTCTGGGTGATCTCTGTACATTGCAGGGATTATAACAAACTTTGTTGCAGATTCCTTCCTTTTATTATTCTGAAGAAATAATTGTTTGTTCCTCTGTGCTGAGTGGGTCTAATGGGAGTGGTTTCATAATTATCTATCAGCTGTGGCAGCTGCAGGGCTCTAATGAGTAAATCTGCTGGGCCTGCATCCCTTTAGACGTGTTCCTATTGGGAATATCTCAGCAAAAATGACATTCTTGTTGCAGGGGATGCCAGAAATCTGACTTGTATCTTAGTGCAGACTTCTGGGAAAATCAGTGAGCCAATCACACAAGCAGGAAATGATGTTTCTGGGGGTGTGGTCAGTATACATTCTGTGTACAGAGTGCCTCCGGGCGGCCATATTGCATTTTCAGAAAATTACAACAGCTGCAGATTGAAAAGGAAAGGGAATTTTTAATAATATTTAATTACAATATGATTTGTGTCGCAATTTTATACGCTATATTGTTTTTTCTTTATTTGCTGATTGTTTTCCCCATGAAAGTGGAGTTACCCTTTAACCGGTTTCCAACCACTTACCGCATATATTTACTGCGGCAATGTGGCTCTCCTAGGCAAACCGACGTAGGGGTACGTCGGTCGCTTGGAGGCAGCTAGGGGGCGCTCCTGCCCCCACCCGGCAGCAGGGAAGCCGATGCACGGGTCAGGTGGCTCAGATTGCCGCCTGACACCCGCGATCGCTCCCCGCTGAGAGAGAGAAGGACGGTCGGATGTTGTAAACACAGCTGACCATTCTTCTCCCTGGAATGATCACAGAGCGCCTGTGATCCTTCTATATAGGATCACATGTCTCTATGGTCATTTCACAAGCCACCCCCCTACAGTTAGAATCACTACCCTAGGCTCACATTTAACCCTTTGATCACCCACAATTGATTGATTGGTTTATTGATTGGTTTGTGCAAAAGTTATCGCGTCTACAAACTAGGGGAAAGATTTATGTCATTTTTTTTTTTCCAGTAATGGTGTTGATCTGCGATTTTTAGCGGGACAGCGACATTACGGCGGACAGATCTGACACCTAACTGGTATGTTTGACACTTTTGGGGGGACAAGTGACATTACTACAGTAATCAGTGCCAAAAATATGCACTGATCCTGTAATAATGGCTTTGGCAGGGAAGAGGTTAACCTAGGGGTGATCAAAGGGTTAAGTGTGAGCCTAGGGGGTGTTTTCTAACTATATGGGGGATGGGCTTGTGAAATTATCATAGAGACATGTGTTCCTATATAGAAGGATCACAGGCGCTCTGTGATCATTCCAGGGAGAAGAACGGTCAGCTGTGTTTACAACATCTGACCGTCCTTCTCTCTCAGCGGGGAGCGATCGCGGATGCCTGGCAGCAATCACGGCCACCGGTCCCGTGGATTGGAGTCCCCGCTGCCTAGTGGGGGAGGGAGCACGCCGCTAGCAGCACGCGCTTGCCCCCCAGCACCCCGCGCGCAACCGACAGGCAGGCGACAGGCAAGTGGTTAATCACCGCTGGGGGGAGGGGGGTTATTTTTTGTTAAAAAAAATAAAGTTTTTCTTAGGTTCTGTTGTAAAATGTTGTAAATAAGTAATTTTCTCCTTCACTGATGGGCGCTGATGAGGCTGCACTAATATGCAGCACTAATGGGCACTGATAGGCGGCACTGATAGACACCAATAGGCAGCAATTATGGGCACTGAATAACGGCAACGATGAGCACTGATGAGGCTGCACTAATATGCGGCACTGATAGGTGGCACTGATAGACACTAATAGGCAGCAATTATGGGCACTGATTAGCGGCACAGATAGGTGGCACTGATGGGCGCTAATGAGGCTGCACTAATACTCAGCACTGATGGGCACTGATAGACACTAATAGGTAGCAATTATGAGCACTGATCAGTGGCACAGATAGGTGGCACTGATGGGCACTGATGAGGAGGCACTACTATGCAGCACTGATGGGCACTTATAGGTGGCAATGATAGACACTAATAGGCGGCAGCACGGATAGGTATGGCACTGATGGGCGCCGATGAGGCTGCACTAATATGCAGCACTGATAGACACTAATAGCTGGCAATTATGGGCACTGATCAGTGGCACGGATAGGTGGCACTGATGGGCAACTGATGAGGAGGCACAAATATGCAGCACTGATGGGCACTGATACGCATCGGCACTAAAAGTTACATTTTAAAGCCCATGGTGTATAAGGTCTTATCAATAACAACAAGTAAATAAATAAAAAATAAATGAATAAATAAAAATAAATATATAAATAAAAAATAAATAAATAAACAAATATTTATTTGTTTATTTATTTTTTATTTATATATTTAAATAACAAATAAATGAATACATATTTCATTAAATAAAAATAAATAAATAAATATAAATAAATCAATTAATTAAATAAGTGAATAAATAATTAAATAAATAAAAATAAATATATTCAAAATCGCATGCAGTTCGCTGCAATGCATCAGTGTGAACCGGCACTAAAAGTTGCATTTTAAAAGCCCACAGTGTATAAGGTCTTATCAATAAAAATAAATAAATAAAAAATAAATAAATACATGAACATAAATAAATAAATAAATAATAAAATAAATAGAAATAAATAAATACAAATAAATAAAAAAAGACTAACACCCCCCTCCCCACAAAAAAATGTATGTATATAAATTCTGCAGAAATTGAACTTGATTGTCAGCTCTTCTGACCAACAGAGGGCAGACAGGCAGCAGCTGTCACTTTCTGGGTGATATTTGTCCCCGGCTGAGCATCTATGTGAACTTACACAAGGCCAGGACAGCAAGGTGACGTGTGTCAGCCTAACCCCGGTGACAGCTGTCACTCTCCACAGCTCCTGTCCTCGCTTTACATGCCATCTGTCCACCAGCTGGGGGGGGGGGAGGGGGAGGGGGGGGGGGAAGAGGGTGCTTGTCAAGTTTTTTTTTTTTTTCTTTCCTTTGTGGGTGTGGGGCTGTTATTATTCATTGACTGTGAAATGAGACAATAAGATAGACTTGCTTTTAACAAGCGACTGTGCTCTGGTGCACTATTGTCTTTTCTCCGCAGGGAATGGGAATTACAGACATACAAGAGCGGCGTCTGATACACGGAGGAACTGCGGCGTCATGCACACTGGGCTTAGAAAATTTCATTTTTTACAGGCGTTTGGTGTTTTTGTTTTCAGCCTGTAAAAGTATCTCTATGTAACTTATCTGTTCCCTTTGCACATTTTCCTGGATGCCGGCGTTGCAGGGTTCCGCTGGCCATAGATATTTTGAAATTTGGCCGGTTCAGCAGGGACTGGACGAACTTCGATCCTTCTGTGGCCAATGATCGACTTCTGTCAATCAGGGATGTTGGAAACGTTTTGTTAATCAGTGGCTGCAGCCAATCAGCCACAGGCGCTGATCAGTGTATTCAGACAGCGGAGGAGTCCTGCTGTCAGAATACAATAGCATGGCAGGGAGGATTCCTACAGCTACCTTGATCAGGGGTCTTCAAACTACGACCATCCAGTTGTTCAGGAACTACAATTCCCATCATGCCTAGTCATGTCTGTGAATGTCAGAGTTTTACAATGCCTCATGGCAGGGGTCAAGTCCTGGGAAAAAAAAAGTATAGGAACTCACCCAAGATTCCACCCCCCCACCTCAAAAAAAAAAAAAGTGTGTGTGTGTGTATATATATATATATATATATATATATATATATATATATATATATATATATATATATATATGTTGTGAGGGGATTAGCTCGGTGGTGGGTGTGGATGACCCCTTGGGGGGGTTAGTTACACAGAGAGATAGCTGAGAAGTGGTTGCAAACAACAGTTTGGTTTATTCATGCAATTTTCTTCACACAAGTGCAAGCGTCAAAAACATCCAAAATAAAATAAAACACAAAATAAATCCTTACCACTGTGGGCGGCTATCTTCTCACACACAGGAACCTACCTAAGGAAGTCTGTCCCCAACCTACTGTTGGGCAGACTTTGCTGATCCTACAGCAGACACTCAATAGTCAATGTTTTATCTCTTCACACAACAAATGTCCATTGAACATGTCCCTTTTCTCTTCACATAGAAATAGTTCATTTATTTCTTTTCACATAGAAACAATCCCAGACCTCACCTTGAGTAGTCTTCAGTCTTAATTCATTTTCCCTTCACACAGGAAATGTCCATTGGTTTCTTTTCACATAGAAACAATCCAAGACCTCACCTTGAGTAGTCTTCACACTTTTTACCCTCCTCAGCGCACATCGCTTCAGGACTCAGGTATTCCTCTCCCATGCTCACACAGCGTCGGGAGGCACACATCTGACTGTCCTCCTCTACTCACACAGCGTCAGGAGGCAGCAATCAATAGGACTTCCTCTGGACAAATTATAGAGGCCTTAATTTCCTCATTCTGAATAGCTGAATAGTTTTACACCTTCTTTACACCTTCCTGCTGCCTTTGCAGCCGACACCCTATAGTAATTGGTGAATTGTCTAAACCAAGCAGAAGTGTATCTCCCATCTGTGACACCACTCACAGATTTACCTGACTTCCTGTCACAATATATATACTGTATATACACACACACACACACACAGTATCTCACAAAAGTAAGTACACCCCACCAGAGATGTATAGTAACTAAGTAGAACTACTTCACTACTGTACTTAAGTACCGAAAGGCGGTATCTGTACTTTCCTAGAGTAGAATTTTTTTCTCCTACTTCCACTTTTACTTCACTACATTTTTTCGATGATTTCAATACTTCTACTCCAATATTTTTTTTTTTTTGTGCTGCATAGTTACTCGTTACTATTATAAAAATTACCACTGCCAGAACAGTAGATGGAATTTTCATGAAGCTCAAAACATTGTGTATTATCAGCGCATACGAAAATAAAAGCTACTGTATGTATAAATAAAAGCTGCATTTGAAATAATAAAAAACAATATGATGTTCAAACTTTTGACTTCTTTCTTTAATAACTACATAACACAGTACTTGTACTTTTACTTTCAGTACTTGAGTAGCAAAATTTTTTAAAAAACTACTTGCAATACTTAAATACAAAAAATGTTGAATACTTTAGTACTTCTGCTCAAGTCACTTTTTGATAGAGCACTTCCACTTCTACTCAAGTCACTTTTTAAACAAGCACTTGTACTTTTACTCAAGTATGGGTTTTGAGTACTTTATACAACTCTGCACCCCACACATTTTTGTAAATATTTTATTCTATCTTTTCATGTGACAACACTGAAGAAATGACACTTTGCTACAATGTAAAGTAGTGAGTGTACAGCTTGTATAACAGTGTAAATTTACTGTCCCCTCAAAATACCTCAACACACAGCCATTAATGTCTAAACCGCTGGCAACAAAAGTGAGTACACCCCTAAGTGACAATGTCCAAATTGGGCCTAAAGTGTCAATATTTTTTGTGGCCACCATTATTTTCCAGCACTGCCTTAACCCTCTTGGGCATGGAGTTCACCAGAGCTTCACAGGTTACCACTGGAGTCCTCTTCCACTCCTCCATGATGACATCACAGAGCTGGGGGATGTTAGAGACCTTGCGCTCCTCCACCTTCCATTTGAGGATGGCCCACAGATGCTCAATGGGGTTTAGGTCTGGAGACATGCTTGGCCAGTCCATCACCTTTACCCTCAGCTTCTTTACCAAGGCAGTGGTCATCTTGGAGGTGTGTTTGGGGTCGTTATGTTGGAATACTGCCCTGCGGCCCAGTCTCTGAAGGGAGGGGATCATGCTCTGCTTCAGTATGTCACAGTACATGTTGGCATTCATGGTTCCCTCAATGAACTGTAGCTCCCCAGTGCCGGCAGCACTCATGCAGCCCCAGACCATGACACTCCCACCACCATGCTTGACTATAGGAAGACACACTTGTCTTTGTACTCCTCTCCTGGTTACCGCCACACACGCTTGACACCATCTGAACCAAATAAGTTTATCTTGGTCTCATCAGAGCACAGGAGATGGTTGCAGTAATCCATGTCCTTAGTCTGCTTGTCTTCAGCATACTAGGCTTCAGTTTGTGAATGAACAGGAAGCCGCCCAGCACAGAGCACTTCCCATTCATTCACTGTAACATGCATAGAAAGGCGTGTGTGTTTGAGCTTTGGGGTGCACACGCTAATGCAATTGGCTGCACACACCTATGGGCGGGGTAGAGGGAGAGTGGGAGGGGGGGCCGAGTTTCTGCACCATGGGCCTCTGGATTGTACTTGCCCCCTGGGCCGAAAGTTGCCAGTCAGCCCCTGAAGCTAGGTGGGGCACAGCGGTTGGGTCATGCCTGGGCTTCCTAAACAGTAAAAGAAGCTCAGTGGTGCCACCTGACCCCAGTGTAAGTCTCCATTCACACTAATGCGTTTTTCCATGCTTTTTGCAGAAATGCATTTCATCTTTTTAACACGGGTTCCTATAGAACACATTCACAACAATGCATTTTTGTGCCTCTGCGTTTTTGGAAAGGGTTGGGGACTTTTTTTTCCCTGCAAATGCAGATTTTTTCATGTAATAAACCTCAATGGACCCGCATCCAAAAGGCAAGTATTGCGTTTTTACCGTGATTTAGCCACGATTTGCTCTTTTAAATTTGCCCAACAACATTTTCCAAGAAAACCCATAAAAAACACAAATCGCAGGAAAATTGCAGTAAAAAAATGTGGAAAGCCCAGCCAAAAGCACTACAGAAATGCACAAAAGCAACATGCATAGGTGTAAATCGAGCCTAACCAACATAGGCATGGCCAGGGGCTGTGCCAGGTGCCACCCTAATCACTCTGTGCACACTCTCTCAGTGTGTTCATTCATAACTGAAGCATAGTAAACTGTTTATCATGCTTCAGTTTGTGAATGAACAGGAAGCAGCTCAGCACAGAGCACTTCCCATTCATTCACAGTCCAGTGAAGCTGAGGCTGCAGAGAAAAGCCATCACTGTCATTAGAGCCTCTTTACATAGGAATGCTTCCACTACTGGCTGCTGGGGTCTTCAAAGGCAGCCAGCAACTACCAAAGGGCCGCATGTGGCCCTTGGGCAGCAGTTTAGGCACCAGGTTTCTAAGATGTTCTTAAGATCCAGCACCACTTTCAACCAAATGTTGGTAAGGAAGGAGCGCCCAGTGTCCAGAAAAATGCAACTTTTGATGTAAATCATTTATTGAATGTGTTTTGGGGGGAATAGGTTCCCCTTTTTCAGGGCTGCAGTCTGCTGCCTCTGCATCCTTAGGTAGCACTCTGTCAATTTGCTTTCTGAAATCCATTTGGGAACCTCTGCCACCCATTAGCACACAGCACAATCCATTCCCCTGAATCGCGTTGGCTCAATATACATGTTTACATTTTTAATAAACATTTTATGAACTCTAAAAGTTGCATTTTTCTGAACACCGGGTGCTCCTTTCCCCCCCCCCCCCCCCACCTTCCCACCAAGTCTTCTTTCTGAAAGAACCATTAGGCCATTCCTTAAAGGTAGCAGCCCAAGCCCCCAAGAGGGTTCACCATCCACCGCTGGGCACAACCTACTGGAAGTAAATCCCAAACAGCCACCCACCCATTACTAGTGACCCCATGACTGGTGACCCCATGACTGGTGACGCCATGACTAGTGACCCCATGACTAGTGACCCCATGACTAGTGAACCCATGACTGGTGACCTCATGACTGGTGACCCTATGACTAGTGAATTCATGACTGGTGACCCCATGACTAGTGACCCCATGACTAGTGACCTCATGACTATTGACCCCATGACTAGTGACCCCATGACTGGTGACCCCATGACTGGTGACGCCATGACTAGTGACCCCATGACTAGTGACCCCATGACTGGTGACGCCATGACTAGTGACCCCATGACTAGTGACCCCATGACTAGTGAACCCATGACTAGTGACCTCATGACTGGTGACCCTATGACTAGTGAATTCATGACTGGTGACCCCATGACTAGTGACCCCATGACTAGTGACCTCATGACTAGTGACCCCATGACTAGTGACCCCATGACTGGTGACCCCATGACTGGTGACGCCATGACTAGTGACCCCATGACTAGTGACCCCATGACTGGTGACCCCATGACTGGTGACGCCATGACTGGTGACCCCATGACTAGTGACCCCATGACTAGTGAACCCATGACTAGTGACCTCATGACTGGTGACCCTATGACTAGTGAATTCATGACTGGTGACCCCATGACTAGTGACCCCATGACTAGTGACCTCATGACTAGTGACCCCATGACTAGTGACCCCATGACTGGTGACCCCATGACTAGTGACCCCATGACTGGTGACCCCATGACTAGTGACCTCATGACTAGTGACCTCATGACTAGTGACCCCATGACTGGTGACCCCATGACTAGTGACCCCATGACTAGTGACCTCATGACTAGTGACCTCATGACTAGTGACCCCATGACTAGTGACCCCATGACTAGTGACCCCAAGACTGGTGACCGATCCAGGCAGCCCAAACCTGAACCAAATGTTTGTGACTTTGTCGGAAAGTCCCTTCATATGCCGACTTCTACTCCTTTGGCAAAATATCCTCCGCAGAATTCTACATTGTAGTCATTTGTTAATATGTATTGTAGACATTTGCTGGGGAGTATGTTTCAGAGATATTAAATACGTCAATGGTAACAAAAAAACATAACTCTTAAGTGGATGCTCGGCAGCTAAGCTGACTCCCTGAGCAGATGTCCGGCCTGTCCTCCACACCCCCCCATCCCATGGCTTTATCCCTAGATGCACTTGTAGATTGCAGCCATCTGCAGTGTCCCACACCCCTCCCTCTCCACTTCATTCACACTAAGACCTGCATCTAACAGAAGGACCTCAATTTATATAACTCCGTACACCATATGTATTTAAAGCTCTCTCCCTCTCTCTGACAGATCTGTGATATGAAATGATTGCATAAACCATTTTACTTTTGCTTTAATCAGTTGCGCAGCTTGAAAAAAAATAAATGTATATAGAGCATGTATATAATATGCAAGTTACAGGACTCTAGGGGAGAAAAGGAAAACATGTTTATTGTAACATAATGTAATCGTTTATGTAACTTTATGTAGAAAAATATATATATGCATACATAGAGTATATATATTTATTATTAATATTATTGTTATACAGGATTTATATAACACCAACAGAAAGTTTACTGCAACATAATGCAATAGTTTATGTAACATTATGTAAAAAAACAAACATAAAAATTATATATATATATACGCTTATTGCAACTGTCCTGAGGAAGTCGAACTTATGCCTCGTCGAAACGTCAAAATAAAACCTTAATTGTGCGTTCACTTTTCAAGATCCATGAGTGCCGCTCTCTCTTCTGGATTATATGCACCACAGTCTGCGATGAGCACCCAGGACAATGTTTTATCTCTGATATGTGTGCAGTGGCAACCATTGGATTTAATAAGTTTATTGTAAATATTTATAGTGTAAATATATATATATATATATTATTTAATTATCAATTTGATTTTCTGATATTATTTAGTTTATTGTAACATTATAAAACTATGTCACTTGTAATATGAATATACTGTATGTGTGCGTATATATATATATATATATATATACATATATATATATATATATATATATATATTTATATACTTTTTTTTTTATTACTAAAACAATTGTGTTTTAAACATTAATTTAATAATTAGATTTTCTAATATTTAGTTTATTGTAACATTATAAAACTATCTCAATTCTACGTAATGTTAATATACTGTATGTGTGTGTATATATATAGATATATATATATATATATATATATATATATATATATATATATATATATATATATATATATAGATATATATAGATATATATATATATATATATATATATACTGTATATAGATATATATATATATATATAATTTTTTTAATTACAAAAAAAAAATATTGTTTTGAATATTCATTTATCAATTTGATTTCCTAATATTTTGTTTATTGTAACATTATATAACTATGTCAATTGTAATGTTAATATACTGTATGTGTATAATATATATATATATATATATATATATATATATATATATATATTTACAATGTATATGTATATATATATATTATATATAGATATATATATATACAATATATATATATGTATGCACAGTATATATATATGTGTGTGTGTGTGTGTATATATAGAATTATAGATATATAGAATTTGTTTTTTTTTTTTATTTATTTAAAAAAAAAGTTGTTTTTTGAACATTCATCAATTCGATTTTCTAATATTTAGTGTGGGGCCAAAATGCTGAACATTTTTTACTGTAATGACAAGGAAAAACTAAGGATGTAATTTTTTTCTCAAACGAATGTAAATGTGTTTTTTTCTTTTTCTTTTTTTTTTTTGTGAGGAAAAATCATATTTATTACAACTGCATCTAAAAATGAAAGGTGGAATTCAAAACGTTGGTATGGCAATTTAACAAAACCCTTCTGGGCCCTCTCACATGTGCAGTCTGTTCGTTTCATCAGTTAGGTCCGTTTTTACAACAGTATTTACATCCGTTATTTTACATCCACCAGCAAGAATCCTTGAGACCCGGAGCCCATTTTTTCATGCAAAAAATGGACCATTGGTCCATTTACATCCGTTTTTCGTCCCATCCGTGTTTTTATTGGAGGAGAAATAGGGCTTTTATCTATTCCAAAAAACGGATGCTGACGGAAGCGGATGTAAACGTGTGTAATTGGATGATTATCCGCTTACCTCCGTTTTTCCATAGAGACGCATTGATGTCTGTTTTTCATCCGTGAATGGATGGATGAAAAACGGACAAACGGACCACACGTGGAAGAGGCCTTCGGGTTTACTGTATATGCTACATTTTTTTAGTCCATAATTGTAGCCTTTTACAACCATTTTACCCTGCAAATGATTTTCAGGTCTTAGGATACCCCTGATAAAACCAATTCAGTGGGGAAAATGCCCCTTGTATTGGTGGTCAGGGGAAAGGACACTTCCCTTACAGAGAACCCTTACAGCATGGCATTCTTACTGACAGCTATTAAAATTGTTGGTGTCATGCCATTGGCTCTGCCAAAGGCGTGCACACAGGGTGTGCGGGGTGTGCCTGGGAATCACCTTGTGCGCATTAGCCTTATTGCCCTTTGTGAGGGAGATGGGAAAGATCTCCCCCATACCGGCTCTGCCATAAGAGAAATGCCTAAACACATTCCCTTTTCACTGGGTCAGCAGGGAGCTCAATGTGTCGGGGCCATATATACGCTATATAACCAAAAGTATTGGGACGCCTGCCTTTACACACACATTAACTTTAATGGCATCCCAGTCTTAGTCCGTAGGGTTCAATATTGAGTTGGCTCCACCCTTTGCAGCTATAACAGCTTCAACTCTTCTGGGAAGGCTGTCCACAAGGTTTAGGAGTGTCTATGGGAATGTTTGGCCATTCTTCCAGAAGGACATTTGTGAGGTCAGGCACTGATATTGGACGAGAAGGCCTGGCTCGGAGTCTCGACTCTAATTCATCCCATAGGTGTTCTATCGGGTTGAGGTCAGGACTCTGTGCAGGCCAGTCAAGTTCCTCCACCCCAAACTCGCTCCTCCATGTCTTTATGGACCTTGCTTTGTGCACTGGTCCAAATCATTTGGTGGAGGGGGAATTATGGTGTGGGGGTATTTTTCAGGGGTTGGGCTTGGCCCCTTAGTTCCAGTGAAGGGAACTCTCAAGGTGTCAGCATACCAAGACATTTTGGACAATTTCATGCTCCCAACTTTGTGGGAGGAGTTTGGGGATGGCCCCTTCCTGTTCCAACATGACTGCACACCAGTGCACAAAGCAAGGTCCATAAAGACATGGATGAGCGAGTTTGGGGTGGAGGAACTTGACTGCTCACATGTTTCTACATTGTTGCTTCCTGACAGGTGGAAAAACTCCAGAATCTCCTTCGCCAGTGATGGAGCGACACCATGGTAGTCCGGCCAATAAGGAGGCGACGCTGCAGAAAAAGGGGAGTGTCCCCCTTCTGCCCTCTATAGCGATTCTGTCGCTGGTCTAGTTACCATATATCCTTTCGCAACTATTTGATACCTCAAGAGCCTGTAAAAAAAAATACCAGAACAAATCTGGTCACTACTTTCTACAAGATCTATAATTTACCTGCCTTGCCGCACGGTATTGACTATAACAGCGAGCTGTAGTTACACTTGAAGTCTACAATCATTGGTTTTATTGACTTCGAACAACTAAACTAAATTTGCGTACGATACGGGGTGGGGAAGCTGGAAACAAAGTGACGCGTTGATGATTTTTGATCTGGTGGTTGATAGACTGTAGCAGGCAAGGAGTTAACAAATTAACTCCACTTTGGCTGGGCTCCTTCTGTTTTGGCCCTGTGCCATCTGGAGTTCCTTCTGTCCCCCCTCCCGTCGCTTCTCACACCTAATCCCCAGCCTAATAACACGGTTGCACTTTTAATGATGATAATGAAGCGTCTGGGGTGTGAACACAGGGCTTCTCACTGGGGGGTATCTGAGATTATCCATCCCTGGCCAGCTCTAAACTGGAAAACGAATCATTGCTTTGCTTCCCTTCGCCTCAGCTGCATTGCTGGTTGGGTTCGATGCTTAGATAGTGGACTGGAACCATTGTGTGGACCTGCCATTGCACTGACTTAGTGCCCTTAGGGGCGAAGACCCCTCATGGCCAGTGATGGGTGATGAGGTGTCTGTTTGTCCTCATCTTGGTCCTGCACTTATAGGACTTGCCATGACATAGCTGGGAATTGGGAAATATTTATCATTTGCAAATAAATAAACTTTTCCCTTGGAATGACACTAAAATGAAACTACGAAACTTGTAGGAGGGGCTTCGTGATTGGCTAGAGTTGACGCCAAGAGCACAAGTCCCTACCTCTGCTCCTGTCCTGCTAGAACACTGCCCCTCCTGCTGGGGCCAAACCCTCCGCCATATTGTGCTCCACTCCATGCCAGAGACCTCCACACAACAGTTCCAGCCATTGACCTTTATATCCCCAAGGGAAGGAATGTCCACCCATAAGAGTAGATTTACACTTCACTGATGGAAATATGGAAAATGTATCACAGTCACATTGCATTGGCATACATTCTGGAGTCACTTGACATTACACAGTCAATCACATTTCGTGGACGTTCTGCAGTAGACACATGTGAAAGCATATGCACCACCTTTAGCAGCCATCCCCTCTAACACACGGGCAGAATGTTGGGAGACATTTGCCGGTTAAAAAAAGTGGCCAACATTCTGCCCGTGTGTATATTGGTCTGTCTGACAGATGCCGGCCATTTGTTGGCTTCTGTTGGACGAGCACGCAGGAAAACCAGCAGCCGACCGACTCCCGATCAGTGCTCAGCCAATGGCAGAGAGCGCTGACCGGAGTGTTCTGGTGGAGGGGCCGTCCCCCTGTCAGAACACAACAGCTGAGCGGGGGAAATCGCTGCCCTAACCTCGCATGGTTAGTACAGCGGCTCCGACCGGAGATGACAGGTTTTTTTTTTCATTTAACCCGCGTGGTTGACCGGAAAAAAAAAAAAAAAAAATGAACAGTTTGAACCCGGCTTACAAGTCTCTCCTTCTACTTTTTTCTTAGTTTCTGTTATAAAATTTTCCAAATAAGTAATTTTTCTTCTTCGCTGATGTGCACTGATGAGACTGCACTGATGTGAACTAATAGGCTGCACTGATGGGCACTGATGAGGCTGCACTGATGAGCACTAATAGGCTGCACTGAGGGGCACTGATGAGCACTAATAGGCTGCACTGAGGGGCACTGATGAGACTGCACTGATGAGCACTAATAGGCTGCACTGAGGGGCACTGATGAGACTGCACTGATGAGCACTAATAGGCTGCACTGAGGGGCACTGATGAGACTGCACTGATGAGCACTAATAGGCTGCACTGAGGGGCACTGATGAGACTGAACTGATGTGTACTAATAGACTGCACTGATGAGCACTGATGAGGCTGCACTGACGAGACTGCACTGATGTGTACTAATAGACTGCACTGATGGGCACTGATGAGACTGCACTGATGTGCACTAATAGGCTGCACTGATGAGCACTAATAGGCTGCACTGAAGGGCACTGATGAGACTGCACTGATGTGCACTAATAGGCTGCACTGATGAGCACTAATAGGCTGCACTGAGGGGCACTGATGAGACTGCATTGACGTGCACTAATAGGCTGCACTGATGGGCACTGATGAGGCTGCACTGATGAGACTGCACTGATGTGTACTAATAGACTGCACTGACGGGCACTGATGAGGCTGCACTGATGAGACTCCACTGATGTGTACTAATAGGCTGCACTGATGGACATTGATGAGACTTTACTGATGTGCACTAATAGGCTGCACTGATGGGCACTGATGAGACTGCACTGATGTGCACTAATAGGCTGCACTGATGAGACTGCACTGATGTGCACTAATAGGCTGCACTGATGGGCACTGATGAGGCTGCACTGATGAGACTGCACTGATGTGCACTAATAGGCTGCACTGAGGGGCACTGATGAGACTGCACTGATGTGCACTAATAGGCTGCACTGATGAGCACTGATGAGGCTGCACTGATGTGTACTAATAGACTGCACTGACGGGCACTGATGATGCTGCACTGATGAGACTGCACTGATGTGTACTAATAGACTGCACTGACGGGCACTGATGAGGCTGCACTGATGAGACTGCACTGATGTGTACTAATAGACTGCACTGATGGGCACTGATGAGGCTGCACTGATGAGACTGCATTGATGTGCACTAATAGGCTGCACTGATGGGCACTGATGAGACTGCACTGATGTGCACTAATAGGCTGCACTGATGAGACTGCACTGATGTGCACTAATAGGCTGCACTGATGGGCACTGATGAGGCTGCACTGATGAGACTGCACTGATGTGCACTAATAGGCTGCACTGAGGGGCACTGATGAGACTGCACTGATGTGCACTAATAGGCTGCACTAATGAGCACTGATGAGGCTGCACTGATGTGTACTAATAGACTGCACTGACGGGCACTGATGAGGCTGCACTGATGAGACTACACTGATGTGTACTAATAGACTGCACTGATGGGCACTGATGAGGCTGCACTGATGAGACTGCATTGATGTGCACTAATAGGCTGCACTGATGTGCACTAATAGGCTGCACTGATGTGCACTCACAAGGGTTGTCACCATCTCCACTGGTCTTATGATAACCATTAAGGAACTCGGGTACCCAAGAAAACAAAAAGCTTCTTCATAGCATAAAACCATCGCAGTTGGACTTTATTAAAAAAGTAAAAAATGTACATTCTCTTAGTGGTTAACAGGCGGTATAGATAGAAGGTAGTGTGATCACACAGGAATCTAAATGGTGCAATGTCATGAAGCAAACTCAATGGAATCAACGCGTTTCGTCCTCATAGGCTTTAGGCTCCGTTCACATGTAGGTGTTTTGGGGCGTTTTGGGGAGTTTTTCTGCTCTAGGATCAGCTCTCAAAACGCCCAACAAGACAAATCCTATTCATTTCAATGGCCCCTGTTCACATCTGAGCGTTTTGACGCTGTGAGCAAAACGCCCAACGCTCAAAAAAGTACATGAGCTTCTTTTTGGGCAGATTACAGGCGTTTTCTATTGGTCTCTATTCAATCTAAAAACGCCTGCACAAAAAATGCCTGTAAAAACGCCTGTAAATTGCGGTAAAAATCGTGGTAAAATTGCGGTAAAAAACGCGTGAAAACACTACGCTCAGGTGTGAATGTAGCCTTAAGGCTGCATTCACATGTCAGCGTATGGATCGCGGGCAGAATCACCGCGATTCAGCCCGCGATCGTTGCAAATCGCGGGACACCTGTGCGTTGCCCGTGATTTGCAATAGCACCCCAAATGCTGTGCAATGTTGCCGCGATTTCCGCCTGCCGAATCGCGGTAACATCGCGCAAAAAAAATCGCGGGACGCATTACGCCCAAAAAAGTACAAGAGCTTCTTTGGAGCGTATTGCGTCCCGCGATTTTTTTTTGTACGATGTTACCGCGATTCAACAGGCGGAAATCGCGGCAACATCGCACAGCGTTTGGGGTGCTATTGCAAATCACGGGCAACGCACGGGCGTCCCGCCATTTGCAATGATCTCCGGATCGCGCAGTGATTCTGCCCGCGATCCGTACGCTGACATGTGAATGCAGCCTAAGTGGGGTGGTATTTGATCACCTCTGCTGATTTTATTTTCTGCGCTATAACAAAAAATGAGCAACAATTTAAAAAAACAAAAAACAGAAACTAAATTTTTTGCTTTCTGCTATAAAACATCCAATAAAAAAATGTAAAAAAATCGAATTTCTTCATCAATTTAGGCCAATATGTATTCCGCTACATATTTTCGGTAAACAAAATCCCAATAAGTGTAAAGTGCAAAAGTTATCGTGTCTACGAACTATAAGATATATACTGGATTTTTTATTTATTCATTTTTTACTAGTAATCTTGGCAATAGTTACATAGTTAGTGAGGCTGAAAAAAGACATCAGTCCATCCAGTTCAACCTATGTGTGTGTGTTTGCTTTTAACCGTACATTGTATACCCCTGTATGTTGTACATTGTATACCCCTGTATGTTGTACATTGTATACCCCTGTATGTTGTGGTCTTTAAGGTGTCCATCCAATAGTTTTTTGAAACTATCAATGCTCCCCGCTGATACGACTGCTTGCGGAAGAGAATTCCACATCCTTACCGCTCTTACAGTGAAGAACCCCTTACGCACTTTAAGGTTAAACCGCCTTTCCTCTAGTTTTAGTGAGTGGCCACGTGTCTTATTGTATTCCCTTACTCTAAATAGTTTGTTCCTTATGCTAGGGTCGCCAGTACAGTATTTGTACATTGATATCATATCCCCCCTCAATCTTCTCTTCTCCAGAGAGAATAGGTTCAGTGCTTGTAGTCTTTCCTCATAGCTGATGCCCTCCATTCCCCTAATTATTTTTGTTGCCCTTCTCTGGACTTTCTCCAGTTCCAGCACATCCTTCCTGAGGACCGGTGCCCAGAACTGGACAGAATACTCCAGATGTGGCCGGACCAGAGTCTTGTAGAGCGGGAGAATAATCTCTTTATTTCTGGAGTGATTCCCCTTTTTTTATACATCCCAGTATTCTGTTGGCTTTGCTTGCAGCGGCTTGGCATTGCATGCCACTTCCAAGCCTGTTGTCTACCAGTACCCCCAGGTCCTTTTCCATCCTAGACTCACCCAGAGGTTCCCCCCCTAGTGAGTAGCTTGCTTTCTGGTTTCTGGCCCCCAAGTGCATTACTTTACATTTTTCTACATTAAATCTCATCTGCCATGTAGTTGCCCACCCCGTTATTTTGTTCAGGTCCGCTTGTAAGGTTTCCACATCCTGCATAGAAGATATTGGCATGCCTAATTTAGTATCATCCGCAAATACTGAGATTGTACTAGATATCCCCTCCTCTAGATCATTTATGAATAAATTAAACAGGATTGGTCCCAGGACAGAACCCTGGGGGACCCCACTTTCCACACCCATCCAATCCGAGTACTCCCCATTAATCACCACCCTCTGTACTCTCCCCTGGAGCCAGTTCTCTATCCAGGTACTCACCCTATGGTCCATACCTACCTTCCTTAGTTTGTACAGTAAGCGTTTGTGGGGAACGGTGTCAAAGGCCTTTGCAAAGTCCAGATACACCACATCCACAGGCTTTCCTTTATCTAAGTGGCAGCTCACTTCATCGTAGAAGGTTAATAGATTGGTTTGGCATGAACGATTTTTCATGAATCCATGCTGATTACTACTTATAATACCAGTTTCATTACTAAAGTCTTGTATGTGGTCCCTTATCATCCCCTCCAAAATTTTGCAGACTACTGATGTTAGGCTGACCGGCCTATAGTTACCCGGGATATATCTCGGCCCCTTTTTAAATATTGGTACCACGTTGGCTTTTTTCCAATCAGCTGGCACCATACCCGTCTGTAAACTATCCTTAAAGATCAAGAATAATGGTCTGGCAATCACCTGACTGAGCTCATTTAGAACCCTTGGGTGCAAGCCATCCGGTCCCGGGGATTTATTTATGTTAAGTTTCTCTAGTTTAGCTCTAAGTCTATCCTCTGTTAGCCATGGCGGCACTTCCTGAGGTGTATTATTTAGTTCGGCCTTACAAGCGGGGTTCGTGTAGCCCCCCGATTCCTTTGTGAAGACTGAAGAAAAGAAATTATTTAACACTTCCGCCTTTTCTCTGTCCTCAGTGGCCATTTTTCCTTTATCCTCTTTTCTTACAGCAATCTGTAACTTATAGCGGGACTGCGACATTGCGGTGGACAATCAGATACTAACTGACACTTTTTGGGAACTAGTGACACTAATACAGTAATCAGTGTTAAAAATATGCACTGTCACTGTACTAATGACACTGGCTGGTCAGGGGTTAGACATCAGGGGCGATCAAAGGGTTAACTGTGTGCCTAGCCAGTTTTTTTTTTCTTTACAGTGTGGGAGGAGCTTTTATTAGGGGAAGACATGGATCCTAGTCCGTGCTTTGCAGAGACACAGGACCCATGCCTTCCCTCCTACATAGGCATACTGCTGATCTGTCTCTCTGTAGGATGATCAGCAGGTGCCGGTAGACACCGAGTCCCTGTTTCCTGCCGATCGGCTCCCGCCGTGTATAATCACAGCGGAAGCGAGCCGCCGGTGGCGTGCATTCAAGCCCCCTTCCAGGAAGTGCAGGATCATGTTTTTTATACGTGTTCCTGCACACAGCGGCCACCCTGTTCATAAAACTGCTATAGGGTGGTTGGCAACTGGTTACCCGCTTATGGACCGCCCTACGCAAAATTATGTACCTGTATGTCATTTTGTGGTCTGGGGCACGCGCGGGCGCCGCCGGTGACCTGCTCCCGCTGTGATTGAACAAAGGGGGAGCCAATCAGCAGGTCCGGCAGGCCTGATGTTCGCCGGGACCCCAAAGATTGTGTTTGAGAAAGGCAGACTACTGTTCTGTGAGAGAGGAAGATGGAGATCTTGTGCTTCTGCTAAGCAGGAACAGGGATCTCTTGTCTTCCCCCAGTCAGAGCACCTCCCCCACACAGTTAGCAAGCACTTCCTATGAACACATTTAAATCTTTGATCGCCCCTGGTGTAAAGCCCTTCCCTGGCAGTGTCATTAGTACAGCGACAGTGCATTTATTTTAGCGCTGATCACTGTATTAGTGTCACTGGTCCCGAAAAAGTGTTACTTAGGGGTTGATTTAGGATCCTTTCACACTGGCTTTTCGCCCGGCGGACTCCGTTTTGCTCAGTGGGGATCGATCTGCCGAGACATACGATCCTACATAGCAGGATGGTATGATCTCTGCAGTTACACCAGGGAGAATGACAGGCGGCTTTGTTTACATCAGCCGCCTGCCTTTCTCCCTCTCCAGCGGGAGATCGCGAGTGGCCTAGAGGCTTGCTTTGCCCAGGAGGGGCTGACCGCCGCAGTGCATAGTCGTGCGGCAGTCGGCAAGTGGTTAAAGGGGGTTGTAAACCTCAGAATTTTTTTTTTTTAAAAACAAACACCTGAAAGACAAACACATAATGAGCTAGTGTGAATCGCATACTAGCTCATTATGAAATACTTACCTTAGAACGAAGCCTCGCAGTGCCGACCGCTCACCTCTCTCATGGGTGACATTTTCTGTTGCCCTTCTTCCGGGTTTGCGGCATCCGGCCATCTGATTGGCTGGAGCCCCAATGACGTCAAGGCGCGGGGCTCTGAAGGAACGGCATGGGCAGCATGCAATGTAGGTGATGTCACTGGCTGCATGCAAAGTAAATATCTCCTAAACGGTGCAAGCTTAGGAGATATTTACAGTACCTATAGGTAAGCCTTATCATAGGATCACCTATAGGGAAGTCTTATCATAGGATCACCTACCTATAGGTAAGTCTTATCATAGGATCACCTATAGGGAAGTCTTATCATAGGATCACCTACCTATAGGTAAGTCTTATCATAGGATCACCTATAGGGATGTCTTATCATAGGATCACCTATAGGGAAGTCTTATCATAGGATCACCTATAGGGAAGTCTTATCATAGGATCACCTATAGGGAAGTCTTATCATAGGATCACCTATAGGTAAGCCTTATCATAGGATCACCTATAGGGAAGTCTTATCATAGGATCACCTCTAGGTAAGTCTTATCATAGGATCACCTCTAGGTAAGCCTTATCATAGGATCACCTATAGGTAAGTCTTATCATAGGATCACCTCTAGGTAAGCCTTATCATAGGATCACCTATAGGTAAGCCTTATCATAGGATCACCTATAGGTAAGTCTTATCATAGGATCATCTATAGGTAAGCCTTATCATAGGATCACCTATAGGTAAGCCTTATCATAGGATCACCTATAGGTAAGCCTTATCATAGGATCACCTATAGGTAAGTCTTTTCATAGGATCACCTATAGGGGAGTCTTATCATAAGATCACCTATAGGGAAGTCTTATCATAGGATCACCTATAGGTAAGTCTTATCATAGGATCACCTATAGGTAAGCCTTATCATAGGATCACCTATAGGGGAGTCTTATCATAGGATCACCTATAGGTAAGCCTTATCATAGGATCACCTATAGGTAAGCCTTATCATAGGATCACCTATAGGTAAGCCTTATCATAGGATCACCTCTAGGTAAGCCTTATCATAGGATCACCTATAGGTAAGTCTTATCATAGGATCACCTATAGGGAAGTCTTATCATAGGATCACCTATAGGGAAGTCTTATCATAGGATCACCTCTAGGTAAGTCTTATCATAGGATCACCTATAGGTAAGTCTTATCATAGGATCACCTACAGGTAAGTCTTATGATAGGATCACCTATAGGTAAGTCATATCATAGGATCACCTATAGGTAAGTCTTATCATAGGATCACCTATAGGTAAGCCTTATCATAGGATCACCTATAGGTAAGTCTTATCATAGGATAATCTATAGGTAAGTCTTATTATAGGATCATCTATAGAGGAGTCTTATCAAAGGATCACCTATAGGTAAGTTTTATCATAGGATCACCTATAGGGAAGTCTTATCATAGGATCACCTATAGGTAAGTTTTATCATAGGATCACCTATAGGTAAGTCATATCATAGGATCACCTATAGGTACAAGTTGCAGAGGAGGGTTTACTTCCACTTTATGTGGTTACAAAAATGCGCGTTTCCGGCTGCTTCTTTCTAATTACGTATTCCAGTCCTTTAAACTACAAAAAAAAAGCCTGAAGAACGAACACGGGGAACTTTCATTATCTGGCTCGGGAAGAAGGGTGACAAATGAGAGGGGGTTAAACAGACAGACAGGCCCGGGGTCTGCGGATGAAAAACTTTGTAACTTATTACGGTGCTAGACCTGCCTGGCATCGGAGTGTTAATTAACGCTGAATTCCACCAGAAGGGCTCCTGGAAAGCCATTAATACTCAATGCATTTATAGTCATTAGTGCTTCTGTATGAATTAATAATGAGGAAGCATCAAAAGCCACTTAAAAGAATACCTGTTAAAGGCAGCAGTCTGTTAACGACTCTGCCACCTCGCACTCACTGAATTACAAGAAAGACAATTTAAGTGAATAATTAATAATGAAATGAAAGGAGCTAACAGTTTGAACAGCCTGAAACTGGAGTTAGGGCATTAACCCTTCCCCTGCCGGGACGACCGCAGGATGGCTCTCGGAAGAGGCTGTGGCTTATCAGGTAGTCTTGTTTAAAGGGGTAAAAAGGGCAGAAGCTGGTTATACCGGCCCTGCAAATAAATAATGTATAGAATATTGAGTTAAAAAAACGGCAAAAGAAAAGCATTTTGTTACTTCTTGATTGAAATGCTTTTTTTTTTTTTTCATTTTTCTTGCGGCTTTCTGTGGTTGTTGCTGTTATTGATGTTCGTTTGAACCGTCCACAGGATGGGGATTCTACTGAGTCTTAGTCCATATGTGCTCAGGCATTACCACCGGGCTCTACATGCCAATATAAGGGTTAGGCATGGCCCACTTCTCGGGTCATCTAAGGCAGCCGCCTTCACATCTGACTTCAACCTACCAGATTGAAATTTACTGACACAACACTGAAAATTTACTGCCACTGCCAACTTTCTACTGACGTTTCCACAAGTTACAAAACTAATATTATTATTATTATACAGGATTTACGGTATATGGTCCAGTGTTGCCAAACTACGAGATTGAAATGTACTGACTCGACACCCAAAATTCACTGGCACAGCCACGTTTTTACTGACATTTCCAAATGCTACAAAACTATTATTATTATTATACAGGGTTTACTGTATATGGTCCGGTGTTGCCAAACTACCAGATGGAAATTTACTGACACCACACCCAAAATTTACTGCCATAGCCAAGTTTTTCCAGACGTTTCCAAAAGTTACAAAATTATAATTATTATTATTATACAGGATTTACTGTAAATGGTCCGATGTTGCCAAACTACCAGGTTGAAATTTACTGACCCCACACCCTAAATTGACTGGCATAGCCACGTTTTTACTGACATTTCCAAAAGTTACAAAAGCATTATTATTATTATTATTATTATTATAATACAGGGTTTACTGTTAATGGTCCAGTGCTGCCAGCCTACCAGATTGAAATTTACTGGCCTGTTCTGAGTGGAACCTGTCCTGTTAAACCGCTGTATGGTCTTGACCACCGTGCTGCAGCTCAGTTTCAGGATCTTGGCAATCTTCTTATAGCCTAGGCCATCTTTATGTAGAGCAACAATTCTTTTTTTCA
Organism: Pelophylax lessonae; assembly: GCF_965119305.1. Taxonomy (NCBI): domain Eukaryota; kingdom Metazoa; phylum Chordata; class Amphibia; order Anura; family Ranidae; genus Pelophylax; species Pelophylax lessonae. The sequence goes on along the minus strand of NC_138777.1, from coordinate 237,216,880 downwards.
GATCCTCAGAGAGTTCTTTGCCATGAGGTGCCATATTGAACTTTCAGTGACCAGTATGAGAGAGTGAGGGCGATAACACCAAATTTAACACACCTGCCCCCCATTCACACCTGAGACCTTGTAACACTAACGAGTCACATGACGCCAGGGAGGGAAAATGGCTAATTGGGCCCAACTTTGACATTGTCACTTAGGGGTGTACTCACTTTTGTTGCCAGCGGTTTAGACATTAATGGCTGTGTGTTGAGTTATTTTGAGGGGACAGCAAATTTACACTGTTATACAAGCTGTACACTCACTACTTTACATTGTAGCAAAGTGTCATTTCTTCAGTGTTGTCACATGAAAAGATAGAATAAAATATTTACAAAAATGTGAGGGTGTACTTACTTTTGTGAGATAAGATTTTTTTATTTTTTTTTATTTTACAATAAACAATTTCACAGGAAATCACTGAAATTAACACTTAGTATCCAGTAGTAGTGTTATATCATAGAAAACTGGCACCAAATCAGGTGCTAGTCCTAGACCGACTGGGCATGCATTGTCCAAAAGAAAAGGAGGATTCACAGACATGCCCCCTCCTGAGTCACAGTGACAGCAGAGTGCAGCAGTACAGATCACAGACACGCCCCCTCCTGAGTCACAGTGACAGCAGAGTGCAGCAGTACAGATCACAGACACACCCCCTCCTGAGTCACAGTGACAGCAGAGTGCAGCAGTACAGATCACAGACACGCCCCCTCCTGAGTCACAGTGACAGCAGAGTGCAGCAGTACAGATCACAGACACGCCCCCTCCTGAGTCACAGTGACAGCAGAGTGCAGCAGTACAGATCACAGACACACCCCCTCCTGAGTCACAGTGACAGCAGTGTGCAGCAGTACAGATCACAGACACGCCCCCTCCTGAGTTACAGTGACAGCAGTGTGCGGCAGTACAGATCACAGACACGCCCCCTCCTGAGTTACAGTGACAGCAGTGTGCAGCAGTACAGATCACAGACACGCCCCCTCCTGAGTCACAGTGACAGCAGAGTGCAGCAGTACAGATCACAGACACACCCCCTCCTGAGTCACAGTGACAGCAGTGTGCAGCAGTACAGATCACAGACACACCCCCTCCTGAGTCACAGTGACAGCAGTGTGCAGCAGTACAGATCACAGACACGCCCCCTCCTGAGTTACAGTGACAGCAGTGTGCGGCAGTACAGATCACAGACACGCCCCCTCCTGAGTTGCAGTGACAGCAGTGTGCGGCAGTACAGATCACAGACACGCCCCCTCCTGAGTCGCAGTGACAGTCTATCTCCACACCAGGTGGTCCCTTCAGTCTGCTTTTTAGACTTTACCATGAGGTGTCAGAGAATGAATCGCAAAAGAACTGGCGCAGCTGCCAATACTCAGCATGGCCATGCTAAATTGCGCAGAAATGCGCTCAGACGTGTGCAGGCGATTGGGTGCGCACCTGTATGAATGCGCGTGCATCTGCGTACAGCTGTGAGTCATGGCGCACAACCGGGCACGCCCTAGCGCCATGGCACACGCAATGCATGACAGATCTTGGCGCACAATGGCCTATTTAAAGCCAGCAGTCTGGTCCACATGTTGCTGGATCATCATCAGCCCCCCCCCCCCCCCCGTGTTCCTGTGCTCCTGTTCAAGTTATTATTGTATTCCTTGTTACTGACCCAGCTTGCCTTTTGACCTGTCTTGTCTCTGTCCCCTGGCTTTTCTACTGACTCTTCTGCTGCCTGATTACCTGTAAATGACCTGTGTATTACCCCGGCTTGTTCCTGATTCTGCTTCTGGTTGACCCTCCATGCATGACTACTGGCCTGACCTTACTTCATGTCTCGCCCTGCTGTCAAGTATAGCCTGGTACCTGTGAGGGACACCTGCCCTGCAGCTCCCGGGGAACATCATCTCAGTCCTTCAGTCAACTACAGCTGGCAACCCGTGCTTCTTTGGATGTAGCGTCTTCTGTTATCAGCTTCAGGGATGCTCTGCACCTACCTGCAGGGGGAGCTCTCTCAGCACTCCAGCCTCTGACTAGGTACGAGGCCTCATGTTGAGTGTATCTGACACAGTATCACTCTGTGTTGGATTTGATTTCTGACCATAGGGTGCTTTTTTTTTTTTCCATTGCAGACCCTGCAATACCTTTTCTGACAATGGTGCCGAGCATGGAAGCAATTTTTTCTGGATCACCTAACACACGCATACATTATTTAGGCAATTCGCCCACAGCACTTCAAAAACTGTCAAGGCCCTCGCACTATGAGAGCAATTAAAGGAAACTTGACATGAAAAGAAACATGGAGGCTGTCATGGTTGGCCTCCCCTTCCTAAAATGCTAGATGGCTGGGTGTCATGCTGAAGCTCTTGCTTCAATACTTTGGGATGTTATGGAAAAACTCCAAAATCATTTGATTTGTGTGAAAAAAATCTCTCCATGTATAGAAAAAATAAATTTCAAACAAAACAACCAAATCTTATTTGTCTTCTCTGGTCTAAGTTAGTGACACAAATAGGTAGCCCTAGTTCTTTGGTAATCAAGGCTGATGTGCTGCCTCCTATGGCTGTCCATCAGTGTGGTTAGCAGATCGTATCATGCAGGTTCTAGTGGTGGTTAAAACAAAGTGCTGGATCCAATGGCTGCCCATCAACCTGGTTAGCTGATGACATCACAGGTGTACAATTGGTGGACAAGCCAAAAATGTTGGATCCCATGGCTGTCCATTGGGAATAGATGATGCCACCACAGGTGCACCATTTGTGGTCAGGAAAAAGTGTTGGATCCCATGGCTGTCCATTGGTGCAATTAGCTGATTCCATATCAGGATGAAGAGCTGGTCCTATAGCTCTCTATCAACATGATTAACTGATGCCATCACAGATGCTCTGTTGGCGGTGAGGACAAAGTGTTGGATCCCATGACTGCCCATCAATCTGGTTAGCTGATGACATCACAGATGTACAGTTGGTGGACAAGCCAAAGTTCTGGATCCTGTGGCTGTCCATCATTGTGAATAGATGATGCCATCACAGATGTACCATTTGTGGTCAGGACAAAGTGTTGGATCCCATGGCTGTCCATTAGTGCGCTTATCTGACTCTATACTTATGGTCAGGATGAAGAGCTGGTCCTATAGCTCTCTATTAATGTGAAAATCTGATGCCATCACAGTTGTTCTGTTGGTGGGGAGGACAAAGTATTGGATCCCATGACTGCCCCTCCATGTGGTGAGCTGATGACATCCCAGATGTACAGTTGGTGGACAAGCCAAAGTTCTGCATCCTGTGGCTGTCCGTCATTGTGAATAGATGATGGTATTTGTGGTCAGGACAAAGTGTTGGATCCCATGGCTGTCATCACAGATGTTCTGTTGGCGGTGAGGACAAAGTATTGGATCCCATGACTGCCCCTCCGTGTGGTGAGCTGATGACATCCCAGATGTACATTTGGTGGTCAGAAGCAAGTTTTGGATCCAACAGTTTTCCATTATGGTGATTAAATAACAACATCACAGAGGTACAGCTGGTGGTCAGGAAAACGCGTTGGATTCCATAGCTTTCCAGTAGTGCGGTTAGCCAATGACCTGACTTGTACATTCAGTGGTCACTGGCTGGCTCAACATTGCAGCCATTATGCAGTGTCAGTGCAAGGATCCCTGTCCACACAGGCGAAGGTGCAACCCCCTGTGCCCCCCCCCCACACACACACAATGCAACCATGCAACCCCCCCACAGCACACATTCCATCTGTACGGTGAAGGACGCAATACTGCACCCAAAATCCCAAGCAAACTACCTCCGGATAGCATGTGCACTGAGGGGGAGGTTCTACCCACTCCCCACATTTCCCTACCGTCCACAGCAGCGCTGGAATCCTCTCCCCCACACCACACCTGCAATGCAATAGGGCGCAGCACGAGGGACGCCACACATCATTGAAAACCTGAGCTGCATCAAACTGCCACAAAATGGCAGCATGCATGGAGGGTGTGGGGTCACTCACTCCCTGCCTCTTCCCACTAGCCACGGGCAGCTGGCAGGTGAGGCAAACCAAAACCTCCATGCTTCACCTAGTAGTAGACAGGGCACGATGCCAGGGAACGGAAGACAGGTATATGAGAAATCTGAATCTTCAGCAAGTGGCTGGGGATTTGGATTTTTCTACCCCCCAACATCCTGGCGTCCTAAGGTGGCTAACCAACTGGCCTTTGGCTGGTGCCTGCCCTGCCATCACCAGCCCTGTGGGGGGGGGGGTTACTCATTCCCTGCCTCCTCCCACTAGCCACGGGCATCTGGCAGGTGAGGCAAACCAAAACCTCCACGCTGTACCCTGTAGTAGAGAGGGCACGATGCCAGGGAACAGAAGACAGGTATTTTAGAAATCTGAATCCACAGCAAGTGGCTGGGGATTTAGATTTTTCTACCCCCCCCCCCCCAACATCCTGGCGTCCTAAGGTGGCTACCCAACTTGCCTTTGGCTGGTGCCAGCCCTGCCATCACCACACCAAATTTGGTAATCAATGGAAAAACTCTGTTAGTGATTTTAAACCATTAAATGAATAGATTGTCACCTTAACTAGCTATTTTTTACATTTCAGTTTTCACTGGTTAACAGATTTTTTTTTTTTGGAGGGATCAAAACTGCATAAAGGTTTGTTTCTGACAAACCGCATTCTTAATGTGCTTTATCCACAGCAGAGAATCATGTTTTTGGTGAACTCATAAAATACTTAATAAAATGTAGAAGATCAAAGAGGCCTTTGATCTGTGAAGCATCCTTCAAAAATTGGGAGAGAATGCGGAGGAATTATTAGGAGTCACGATTCTTAGTACTGGTCATCCAACATCAGAAAGTGGCGGCATTTCAAAGACTTTCTTTGACATATGCAAATTCAAGCCACAGGTAGGCCCAGCAGGTAACGGATTCACTATCATCCTCTGTGAGAATGAATTACAGGTGATTCCAAATCCATGACATCTTGGACCTACATGACAAGAGATAATGATTAAGTTTCGGCAGTTATTTCAGACACCGGTGGATACTGGCGCGCTGATTCACCCACAAGCTTCTTATATCCATCAGTGAGATTTCTTCCTTTCCTGTGGGTGTGTGGGTGGCTGGCTGACTGGCACTGGGTAGCTGTGGGTGGGTGTATGTATGGCGGCTGTGTTAAACACAATGTGTGCACTGTACACTCACTGTCCCAAGGCTCCCTGACTCCAGATGAGTGTCGCAACATACGCAATGACGTCACGACAATATCGGCAATATCGGTAATCTCTGGGGCCAATTCAGATATATATCGGGGAAAGTGCATATCGGCCCTCGATATATCGGCCTTGCCGATAATCGGTCTATCCCTACTATGTAGCACCCTCTAGCTAGTGTGCTAGTTGTTGTTGTAGTATAGGTAAATCTGGCCTGGCTGACCGCCAAGCTGGGTTGAATCTGGGTCAGTGCGAGTGACTCAGGGAGGCTGGATGACTCATTAGGTAGCACCTCTAGTACCTCCCCCTACTTGCTGGAGCCTTGGAGAAGCTTCCAGAAAAAAGGGTGGCAATATAGGAGGAGCTGCCTGGATTACGGAGGAGGGCCCTAGCCAATCCCCAGCTCTTAAATACTCTTGGTCATGCCAGCAAAGGGAATGGGTTGGAAGATGGAGATGGAGTGCTCAAGAGGCTATCGGTGGCCCTTGAGGGAGCCCCTTGGGGAGGTGACCTCAGGCCGGGGGTTGGGTACTGGAAGGATCTGCCACAAAACTTGGAGGAACCTTTTCCTGGAGGCATGGGAGCAAGATTGAGGACAGCAGGAGCCAGCGAGCATGTCCAGGAGTCTCCAGGAGAAGTCAGCTGGGTGGGCTGGTGAGTGAGCAGTCTGGGAGGGCTGTGGGAAGTAGCCAGAAGGGCGAGTGAATGGGGCTGCTGCAGTCAGACGGGCTGATTGTCAGGCTGCCAGGAAACCAGACCACATGGGGATGCAGGTAAAATAAGGCAGTTTATTGGAGCAAACAACAATAATCGCACAGCAAGAGAAAGGAGCAAGATAAGGAACAGCCGGGGTCAAGTCCAGAAGCGGCTGGTCATCCAAGCCAGGGTCGAGTCCAGAAGCGGGTAGTCATCCAAGCCGGGGTCGAGTCCAGAAGTGGGTAGTCTGCCAATGCCGGGTCGTCTGCCAACGCCGGGTCGAGAGCCAGGAGAGTCGTCAGCCAAGCCTGGTCAGACATGGAGGAACATGGAGAACAGAAGACTGCTAGCAGTGATGCACCTTGGAGCACAAGCGCAAGGGCAAGAACTGCAATCCATCAGTTGATATATATATATATATAGTCAGGTGTGCAGCATCATCCCTGTGTGACACCCAAGCAGCGGACAAGTGATGATGCAATCAGAGTTTATAAGAGGCAGCAGTCTGCACATATCCAAGATGGCTGCCAGCAGGAGGGCAAGGTAAGACCTTGACACATTACCAGAATCCGAGCATTCCTAGTCTGTTTTCCTCTTACATGGCCCTGTGTAGTTCTGTGCACTCCTACCAGTTTGGGCAGTATACCCTATAGAATTGTGATCCCTGGATCTTCGCTCTCGGTTCTCAGTAACTTCCTGCCTGGCGAGACAGAGGGCCGCAACCTGGGTGTATAATCTATCTCTACCGTCAGGAGTTCTGGTGAAGACAAGGCGGTTCCTTAGACTCTGTGCCTTGGCCCTTCGAGTACTGCAGGATACCCTTCTGTGCCAATGGATACCCTGCTTCTCCAAGTATCAGGACCTGGATCTGAACCTGCAACCTCTGCTGTATCTGGCAGTAACTCTTCTTGATGAGCCACCTGAGATACTGGACAGCTCCCTGGTTTTGCTCCTCCAATAAACTTCCTTTTTAAGCCACGGCTTTGCACTTTCTGTTTGCCAGATTATTGTGCTCTCTTCAGCCAATTTCTCGCTCTTGTCACGCTGTTGCTGTCTGTAATTTCGCTACAGCTTGTTTCCAAATTTTTGCATGCTCCTTGACTACGCATATGCTTGATCCCGACCTGCAACCACTTGTTTCCGAACTTTGGCTTATTCCTTGACTATGCTTCTGCTTAATCCCAACCTGCAACCACTTGTTACCGAACTTTGGCTTGTTCCTCAACTACGCATATGCTTGATCCCAACCTGCAACCACTTGTTACCGAATTTTGGCTTATTCTTTGACTATGCTTCTGCTTGATCCAAACCTGCTACCACTTGTTACTGAACTTCAGCTTGTTCCTTGACTACCATATGCTCGATCCCAACCTGCAACCACGTGTTACCAAACTTTGGCTTATTTCTCGGCTATGCTTCTGCTTGATCCCAACCTGCAACCAAGTTTTACAGAACTTTGGCTTCCTAAACTATGCTTCTGCTTGATGCCGATCTGCAACCACTTGCTACAGCCCATTGGCTTGTTTACTGACAACGCTTCTGCTTGATCCCTACATGCTACAGTATATCTGCTACTGCTGGACCCCGGCTTGCTCACCTCCTGGGGGACGATCCTGAGGACCGCAAACCTGGTACTAACTCACAGCAAAACCATTCCCACCATCAGGAGCTCTGGTAAAATACCGGTTAGTGCATAAACTCCACACCTCGGATGAGCCCGCGTCATCCGCCAGGGTGACCTACTTGTATACTTATCCTGCTGGTTGGTGGGAGCCTCTCTACTGCTATGGCTACTGGTCTTTGAGCCTGACCCCTGACTGTGACACTACTACAGTGGGCTCTGGGGATCATTCTGGGGTGAACTATCTCTTGATCAAAAGCAAGAACTGCAGGAAGGTAGGTGCCCATGCCAAGGATACCTACACTACAATGGCCTGACCCCTAATTGTGACACCAAGATTGCCTACAGTTTTCTATGTCTTCCCCATGGCCACTGCCACAGCCTAGCCCAAACTTCTATAACTAATTTCTGGTTAGCTAGTGGGAGTAGACTCCAGCTTGTGACAGGGTGCCTAAATGGCCAGTCTCTATACCCCAATCCTGTTGAGGGTGAAGGGAGGGGGGGGGGTAGTCCACCTTGCAGTGGTTGGAGCTCACACAGGGTTTCTTCTTCTTATTCCCATAGAAAATAAAGTACAGGGTAGGAAAGTATAAGCAGGGAGTGTGGCAAAGGCAAAGCACAGGTTCTCTGTAAATGTGAGAAATCGACCAGTAAATATTTTACAGGTAGAAAATGGGGGAAAAAAAAAAAGATAAATTTGGGCTTTTCGGTCCTGTTGGAGCTCTGCCTTGTCTATACAAGCTGATTTCAAGAGAAATCCCCTTTACAAACAACTGTCGCAGGTGTGAGGATATGAAAGTGCCCCCTCCCTGTTGTTCTCTCTGCAGCTGCTCCTCTGGAGAAACTGAAAACTTGGGTCATGTGATGCAGCTCAGGTGCAGCCATTAGTAATCGCCGAGCCTGGGTACCTGCTGGGTGCAAACTGGGCCCAGTTACAAAACAGTCTGGTTGCTATAGACAACTAGAACCTTTCAGGCATGACGGCCTCTGAAGGAGGAAAGTTCTAGTTGTCTTTAGCAACCAGATGAATGTTTCCGTAGCTGTGTGAGAGAGTTGGGGTTGGGGGGGGGGGGGGATTTACTAAAACTGGAGAACTCTGAATCTGGTGCAGCTGTGCATGGCAGCCAATCAGCTTCTAACTTCAGTTTGTTTAATAATAAAACTTTGAAGCTGATTGGTTTCTATGCAGAGCTGCACCAGATTTTGCAATCTCCAGTTTGAGAAAATCTCCTCAATGAACTCCTGTCTATTGGGGCCAACACAAAGGCCATACTTGCCAACTGTCCCGTTTTTGCAGGGACAGTCCCAGCAAATAGGAGCCTGTCCCGGGTAATTTACATTGTCCCTGCAAGCGCCTGACAATCAAACTGCCCGTAAATGCCTGTTACGGGTAGCCGATGCCCGTAAAAAAAAAAAAAATGATTGCGGGCCAACATCGTAACGGCACATGCGCCGTTCCAACGCCTGCCGGGTGTGGGAAAGCTCGGCCAGGGCGAGCGCATACGCAGTTACGTAATGACGCCGCCTGGCGCCATTAACCACTTAAGCCCCAGCCCTATTTCGGACACTTTTTGTTCACAAGTTAAAATCAGTATTTTTTTCCTAGAAAACTACATAGAACCCCCAAACATATATATTTTTTTAGCAAAGACTCTGGAGAATCAAATGTCGGTCATTGCAATATTTTTTGTCACGCGGTATTTGCACAGCGGTCTTTAAAACGCCATTTTTTTTTTTTAATTATGAAAAATCCCATTTCACTGCATTTAAAAAATACTAAACAGTAAAGTTAGCCCATTTTTTTTGTATATTGTGAAAGATGATGTCACGCCGAGTAAACAGAAACCCAATATGTTGCGGTTTAAAATTGCGCCCCCCCATGGAATGGCGACAAACTACAGTCAATAGAAATCTCAATAGGCGACGCTTTAAATTTTTTTAACGGTTACCAGTTTAGAGTTAGAGTGTAGCTCTTTTTTTTTAATTATTTCCCACGCTCTGGCGATCGCGGCGATACCTCACATGTGTGGTTTGAACAGCGATTTCATTTGCGGCTCGACTTCCGTACAAGTTATTTTTCGTGCGCGAGCTAACGGTGAAGGGGGCGGCTAAATTCTTTTTTTTTTTCCTATTTATTTTATTTTTTTTAACTTTATTACAGGTTTTAAAAAAAAAAAAAATCTGATCACTTTTATTGCTGTCACAAGCAATGTAAACATCCCTTGTGACAGCGATATGCAGTGACAGGTACTCTTTATGGAGGGATCGACAAACCCCTCCACTACACTTCCATGTATGCAAAACGCAGAAAACAGCATTTTTGCATACAGCCGTTTTTTAAATCTGCCGCCTTTTGCAGCAGAGTAACCCGGAAGTGACGTCATGGACGCCGCCTCCGGGTTACATCATCGGAGACCCGATCGAAGCCGGTTCCGGCTTAGATCGGAACTCCATCCAGCCGGCGGACGCGCCGGCTGGGTGCTCGGGTCTCCCGGTGGGACGGGCGGCCCGGGCGAAGTCACGGAAGGCGGCGGGAGGGGCCGGGAGGATGGGGGCGTCACCCGGGTAACGATCGAGCGGCTCTCGAGCCGCATTGGTCGTTACCGACGAAAAGCCGACCGTTGGCTGTAAACCACGGTACTGGGATGGTGTCTCTAGCTGGAGGCATCATCCCGATACAACACCGCAAAGTTAGCCGACGTAGCCCTACGTCACTTTGCGGTAAGTGGTTAAAACCTTATTATACCAGATAGTATGATTAGGATTTATCGTACTTATTTACATCTTGCACTTTATTTATATTTCCATATTACATTTCTTGTATGGTCACATTTCCCACTTTAGAATTGCAGGGAATTGTGATGAGAATTTTACATTTTAGGCAGAAGTAGTGCAGCTGAATGGGAGAATTATTCCAACTCTGCTACTGTGGCCTTAAGTTTGAAATTCCCTTTTCAATTTCCTGTAATTCTCTCTTTATTGAGTAGACCCTATAATCTGATGATAAGTAGGCGGAGATTAATTATGAGGAGTGGGCGGAGCTTCAGGGAAGTGGGTGTGGTAAGTAATTGATAGCTGTGCTGCAAAGTGTCCCTGGGATTTTTTTTTGGAGGTCTACATCCTTCCATGGTCTACGGCAGCTGAGGATGTCCAGTGGAGACCCCTGGTGGTCCCTCATTGCTTATTCCCCGTGTTTCATAATCGTTTTGTGAGTATAATGTGTATACATGTCTATTGCAATAATTTGTTTTAAAGATAATGCGCTAGGCTGGTGCGCCCTCTGTCCATTTCTCTTTTCCAGTATCTGCTTTGGGTTACAACGACCCATTGAGAGTGGCAGCACAGCCTGAATTTACTACAATTCGACCTGAATCGCATTTTCTGGATACCAGCCGCAAGGCCACCCCTCAAGCGCAGGAGTCATTTGCTCTAACCCTTTGATCACCCCTGGTGTTAACCCCTTCCCTGCCAGTGTCATTGTGTTTATTCAGTAAATTCAACCCCTACACAGTTAGAAAGCACCCCCTGGGGACACATTTAACCCTTTGATCACCCCTGGTGTTAACCCCATTCTCTGGCAGTGTCATTGTGTTCATTCAGCAAATACAACCCCCACACAGTTAGAAAGCACCCCCTAGGGACACATTTAACCCTTTGATCACCCCTGGGGTCAACCCCTTCCCTGCCATTGTCATTGTGTTCATTCAATAAATTCAACCCCCCCACACAGTTAGAAAGCACTCCCTAGGGTAGTGATGGTGAACCTTGGCACCCCAGATGTTTTAAAACTACATTTCCCATGATGCTCAACTGCACTGCAGAGTACATGAGCATCATGGGGAATGTAGTTACAAAACATCCGGGGTGCCAAGGTTCACCATCACTGCCCTAGGGACACATTTAACCCTGCATATATTTAGCACTGATTACTGTAGTAATGTCACTGGTCCCCCCAAAAGTGTCAAAAATGTCAGTTAGGGGTCCGATCTGTCCGCCGCAATGTCGCAGTCCCGCAAAAAATCGCTGATTGCTAGTAAAATAAATAAATAAAATTGACATAAATCTTTCCCCTAGTTTGTAGATGTGATAACTTTTGCGCAAACCAATCAAAATACGCTTATTGGGATTTTTTTTTTTTTTTACCAAAAATATGTAGCAGAATACAAATTGGCCTAAAATGTTAAAAAAATTTGATTTTTAAATTTTTTTTTGGCAATGTAATATAGCAGAATGTGAAATATATTGTTTTTTTTTTTCTTTCAAAATTGTTGTTTATAGTGCAAGAAATAAAAATCGCACAGGTGATCAAATACCACCAAAAGAAAGCTCTGTTTGTGGGGGGAAAAAGAAATACATTTTATTTGGGTACAGCATTGCATGACCGCGTAATTGTCCGTTAAAGTAACGCAGATCTGAATCGTAAAAAAATGGCCTGGTCATTAAAGGGGAGTTCCGGGCACAAAATCGACCTAATCGATTTTGTGTCCATCCGCTTGCTTTGCTTCACCTGAAAAGGAATTGGATAGTTAGGATCATTTTTTTTTTTTACTTACCTTGTAATTGTAGAAAGAAATACTCACCTATTCTTCACTTCCTCCCTCTGTGGCCGCGGCCCGCGCCGTCACTTCCTGTCTTGCGATGATTCCTGGGAGCTGAACGTCATCGCTCCCAGGAATCAATGCGACGGCACCGGCCCCGCTCGTCACTTCCGGTGCGACGCCGCATTCCCTGCTAAACAGCTTCTGGGCATGCCCAGAAGCTGTGGAGGAATGCGGTGCCGCACCGGAAGTGACGAGTGGGGCCGGTGAAGGCGCATTCTGGGAGAAGAAGACGCGGAAGAGGACGCAGAAGAGGATCGCGCCCGCTTCAGCTGCCCACAACAGAGATGGCAACGCTGGAGAAGAAATTTTATAAGTAAGTATTTCTTCTTGCAGGTAAGTGCGACCCGGGACAGATCAGAGGCTATCCATTGTGGAATGTACTAGCCCTGACTGTCCCGGGGGTATGTTCATTGAAAAAATGTTTCTGTGCCCGGAACTCCGCTTTAAGGGGGGTAAACCTTCCAGTCCAGAAGTGGTTAAGGTCGATGATACTAAACAGAAAGAGGGAAGGGGCTTTCCTGTCTGAATAAAGGTAAATCCGGCACCTTGTGATGTCTGCTCTACGGCAAGACTTTCACTTTGATAAATAGCTGACGGGACCATGACTTTAAAGGGGTTTTCCACTGACAAAGACCTCTCTGTAGGTGAAGACAGCGCCTGCATGGAGAGTCTTTCATGTTCCCCGCACCCAGAACCACAATGTCACATCTCCTCTGACGCATCCTGTTGTTGTTTTTGACAGGTTGTAAAGGGTGGGGCCCCACTGTATTACCATACGGAGCGTGGGAGGTTGGGGCCCACCTTTCCTTTACAATGGAGGACCCTCATACATACATGCAGTATATATACTCATGACTAACTAGAGCTGCATGATTAATCCTTAAAAAATTGCGATCTCTATTCACCACCCCCCCCCCCCTCAATTCTTACAGAGCCGTTCTCTGCTCACTCACAGCTGTTAAAAAAAGAGACTCCGGCAAATGTTTATCAAGATTGTTAAAGCGGAGTTCCACCTAAAAGTTCAACTTCCACTCATCTGCTTCCTACCCCCCCCCCCCTCCGGTGCCACGTTTTGCACCTTTTGGGGGGGGCAGGTACCCTTCCCTACTTCCGGAAGACAGCACCACGGTGCCATCCCTCGGAAGTTCTGTCCCCTTTTTCCTTCCCCGAGCCAATGAGAATGCACAGCGCGCTTGGCGCATGCGCAGTAGGGGACCGGCTGTGAAGCCAGAAGGCTTCATTGCTGGTTTCCCTTGAAACGATTGGCGGTGGCAGCAACTGGCAGCCGATCTGAAAATTGGCTGGGGTACCGACATCGTGGGCTCCCTGGACAGGTAAGTGTCTACATATTCAGTGCCGGTTCACATTTCTGCGATCACAGAGATCACATGTGATTCGGAGCGCACTGCTCCTAAAATTACATGCGATCTCTGTGCGATGCAAATTTCAGCCATACAGTTTGTATGGCTGAATTCGCACCGCAATCGCACCTAACTCGCACAGGACCCTTTTTTTGTTCCGCAGCAGAATCGGATCGCATGGTGTTCACACTAGTGTGATTCGATTCTGTGCGAACTTGCAGATCGCACTGCGATATGCGATCTTAACTGGGGGTGTCGTTAACTTTTAATTGACACCCCCCTGCGTATCGCATATGGCAGTGTGAACTGTCAGGGGAGTGGATGCGATGCGGGAGCACGCTGCATATTCGCAGCGTTCCCGCATCGCAAAAGTGTGAACCGGGACTCAAAGTCAGCAGATACAGGATTTGCACCGGATTTGTAGCTGCTGACTTTTCATTTTTTTTTTTCCACAGCTGGAATATCGCTTTAGTGCCGGTTCACAAATCTGCATGACAGACGTCGCATTTGATTCGGAGCGCACTGCTCCTCAAATCACATGCGATGTCTGTGCCATGCAAATTCAGCCATACAGATTGCACGGCTGAATTCGCATCGGGTTCGAACACAACAAGCACAGGACCCTTTTTTGAGTCCACACCAGAATCGGAGTGCACGGGTGTTCACACTCATGCAGTCCGATTCATGTCCAAACTGACAGTTCGCACTGCGATATGTGAACTGATCTGGGGGTGTCATTAACTTTGTATTGACACCCCCAGAGATTTGCATATGGCAGTGTGAACTGCCTGTGATTTGAATACGATGCGGGAACCCGCAGTGGATTCGCAGGGTTCCCGCATCGCGTATACGTAAACCGGCACTTAAAGTCAGCAACTACGGTATTTGTAGCTGCTGAATTTTCATTTTTCAGCCCTGAATTCTGCACTCTGTTTGCATACACCCCCCCCCCCCCAATGCTGCACTATGTGCATGATGTACCCCTGAACTCTGCACTCCGTTTGTCAACACCCCCCCCCCCCACTCTGCACTATGTACGTAATGCACCCCTGAACTCAACTCTGCACTCTGTAAAACCCCCCACCCCAACGCTGCACTATGTGCATGACGTACCCCTGAACTCTGCACTCCATTTGTCACCACCCCACACACACACTCTGCACTATGTACGTAATGCACCCCTGAACTCAACTCTGCACTCTGTAAACCCCCCCCCCCCAACGCTGCACTATGTGCATGACGTACCCCTGAACTCTGCACTCCGTTTGTCAACACCCCCCCCCCCCACTCTGCACTATGTACGTAATGCACCCCTGAACTCAACTCTGCACTCTGTAAACCCCCCCCCCCCCCAACGCTGCACTATGACGTACCCCTGAACTCTGCACTCTGTTTGTCACCCCCCCCCCCACACACTCTGCACTATGTACGTAATGCACCCCTGAACTCAACTCTGCACTCTGTAAACACCCCCCCCCCCCCCCGAGCTCTGCAGTCTGGCTCTAAACAACCCCCCCCCCCCAACTCTGCACTCTGTACATAATGCACTCCTGGTATTTAATGCCTCTCTAAACCCCTCACACTGTTTGTAAAACTTGACCACGCCCACTATTTGATGCGGTTTGGAATGTGTGTAAAGGGGAGGGGGGTTTTCAGGGGGTCGTGGTTGAGTTCCTGTACCTATTTTCTGAGAAAAAAGCTCTGCTTAGAACCCCCCAACATTATATATATATATTTTTTTTTAACAGAGACCCTAGAGAATAAAATGGCTTGTGTTGCAATCGTTTTATATCACACTCTATTTGCGCAGAAGTCTTTCGAACGCACTTTTTTGGGAAAAAAAGACACTTTAATGAATTTTAAAAAAAAAAACGAAACAGTAAATATGTGTAATGTGAAAGATGAGATTACGCCGAGAATCGGGATCTTTATTCTAAGCAAAAAAATTGTGATTCTGATTTTCTCCGGAATCTTGCAGCTCTATGACTAGCAGAAAACTGAAGACTGGAATTGTGCATCTGCTTCATACTTGAAATTGCTTCCAGTTCAAGGGTGAGCGCTGCGCTCCTTTCCCCCGGCTGCGCTCACTCAGGGTAACGCCGCATAGCGAGCTCCGGACAAGGGAAGGACATCTTTTCAAATTTGCGATTTTTTTTTGTGCACGCGTGATCCAAGGCTACCTGTGCACTTCTGCCATTGTTCCCGTGTATATTTAAAAAAAAAAACATTTTTAGCATCCTTCTCGTTCCCATCGAACGCGTCCCTCGTCGGCTCGCAGTCTCGTCTCTCTCTATGTCTGCCCGCTCTGTGCCTCTTTTTTTCCACGGAATCCAACACTCCAGCAGCTGCGGGAAAACAACTTGGCTTCGTCGCTGCCAATTGTGCAGATAGCTGGCACTGGCACCGCGGGTCCGGAGGCGACAAGGAGGAGGATGGGGAGATCACAGAAGGAAAGATGGACAGATGCCACGGAAGCTGGAGCTGAGAAGGTGCCAACTCTGGCAGCATGGGGCCAAGGAAGCTGGCACGGCATACCCAGGCAGGCGGGAGGTGGTTTGGCACGGGCGCCATTGAGGATGACACAACATGCAACGTGAGCGAGACAGACAGAGCAGAGGGAGAGTGAGGAAGAGGCTTGGAATGGGAAGTAAGAGACAGTGACGGAACGGAAGAGAGCAGGTATACAATGGACATACCAGCAGGTTGCGACAGCCTCTGTATATATAAAGGGATCCTACTACAGTCATTTTGTGCAGCTGCAAGATGGAACACAGACTCCCTCCGCTGCAGACGGGCGATGGTGGCGCCGACAATTTCTCGATTCCGGGCGTCTGCTTCCTATGGCCTCTCAAACACCCAGACAGAGGGATATCTTAGGATTTGGGCATTTTTCCCAGATATTCCCATCTGCCTCTTCGCCTTTCGTATTCTCAGCATTTTGTCTCCTTTTTTTCGAAAGCGCGCTGACTCGCTGTGGAAGTGGCCGCCTATTCTGAAAATCCGAAAGGAGAATCCCTAACGCTGAGAATCGCAGCGTATGGATATACCTTATTCCTCTGAGGGGACCTTCTGAGGCTTCCCATATGGATGTCGTACGGATACCGTAGAACGAGGATGTATTAGTCCCATTGTGGCAGCCATGGCGGACGTGGGAAGCCCCGGCCAGCTTGGGTTGCGATTGGCTGCAACGCTTACTTTCTAAGAAGATTTCCAGCAATTTTTGTTTTTGCATTTTAACGAAAACCATTTGTAATTAATTATTTTTTTTTTTTTTCTGTTTGGTTTTAGCATTGGCTTATTTTTTTTAAAGCAGGATCATATCTTACCAGTAGGGCGGCAGCAGTGAGACTAATGCTGAGGAAAGAATATTATACTGTAATTTTTAACAAAAAAGTGCAACAATTTCGATAGCTGGTAATAATTCTTTGGACCAACGCTGGATGTTTACCATGGCTAGTTCCAATATGCTAGATGAGAGAGGGGATGAGCCTTGGTGGGAGCAAGAAAGAGGAGCAGCGCTGCTTGGTACGGTGCACAGGACTGCACTGCCGTATCTGAATGCCTTTCTTAAAGGGTAACCTATACCCAACCTCTGGCATCCTGCCAACCAGATACCATCTTGCTTTGTAGAAAACCCCGCCATGTTTTTTTTTTTTTTTCGTTAATTCCCATCAGTCAGTGTTAATTATACTGCGGAGAAGGATGTTGCAAACTTAAAGCATCTGTGTTTCAGGATGTTGGGATGCAGAGAATGTGTGATGTCATCATCATCGGTCCTCGTTCATCCAAAAAAAAAGTCTGAAGGGTACTGCAAGCAATGGTGCGCTTCCGATCAAAAAATTCTTTCCTTTTTAGGTCTCAAGGTACACGCCGGTACAAAATCTTAATGAAATGGTTGGTTTGTAAATGGCCTTTGTGAATGGGTACAGGGAAGTTGAGTAGAAATTGGATTTTCAAGGCCCATCTTTAAAAAAAAACAAAAAATCGTAGCGAGCGCATGCCGGGTCACTCTGATCCCCTGTTTGATTTACAGGATAATAGTACAAAGAAATGACATAGTTGCCAATATTTTGAAATCATCTCCAGCCGTTCTGTATGATATAGTCAGTGGAATCTGGCTCCTCGCACTTGGTATTGTCTCAGGGGGGGTCCATGGAACATAAAATACAGAGCCATGCCTCATTTATTTCATTGCAAAAATATGGACATTGTTTGCATTTTTAATGCAGTGACTTAATTAAAAATTCGCTCATTGGGAATTTTTTTTTGTCAAAGACATGTAGCTAAATAATGTTGGCCTAAATATATGACAAAAATTGAAAATATTGCATATTTTTTAACAGTCAAAGTAGAAAATGTCAATTTTTTGCAAAATTTGCTTTTTTTAATGTTAATATTGCAAAAAATAAAAAGCGTAGAGGTGATCAAATACCACCAAAAGAAACCTCTATTAGTGGGAAAAATAGGACGTAAATTTTGTTTGGGTACAGGGTTGCATGACCGCGCAATTGTCAGTTAAAGTAACGCAGTGTCAAATCGCAAAATATGGCCTGGTCAGGAAGGGGGTAAAATTGTCTGGTCTTAAAGTGGATAAAAATACGCTCATTGAGAATTTTTTTGTCAAAGACATGTAGCTAAATATTTTGTATTTATTTATTTTTTGTCATAAATATATGACAAAAAATTGAATATATTGGATATTTTTTAACAGAAAATGTAAATTTTTCGCAAAATTTGCCCTTTTTATATTAATATTGCAAAAAATAAAAAGCGCAGAGGTGATCAAATACCACCAAAAAGAAAGCTCTATTTGTGGGGGAAAAAAAGGAAATTTCATTTGGGTACAGTGTTGCACGACCGCGCAATTGTCCGTTAAAGTAACACAGTGCCGAATCGCAAAATAGGGCCTGGTCAGGAAGGGGGTAAAATCTTCCGGTCTTAAAGTGATTAAAAATACGCTCATTGTATATGTATACATATATTTTATATATATATATATGTGTGTGTGTATACATATATATAGATATACGTGTGTGTATATATATATATATATATATATATATATATATATATAATATATATGTGTATATATATTGTACAGTAAAACTGCAGGAAAGGGCACTGGGGGGCAAACTAATGTCAATTTATTTTATTTTGTATTGTAATCAGTGTGTTTGGTGTGTATAACTTTTTGAATTTGCCGCCGGTTCCACCCCCCTGCGAGCGTCACGTCGCAGGAGATGGAAGCCGGGGCTCACAAGCATCGGGCGGAAGATCCGGCCGCCACACACTGCCGGGATACATCGCTGGATCCCGGGAACAAGGTAAGTAACCCCTCTACCAGGATCCAGCGATGCTCCCTGTCGGTACCCCGAGTGTGGCTCGGGGTTACCGTTAATTGCACTGAAATTTAACCCCGAGCCACACTCGGGAATACCGCTAAGGAGGTTAATATTGCAAAAAATAAAAAGTGCAGAGGTGATCAAATACCACCAAAAGAAAGCTCTGTTTGTGGGAAAAATAGGACGTAAATTTCATTTGGGTACAGTGTCGCACGACCGCGCAATTGTCCGTTAAAGTAACGCAGTGCCAATTCGCAAAATATGGCCTGGTCAGGAAGGGGGTAAAATCTTCCGGTCTTAAAGTGGTTAAAAATACGCTCATTGATAATTTTTTTGTCAAAGACATGTAGCTAAATACATTGTTGCCTAAATATATGACAAAAATTGAATATATTGGATATTTTTTAACAGTCAAATTAGAAAATGTTCATTTTTCACAACATTTTTGCTCTTTTTTTATTAATTTCGCAAAAAATAAAAAGCGCAGATTAAATACCACCAAAAGAAAGCTCTATTTGTGGGAAAAATAGGAGGTAAATTTTGTTTGGGTACAGCGTCGCATGACCGCGCAATTGTCAGTTGAATTTGCGCAGTGCCAAGTTGAAAAAAGTGGCCTGGTCATTGAGCAGCCAAATCTTCCGGGGCTAAAGTGGATAAAAAATATAAAAGCTCCAAAATAATAATATGGTCAGAATTCACTCCGATGTGCGGAATCACTTTATGGTATTTGGGAAAGGACTAAAAAATATGGAGACCGATCTTTAAACCCCTATAGCTGGTTATCAGTAATACCGGCAGCTATGTACTAAATATGGAGCAACCATTCATATATATAATAGCATGTGTCTATATACAGAGGGATGAAGGGAATTGTGTCACTGGCCGGCTGCTCCATGCATACCTGGGTGGTTCTGCACGCCGGTTATCTCTCCTCCTATATCAGAGTAAAGTTCTCTACACCAGCAGTCCCCAGGCAGTGGCTTGGGAGCCCCATTCGGCTCCCAGGCTTCTTTGATGTTGTTTGTGACAGCTGTTCAGCACGAGCTCCACGCTTGTCTCTGTTAATACCTGCTGTGCTATTAATATCCATAATTCCAAACAATAGAAGCTTTAATATTTTTTTCTTCAACCACTTCAATAAAAATTTAAAATTTTCAGCTTTCAGTTCTGCCGCATTTTAAATGACAATTGCGCAGTCATGCAACAATGTACTCGTGTGACATTTTTATCATTTTTATGAGACAGATAGAGCTGTCTTTTATGGTATTAAATCCCCACTGTTTTTTTTATTTTTGATAAACAAACTTAAAAAGATAAACATAATTTTGAAAAACAAAAAACTTTTTCTTTGTTTTCTGTTTTTTTTTTTTTTTTTGCAAATAAGTAATTTTTCTTCTTCACTTATGTGTGCTGATGAGGCTGCACTGATGTGCACTGATAGCCTGCAAAAATGGACACTGATAGACTGCATTGATGGGCACTGATGAGGTTACACTGATGGGCACTGATGAGGTGGCACTAATGGGCACTGATGAGGTTGCACTGAAGGTCACTAAAGAGGCTGCACTGATAGGAGCCAATGCTATGCTGCACTGATGGGCACTGATAGACTACATTGATGGGCACTGATGAGGCTGCACTGATGGGCACTGATGAGGCTGAGGAACTCATTGGTAAACAAACAAAAAAAGACAGATAATTTTGAAAAACAAAAACCTTTTTCTTTATTTCTGTTTTTAATTTTGCAAATCAGTAATTTTTCTTCTTTCTTCTTCTTTTTCTTCTTTACTGATGGGGGCCAATGAGGCTGGACTGAAATGCTGCACTGATGGGCACTGATAGGCTGCATTGATGTGCACTGATGAGGCTGCATTGATGGGTACTGATGAGGCTGCACTGATGAGGCTGCATTGATGGGCACTGATGAGGCTGCACTGATGAGGCCACATTGATGGGCACTGATGAGGCCACATTGATGGGCACTGATGAGGCGGCACTGATGAGGCGGCACCGATGGGCACTGATAGGCGGCACTGATATGTTAATGAAAGGTCCTAGCGCTTATGGGTCTATAGGTATGGGTATAAAGGTGGCTGCTGCTGACTAGTAAGGTGTATATGCCTTTAAATGTGAAAGTTTGTGGGTCAGTGCTGCACAAAGTGCCAAAAATTCTTTCAATATATAAATAAATATTCAAATAAATAATCAAATAAATAACATATGTGTGATAAATGCATTTATCACACATATGTTATTTATTTGATTATTTATTTGAATATTTATTTATATATTGAAAGCATTTTTGGCACTGATATGTTGCACTGATGGGAACTGATATGTTGCATTTATGGACACTGATATGTTGGACTGATGAGCACTGATATGTTGCACTGATGGACAGTGATATGTTGCATTTATGGACACTGATATGTTGGACTGATGGGCACTGATATGTTGCACTGATGGGCACTAATATGCTGCACTGATGGACACTAATATGCTGCACTGATGGACACTGATATGTTGCACTGATGGGCACTAATATGCTGCACTGATGGACACTAATATGCTGCACTGATAGACACTGATATGTTGCACTGATGGGCACTAATATGCTGCACTGATGGACACTGATGGGGTTGCACTGATAATCAGGGCACTGATAGGGCTGCACTGATGATCAGTGCCCTGATTATTAGTGTAAATGTCTCCTGAAACTGGAAATCCAGTTATCGGCTTTCCTTTCTTTGGACACTGACAGCGCTGAGAAAAGGAAATGCCAATAATTGGCCTTTGTTTACATGTGATCAGCTGTGATTGGACACAGCTGATCACTTGGTAAAGAACTTACATCATCAGCTCATTACCCTGATTGGTGATGTGCTGTGTCCGAGGGACACAGCTCACCATCAATCACCTCGCTGCATGCCCCTGGGGGTGTATGAGAGGTGCGATGTGAAGGACGTCATATGATGTCCAGTCAGAACAGTAAAGCCACCTAAACATAAACTTTCTACTGGATATATTTCATTGTTGTGTCGCTCTCGTCTTTCCTACACCTTATAGATTTTTCCTGTGATACTTCA
Organism: Pelophylax lessonae; assembly: GCF_965119305.1. Taxonomy (NCBI): domain Eukaryota; kingdom Metazoa; phylum Chordata; class Amphibia; order Anura; family Ranidae; genus Pelophylax; species Pelophylax lessonae. The sequence goes on along the minus strand of NC_138777.1, from coordinate 237,194,948 downwards.
TGTCGACAAAGTTTTCATCTTTGGCACCTTTAAATCCTGGTCACCATGGAGTCCAACGTTCCTACAACACACAACTTTAACACCTTCTTGCCCTGCTTAAAGCAGAATGATGGCCGGGCGAGAAGGTGTTAAAGTTGTGTGTTGTGGGAACACGGGACTTCAAGTTGACCAGAATATAAAAGTGCAAAAGATGAAACCTTCGTTGGCCTGGGGTATCACAGGAAAAGTCTATAGGATGTACGAAAGATGAAAGCGGCTCAACAATTAAATGTATAGAAAGTTTATTAAACAAGATGCAAAAGTGGGTAGCAACGCGTTTCAGGGGCAAAAAACTCTCCCTACTTCAGTACTAGAAAACAAAGTAGCAAAAAATCATATATGCCGAGTGTCTAGGAAAGCAATTATCCATATTCCGAATCCGAATATTTGAAGTGTAGTAGAAGCCATCTTTAAAGTTTTGGATACATTAGAGCAGTGATAAGCAGTAGAAAGAGAGAAGTGCTTATGCCGCTATACAGAACACTGGTGAGACCTCACTTGGAGTATTGTGCGCAGTACTGGAGGCCATATCTCCAGAAGGATATAGATACTCTAGAGAGAGTTCAGAGAAGAGCTACTAAACTAGTACATGGATTGCAGGAAAAAACTTACCAGGAAAGGTTAAAGGACCTTAACATGTATAGCTTGGAAGAAAGAAGAGACAGAGGGGATATGATAGAAACTTTTAAATACATAAAGGGAATCAACTCGGTAAAGGAGGAGAGCATATTTAAAAGAAGAAAAACTACCACAAGAGGACACCGTTTTAAATTAGAGGGGCAAAGGTTTAAAAGTAATATGAGGAAGTATTACTTTACTGAGAGAGTAGTGGATGCATGGAATAACCTTCCTGCAGAAGTGGTAGCTGCAAATACAGTGAAGGAGTTTAAGCATGCATGGGATAGGCATAAGGCTATCCTTCATATAAGATAGGGCCAGGGACTATTCATAGGATTCAGATATATTGGGCAGACTAGATGGGCCAAATGGTTCTTATCTGCCGACACATTCTATGTTTCTATGTTTCTATGATGGTGAACCTTGGCACTCAAGATGTTTTGGAACTACATTTCCCATGATGCCCATCTACACTGCAGAGTGCATGAGCATCATGGGAAATGAAGTTCCAAAACATCTGGGGTGTCAAGGTTCACCATCACTGCTAGAGTAGAGAATTTTTCTCAGGTTTTTACACCTCGATAATCCTTCAGGTAGTGAGGAGCGCTGGGTTTTTCGATGTGTATTCAAATGGGTATAGGTTTTGTCAGGGCTTTTTTCTCAAAGAATTGGTTCAGGTTAGGTATTCTCTCCACCCTGACCTGCCTCTGAGCACCGTCCCTTGTCTCCACCCCCTATCCACCCCCTAAGTGTATAACTGTTGGCGCCATATAAATCCTGTATAACAATAATATTAATAATAATAATAAAATATATATATACTGTATATATATATATATATATATAATCCAAAAGAGAGTGGCACTCGCGGTCTTGAAAGGTGAACGCTCAATGAGAGTTTTTATTTCGACCTTTCGACGAGGCACAAGCTTGGCTTCCTCAGGAAAAGATGAGCTTGTGCCACATCGTAATAAAAACCTTCATTATGCGTTCACCTTTCAAGACCCGTGAGTGCCGCTCTCTCTTTTAGATTATATGCACCACAGTCTGTGCTGAGCACCCGGGCCAATTTTTCTCTGATATGTGTGCAGTGGCAACCATTGGATTTTATACGCTTATTGTAATTATATACACACAGTATCTCACAAAAGTAAGTACACCCCTCACATTTTTGTAAATATTTTATTCTATCTTTTCATGTGACAACACTGAAGAAATGACACTTTGCTACAATGTAAAGTAGTGAGTGTACAGCTTGTATAACAGTGTAAATTTGCTGTCCCCTCAAAATAACTCAACACAGCCATTAATGTCTAAACCGCTGGCAACAAAAGTGAGTACACCCCTAAGTGACAATGTCCAAATTGGGCCCACAGTGTGAATATTTTGTGTGGCCACCATTATTTTCCAGCACTGCCTTAACCCTCTTGGGCATGGAGTTCACCAGGGCTTCATTTTGACTTTGTGCACTGGTCACGCAGTCATGTTGGAACAGGAAGGGGCCGTCCCCAAACTCTTCCCACAAAGTTGGGAGCATGAAATTGTCCAAAATGTCTTGGTGTGCTGACGCCTTAAGAGTTCCCTTCACTGGAACTAAGGGGCCAAGCCCAACCCCTGAAAAACAACCCCACACCATAATCCCCCCTCCACCAAATGATTTGGACCAGTGCACAAAGCAAGGTCCATAAAGACATGGATGAGCGAGTTTTGTGGAGGGAGATTATGGTGTGGGGTTGTTATGGTGTGGGGTTGTTATGGTGGTGGGGTTGTTTTTCAGGGGTTGGGCTTGGCCCCTTAGTTCCAGTGAAGGGAACTCTTAAGGCGTCAGCATACCAAGACATTTTGGACAATTTCATGCTCCCAACTTTGTGGGAGGTGTTAGGGGACGGCCCCTTCCTCTTCCAACATGACCAGTGCACAAAGCAAGGTTCGTAAAGACCTAAATGAGTGAGTTTGGGGTGGATGAACTTGACTGGCCTGCACAGAGTCCTGACCTCAACCCGATAGAACACCTTTGGGATGAATTGGAATGGAGACTGCGAGCCAGGCCTTTTCCTCCAACATCAGTGCCTGACCTCACAAATGCGCTTCTGGAAGAATAGTGAAACATTCCCATAGACACACTCCTAAACCTTGTGGACAGCCTTCCCAGAAGAGTTGAAGCTGTTATAGCTGCAAAGGGTGGGCCAACTCAATATTGAACCCTACGGACTAAGACTGGGATACCATTAAAGATCATGTGTGTGTAAAGGCAGGCGTCCCAATACTTTTGGAAATATAGTGTGTGTGTGTATATATATATATATATATATATATATATATATATATATATATATAAAAATAAAATTAAATAAGAGTTAGCCATGTGTGTATATATATAGTATAGATATATATATATATATATATATATATATATATATATATATATATATATACAGGGCTTTAAGTGGGCCGGTATGCACTGGTACTCAGTACCGCCACTTCCAAATATGGCTCTTGAGCATACCGCCACCTCTCCGTGCACCTTAGCGTACCATTACACTCATTTTGGACATCTGCGCCCTCAATTGCCCCCCCCCCCCCCCCAAGAATATTTCCCATTCCAGACCAGTCACCACCAGTGAGTCCCCCTGCTCTGGAGTCCCAGCCCAGGCCAGGGGGGTGCTCTGTGGGGACCCTGATGTGGGGTGGGGGGGGGGGCGACAAAATTTATAGGCTATAATAGAGTACTGGCACCTCTTTTGGGCCACTTAAAGCACTGTATATATATCTATATATATATAGATATATATTTATATAAAATACAAGTTAGCCATGTGATGTATTTGTGCTTAAGGTGTAAAAAGCGGGGTGGATGTCCAGAGTCGGCCGTGGCAACCAATCAGGTTTCTGCTTTCATAAATGTAGAGCAGTGAGAAGAATAAAAGCTGGCTGCTGGTTGGTTGCTGGTGATTCCTGCACACGGCTCTTTGTCTTACATTATGAAGTCCTGATTGTCTTCTCCTTCTCTTCCTCTCTTCTCCCGTCCCTCTCGCCGCACTCTCCTGCCCTGCCGACGAATCTCTTCGCACTCTTCCCTTCTTCCTTTTTTTTTTTCATACTTCACAGTTTCTGCCTTGCTGCACAGCGTTGGGTTCCCCCTGAGACCCGCCAGATGTTTTGAGCTCCCCGGCACATCTCCACCCCCCCCCCTCTTCCAATCTCATGAAATATTCATAAACCTGCCTGCGTGATCTGCCAGCGGCTGCTGGGACCCAAAACCGGGGCACGTGCCTGGATGCACCGTACACCTGCCATAACTAAACCGGAATATTTTATAAACTGTGACACCATAGCCAGGGGAGGGGACCAGACCTAGGACTGTGGGGAGATGTAGGTACTTGTGACCCCGGGGGGGGGGAGCACCAAAGAGGGGAACGGTGAGGGGGAATTTAAAAATGGCTGCACAGCTGCAGAATTTAACAGCTATTTAAAATGCAAAATGTTCACATTCCGCTTGAGAATGTTCTGCAGAGTTGATTAACTCATCCCTTTCCGCAGAGACTCCTCAATGTTTAGCACGGAAACCCCTAAGCAGGCCTGCTTCGCGCTCCGCTTGTAAGTTGCTGCTAGAAAAGACGGTCACTGAAATTCAGGAAAATAAAAAATTGGCTTTCTTTAGGAGAAACTCTCGCCGTGTTTTTTGCGTAAAATTTCATTTTTGAAACAAAATGATGTTTGGAATGTAATGAATAAATCCTCCATGCCCATCTTCAGACTTGCCCTGCTCTCCACCCCATCACCATCTCACTTGACTCTTCTTGCCGAAAATGGGCTTAAATGCCTCCTTTGCTTGGTGCATCTCAACCCTGCGACATCGAGCGCTTTATTGCTCTCCTGGCTTTTGTTTCAGTCATTGAAGTCCACTTTCATATCTTCGTCATTTAAGTAGACGCGTGCGGGTAAAGGAAGCAGGCAGGGGCTGACTGGCAACTTTCAGCCCAGGGGTCAAGTACAAACCAGAGGCCCATGGTGCATCTCAACCCTGCAACATCGAGCGCTTTATTGCATGCTCTCCTGGCCTTTGTTTCAGACGTTGGAGGAGAGGAGACCGCTTTCGTATATTCATCATGTGAGCAGACGTGTGCGGGTAAAGGAAGCAGGCAGGGGCTGACTGGCAAATTTCGGCCCAGGGGTCAAGTACAAACCAGAGGCCCATGGTGAAGCAACTCAGCCCCCCTCCCACTCTCCTTCTTCCCAGCTACCTCCAGACTCCCATTCCAGGCTAAAGCTCAGCTCCAGATACTCTCTACTCACCAGCCGAATCCGGGTTCCCGACCCGGCCAGTAGACAGGGCCATCTTACCGAATGGGCAGGCTGGGAAGTTGCCCGGGGGCCCTACTTGCCCGGGGGCCTTACCTGCCCAGTGACCCAGCCCCAGCCAAGCATTAGTCCTGATTCCTGTGTGCATTCCACCGCTGAACTTAGCAGGTGGAAATCTCCTGTCGGCCCTGCACTGCTGTCAGGCGACTTGGGCCGTGGATTGGGAGCCCACAACTCCGCCTCCACGGGAACAGGCGCACACAGGACAGTCAAGTCTGACTCCCGTCCGGGTGTGTGTTCACAGGACCCAGCCGCCCAACTTGGAAGCTGTCATTAGTCTGGCACTGCTGTACCAATAAATATCGCCTTATCCATAATTTGCATTTTTATTCTCATGGGTGATTGTGTAGGCGGGGCCCCAGTGCACTGCATTGCCCGGGGCCCTTTAATGCTCTTAAGATGGCACTGGCAGTAGGGGGCAGTTGGGGGAACTGGGACAGCTCGGTCGGGGCTGCCTGGGGGAGGAGAATCTCCAGTAGGGCATGGAACCGGCCTCTGCTCAGACACAGTTTACACCATCCATGCTAAGGTGGGAGGGACTGTGCTCTGTCCTTATCTTCCTCCTGCCCTCAGTAGGTCAGCAGTGGGGACTTTTTACTTCTCTTCACCAGGAATCCTTTAGGCATGTCTGTGGCAGAAGCGGTGCAGCCTTTTTACGGAGCATCAAAGTGGCAATTGCCCCCCTGCCCCCTGGCCCAGCCTTCCTCTGGAAACGAGCAAGAAATGGGCAAGGTGTCCCATTCCACAACACAGTCTGGCTTGCACAGATCTGTTCACTAATTCATTATGGGGAAAAAAGATCAGACACTAAGGATGTGTACATTAGGTAGGTGGTACGTCCACATGGTTGGCAGGACCCAAGGTTTCCCAGCAGAGCATTGCCCAAAGCATCACACCTCTCTATATGCAACACACACCAATCAGCCATAACTTTTTGACCACCCACCTAATATTGTGTGAGCCACCAAAACAGCTCTGAGCCATCGAGACATGGACTTCACTGGACCTCCGAAGGTATGCTGTGGTATCTGGCACCAAGCCGCCAGTAGCGGATCGTTTACAGTGCAACCTTATTCCAAAATGGATTCAATTCATTATTTTCCTTAAAAATTCTACAAACAATCCCCCATAATGACAACGTGAGAGAAGTTTGTTTGAAATCTTTGCAAATTTATTAAAAATAAAAAAAGGAATAAATCCCATGTACATAAGTATTCACCCCCTTTGCTCAATACTTTGGTGAAGCTCCTTTGGCACCAATTCCAGCCTCCAGTATTTCTGAGTATGATGCTACAAGCTTGGCTCTCCTATTTTTGGGCAGTTTCTCCCATTCTTCTTTGCAGGACCTCTCAAGCTCCATCAGGTTGGATGGGGGAGGGTCGGTGCACAGCCATTTTCAGATCTCTCCAGAGATGTTCAATCGGGTTCAAGTCTGGGCTCTGGCTGGGCCACTCAAGGACATTCACAGAGTTGTCCCATAGCCGCTCCTTTGTTATCTTGGCTGTGTGCTTAGGGTCGTTGTCCTGTTGGAAGATGAACCTTCACCCCAGTCTGAGGTCCAGAGCGCTCTGGAGCAGTTTTTCATCAAGGATGTCTCTGTACATTGCTGCATTCATCTTTCCCTCCATCCTGACTAGTCTCCCAGTTCCTGCTGCTGAAAAACACCCCCACAACATGATGCTGCCACCACCATGCTTCACTGTAGGGATGGTATTGGCCAGGTGATGAGCGGTGCCTGGTTTCCTCCAGACATGACGCTTGCCATTCAGGCCAAAGAGTTCAATCTTTGTTTCATCAGAGCAGAGAATTTTGTTTCTCATGGTCTGAGAGTCCTTCAGGTGAGTTTTGGAAACTCCAGACAGGCTGTCATGTGACTTTTACTGAGGAGTGGCTTCCGTCTGGCCACTCCCATACAGGCCTGATTGGTGGAGTGCTGCAGAGATGGTTGTTCTTCTGGAAGGTTCTCCTCTCTCCACAGAGAAATGCTGGAGCTCTGTCAGAGTGACCACCGGGTTCTTGGTCACCTTCCTGACTAAGGCCCTTCTCCCCCGATCGCTCAGTTTGGCCGGGCGGCCCGCTCTAGGAAGAGTCCTGGTGGTTCCAAACTTCTTCCATTTACAGATGATGGAGGCCACTGTGCTCATTGGAACCTTCAATGCTGGAGAAATGTTTCTGTACCCTTCCCCCGATCTGTGCCTCCATACAATCCTGTCTCTGAGGTCTATAGACAATTCCTTGAACTTCATGGCTTTGTTTGTGCTCTGACATGCACTGTTATCTGTGGGACCTTATATAGACAGGTGTGTGCCTTTCCAAATCATGTCCAATCAACTGAATTCACCACAGGTGGACTCCAATCAAGTTGTAGAAACATCTCAAGGATGATCAGTGGAAACAGGACGCACCTGAGCTCAATTCTGAATGTCATGGCAAAGGGTATGAATACTTATGTACATGGGATTTTTTCCTTTTTTTTTTTAATACATTTGCAAAGATTTCAAACAAACTTCTCTCACGTTGTCATTATGGGGGATTGTTTGTAGAATTTTGAGGAAAATAAGGAATTTAATCCATTTTGGAATAAAGCTGTAACATAACAAAATGTGTAAAAAGTGAAGCGCTGTGAATACTTTCCGGGATGCGCTGTAAAGTCGTTGTAAAGCCACTTTGTTATCTTTCTAGAATCCCCTGTTTCATTAAATTATGTGCCCCAGTTAGTGTTCTATATAAAAAAAGTTACCTTATTTCAGAGCAGCACTCGGCGCTCACGTGACCGTCCGCTGCTCTCCTCCTGACAACTACAGTGGGAGGGGCTGATAACCCCCTGCTGACGTCAGTCGGGAGGAGGGGCGGAGAGGAGGAGCACGAAATGGGATCTAGGGTTAACTGTGTGCCTAGCCAGTGTTTGTGTGTATTGTTTTTACTAAGGGATGTGATGGATTTTTTTCTCTGCTTTGCACATCCCTGCTGACAGAACGGAGGTCTGCATTGTTTTATGTCTCCTCGCCGATCAGCGGGTGCCGGCGGACATCCATTGGGCGGCACTGGCTGATCGGCTTGTGCTGTTTCTAATAACAGCACAGCCGTGGCGCCGGCAGTGATGGCGCGCCCCCTACCCGGAAGTACCGAATCACGTACTAGGTATGTAATCTGGCACAGGAGAGCAGCTTTGCCGCTGTAGTCATCCGTGAGGTCTGTTAACCACTTGCCGACCGTCCGCCGCAGTTTTACTGTGGCAGGCTGGCTCGGCTGCGAGAAACGACGTAGCTCTACGTTGGTCATGCGCGTGGTGCTCGGGGGGCAAGCGCACCGCTGGCCGTTCGCTCCCCTCTCAAACTAGGCAGTGGGGATGCCGATGCATGAGGCCGGCGGTCACGATTGCCGCCGGGCACCCACGATCGCTCCCCGCTGAGAGAGACGGACGGTCAGCTGTTGTAAACACAGCCGACCGTTGTTCTCTCTGAAATGATCACAAAGCACCTGTGATCCTTCTATATAGGATAACAGGTCTCTATGGTCATTTCACAAGCCACGCCCCCCACAGTTAGAAAACACCCCCCTAGGCTCACATTTAACCCTTTGATCACCACTATGTTTACCCCTTCCCTGCCAGTGTCATTAGTACAGTAACAGTGCATATTTTTAGCACTGATTACTGTAGTAATGTCACTGGTCCCCCCAAAAGTGTTAAAAATGTCAGTTAGGGGTCCGATCTGTCCGCCGCAATTTTGCAGTCCCGCTAAAAATCACTGATCGCCGCCATTACTAGTAAAAAAATAAAAATGACAGAAATCTTTCCTCTAGTTTGTAGACGCAATAACTTTTGCGCAAACCAATCAAAATACTCTTATTGGTATTTTTGTTCAAAAATATGTAGCAGAAAACAAATTGGCCTAAAAGGAAGAAAAATTGATTTTTAAATTATTGTTTTTTGGGAGAATGTGAAAAATATTGTTTTTATTTTCAGAATTGTCGTTCTTTTTTGTTTATAGCGCAAAAAATAAAAATCGCAAAAGAAAGCTCTATTTGTGGGAAAAAAAAGGACATCAATTTTATTTGGGTACAGCGTCACACGACCGCGCAATTTTTTGTTAAAGTAACGCCCCTGGATATTGTAAAACGTTGCCATCCACCGGCCACACTGGATGCCAGCTCAGATCCCATCAGTTGCTATGAGCAGAACAGACATGACTATGGTAAGACAGTCAACTGGCATCAGGGCCGGCCCTACCATGGGTCCCTGTGGGTCCATTGGACCCAGGCAGCACTTTAGGAGGGGCGGCAACAGGGGCGCACTGCCCGAGGACCCAAGGCTCCCTCCCTCTGGGCATCTCTCTTTGCCGAATATATGGGTGGTGTGTCTCTTTGCTGGATTGGGCTGTCTCTTTACTATATGGGGATGTCTCTTTGCCGAATATATGGGTATGTCTCTTTACTAAATAGGGATGTCTCTTTACTATATAGGGATGTCTCTTTACTATATGGGGATGTCTCTTTGCTTTATGAAAATATCTCTTTGATGGATGGGCATGATTTTTTTTTTGGATGGGGGGGTCATTTTTTTTTGGACCCAGGCAGCACAATGTCTCGGGCCAGCCCTGACTGGCATCTTACAGAGGACCCCATACCATAGATGGTTCCCCACTATGCCATATCGCTGTTACTTTAGAAGGCCTCCAAAGATCCCAACCGCCAAGCCACTACGGCAGCCATTGCACAACATCCATACCAAAGGGCGGGAGCGGTGCCGGGCAGGGACGGTGCAAGGATTTTTGCCGCCCTAAGCAAAATAAAAATTGCCGCCCCCCTGGAAAACATTTTCGTTTTTCTGGCACTGCAGGACCGTGTAGTGCCCCTCTCCCTCCCACCCCCCATCCCAAGTTGCTGAAGGGGTTAAAACCCCTTCAGTGACTTACCTCGGCGCTGGGTCAAGCTCCGCCTACTCTCCTCCCCCCGCCGATGTCAGCCGGCAGAGGAGACCTAATGCGCATGCACGGCAATGGCCCTGCACGCGCATTAGACCTTCCCATAGGAAAAGCATTATTCAATGCTTTCCTATGGGGATTTCGGCGACGCTGGAGGTCCTCATCCTGATTCCGGGTGCAGGATGCCGGCACCCCTGCTAAGTTGCGCCCTAGGCGGCTGCCTAGGTCGCCTTACAGGTAGTGCTGGCCCTGGTTCCGGGACAGAGTCATCCAGCGCCTAGGGCAAGGATGCTAAACTGCGCCCCCCCTTCCCTTCGGGTTAGGGTCAAGGCGCCCCCCCCCCACCCATGCAATAAACCATTGCGCCCAGGGCAACCTTCCCTCCTGTCTCTCCTGCCCACCCCTTGTCCAGGCCCTCGGTAGGAGGGTGGGAAGTTTCTTCTTTCTCTGCTGACCTACAATTGACCCAAAAACTCCTGCCCAATCTTTATTAAACAAAAAAAACTCTCCTATTCTGCACCCCCCCCCCCCCATCCTGATATCTAATCCAAAACAAAACTGGTTTTAACCCTCTGTGCCCTATTGCCCTGTTACCTAGTCATGCAGGCCCTACGCCTAATTTTTTTTTCTTGCTTCGGGCTTATCTTTTTGCTTTGTATTCGCCTTCCAATACAGGTTTAAAAATGAGCGTTAGTATCTGACTGCTATGGCAACACAGATGATTGATCGGATTTACGTTTAAAGTCTTTTTAAAGATCACCCTGGATGTTTTGATGTCAACAGACGCTCGGCTATAGGCAGGTGACCTTATGTCCGTAAACCGAAGCTTGGTTACTTGGTTAGAGAAGGGGTCTCCAAAACTTTCTAAACAGCGGGTCGTGTACTGTCCCTTAGACTATGGGGGGGCTGGGGCAGTGGTCAGTGAGAACAGAAAATGCCCCAACATCAGTGGGTGTATTATATAGTGTCTGTGGTCAGTGCAAAGAGGAATACCATTACTGTTATCAGTGGGGGGAATAGTGCCCCATCACTGGTTTCAGTGGAGAGAATAGTGCCCCATCACTGGTGTCAGTGGGAGGAATAGTGCCCCCATCATTGGTGCCAGTGGGAGGAATAGTGCCCCATCATTGGTGTCAGTGGGAGGAATAGTGCCCCCATAATTGGTGTCAGTGGGAGGAATAGTGCCCCATCATTGGTGTCAGTGGAAGGAATAGCACCCCATCATTGGTGTCAGTGGGAGGAATAGCGCCCCATCATTGGTGTCAGTGGGAGGAATAGTGCCACATCATTGGTGTCAGTGGTAGGAATAGTGCCCCATCATTGGTGTCAGTGGGAGGAATAGTGCCCCATCATTGGTGTCAGTGGAAAGAATGGTTCTCCATCATGGGTGTCAGTGGGAGGAATAGTGCCTACATGATTGGTGTCAGTGGGGGGAATATTGCCCCATCATTGGTGTCAGTAGAAGGAATAGTGCCCCAATCATTGGTCTTAGTTGGGGCAATATTGCCTTGTTACTGGTGTCAGTGGTAGGTATAGTGTCCCATCATTGGTGTCAGTGGGAGGAATAGTGTCCCATCATTGGTGTCAGTGGGAGGAATAGTGCCCCATCTTTGGTGTCAGTGGGAGGAATAGTGCCACATCATTGGTGTCAGTGGAACAGTGGAAAGAATGGTTCTCCATCATTGGTGTCAGTGGGAGGAAAAGTGCCCCATCATTGGTGTCAGTGGAAGAAATAGTGCCTCATCATTGGTATCAGTGGGAGGAATAGTGCCCCATCATTGGTATCAGTGGGAGGAATAGTGCCCCATCATTGGTGTCAGTGGGAGGAATAGTGCCTCATCATTGGTGTCAGTGGGAGGAATAGTGCCCCATCATTGGTGTCAGTGGGAGGAATAGTGCCCCATCATTTGTGTCAATGGGTGGAATAGTGCCCCATCATTGGTGTCAGTGGGTGGAATAGTGCCCCATTACTAGTGTCAGTGGAAGGAAAAATGTCTCAAGATTGGTGTATGTGGGGGAAATAGTTCCCTATTTTTGATGTCAGTGAGAGGAAGGGTGCATTGTTGGTGTCATTGGGAAAAATAATGCCTCGTATTTATGGGAGAAATAGTGGTCCGATGGCCAAGTAGAAGCAAGCAAAGGGGCGACAGTTTGAGCACGGACTTACAACCAATGTTGCTTGTGACATTTAATGTGGAAGTCCAATCAAAAGCTAACTAAGCCTAAATCTACTCCCCAGTGTCCCCAGTGCTGTCATCTTGGATATGGGCAGTGGCGGCCAGTGTGTTGGGGGCGCAGGGGCACCGCCCCCCCATCCATGCGTCCGGCCCCCAAATCTACATGCGGGGTGCCGGACGCATGGAGTTCAATGGGGCTTTTTTTTTTCCACCTGATTAGAGCCAGAGGCTCTAATAGGTTTTAGCAAAGGGTGGACCCGGGGCGCAGAGCAGTGCGCCCCGAGCCCACCCATTGTGTGACAATAGTGAATGAAAATTCGCTATTGTCACACGGATCCTCCTCCTAGCCAATCAGGAAGCGGGTCCGAGACCAGCTTCCTGGTTGGCCGAAAGGCAAACCCCATGCCATTGGCCGAGGAGGAGGCGGGAGGACTGAGGACTCGAGGAGACGCGGGGGACTGAAGAGAAGCCGTCGCTACACTGCACTGGTCTTGGAGGGGGGCACGCTGTTCACTCTGCATTGAAAGGGGGCATGCTGGTCTCTGCATTGAAAGGGGCACACTGGTCTCTGTATTGAAAGGGGGCACGATGATCTCTGCATTGAAGGGGGCACGCTGGTCTCTGCATTGAAAGGGGACACGCTGGTCTCTGCATTGATGCATTGAAAGGAGGCACGCTGGTCTGTGCGTTGAAGGGGGCACGCTGGTCTCTGCATTGAAAGGGGGCACACTGTTCACTCTGCATTGAAAGGGGGCACGCTGGTCTCTGCATTGAAAGGGGCACACTGGTCTCTGTATTAAAAGGGGGCACGATAATCTCTGCATTGAAGGGGGCACGCTGGTCTCTGCATTGAAAGGGGACACGCTGGTCTCTGCATTGATGCATTGAAAGGAGGCACGCTGGTCTCTGCGTTGAAGGGGGCACGCTGGTCTCTGCATTGAAAGGGGGCACACTGTTCACTCTGCATTGAAAGGGGGCACGCTGGTCACTGCATTGAAAGGGGGCACGCTGGTCTCTGCATTGAAAGGGGGCACGCTTGTCACTGTGCATAGAAAGGAGCGCACGCTGGTCTCTCTGCATTGAAAGGGGGCACGCTGGTCACTCTGCATTGAAGGGGGCACACTATACCTTTATTACTGAAGGCCCCTTTCACACTTTTGTGACCTCAAAGTCACGCAATTTTTTACAGCGTTTTTTGCCGCAAAGCAATGCCTATTACATTTTTCTGTTTGCACCCCCCAAAAAATTTGAGCACCAGCCGCCACTGGATATGGGAGCTGGGCTGTGGTGTGGACATGGACCCCGACACTGGTAAATACCATCTTTTTAAAGTCAGCAGCTAGTGTTTGTATTTGCTCTGTGGCAGATGCAGTGTAGAGTCTGTGGGATTGATTTACCAAAACTGGAGAGTGCAAAATCTGCTGCATTTGTGTATGGCAGCCAATCAGCTTCCAGGTTTTATTGTCAAAGCTTAACTGAACAAGCTGAAGTTAGAAGCTGATTGGCTCCCATGCACAGATTTTGCACTCTCCCGTTTTAGTAAATCAACCCTTGTACTTTGAGTCATAGCAGCTTAGACATCATCCTCTGCAGAGGACTCCATGACCCCCTCGTGGGTTTGTACCCAGCTGCTCTCTGACCTTTTTTAAACCTATTTCCCTGAACACCAATTTCTCAAGTAATCAATAAGTGTTATATTTAGCCGAGGTCAATCAGAGGCCTGTCAATATGAGACAATCTGGCTTAGCAACATTCCCTGCCTGGTCCCTATGGCACCCTCCATAGTAGCAGGTGTGTCACAGGAGATGGGTGAAGCTGCGTTCTTCAGCTTTGTCCAGGAAAAAACAATCAGATTCCCACAGATCCATGGTATAGGGAAAAAGGGCAGCCCATAATAACAAACAGACCCCACTATAAAAAAAAAAAAGTCTGGAATTTGGTTGGCTTTTCTTTGGAGGTTGAAGTCTGTTTATGTTGGATATGTAGACCTGGTAGTAGGAATCACGGCAATATATTTTAGCACTGCTTGGGGGTGACCAGAGATTGAGGACGTTGGGAGTTCTTATGCTGCTTTCCCACACATCAATATGGCTTCTTTATTTTTTTTTAAAGATGGTATCTGTATTTTTAATTTTACATGTGAAATATTTTCTTTTTGAGATTATAAAACCAGATGTTTTGTTTAATTTATTCTATAACTTGTAATTTTTGTTCACAATTCAAAATCTCAATTTACATTACAGAGTCTAGAGTAGGCCAAGGTGCCACATCCCCAAAAGATGCTGAGTACCAAAAAAGGTCTAAAAAGGCCTAAAAAAAAAAAAAAAAAAAAAAAAAGCCAAAATTGTAAAACAAACTATTTTATTAAATATCATATAAAACCATGATAAAAAAAAGGCTGATTAACAGATTAGATACATACATGTCACATAAATACATTTTTACAATGAATCAGATTTTGACAGATTGTTACATGTAAGACATGTGCGCTACCGAAAATTTGTTTAGTTTAGTTTTCGTTCCATTCATTTTTTTTCTTTTTTTTTCGTTTATCGGATCATTCGTTATGAACAGCATTCGTTACTTCCAATCATTCTTAACTTCGGATGCATTCGTATTCATTCAATTCCATTCGTTTAGATGCTGCATTCGTTACTTCGGATCATTCTTAACTTCAGATGCATTCATATTAATTTAGTCCTATTCATTTAGATGCATCATTCCTTACTTCGGATCATTTGTGATTTTAGATGGATTCGTATTTGTTTAGTTCCATTCATTTAGATGTGGCATTCATTACTTCTGATCATTTGTGACTTCAGGGGGCAAAAACCTTCCAGTCCAGAAATGGTTAAACTTACCTTGTCCCTATGATCCCCTGATGTCCTCCCGCTGTGTCCTCCGGCAGATGCCGGCATCCGTCTTCCAGGTTCCCTTCCCTGCGAGCGCCATGACGCAGGGGGGGGCGGAACCAGGCGGGAAACTCAAAAAAAGTACACAAAACATGAATTGAGACAGTAATGTAATCCTAAGAGCCGGGACCTCTAAGTCGCCGCATAAGGGGCGACTTGTTAGCGCGATTTTCAGCAGGACTTCAGCGCGACTTGTATGATAGACGACTTTGTACGACTTTGTATTTGGCCAATCAGAATATGATGTGTTGTCATTTCCTCATTGCCCACCAAAAAAAAAGTTCTTAAAAATTGTCGTTTTTGATAGAGAGCCAATTATTGAAAAAAATAAAAAAAATGAGATTTCTTTGGATTTTTTGTCTGGAGGGTCTAAAAAGTGTACCTGTGAAGTTTCAGCTCTGTAGCATGTCCAGAACCAGAAAAAAAGATCATTTTTCTTAGAATTTTTAGTAGCGCAGGGATAAGACTCCGCTCCTGTCACACATGGGCGTTTTTGTTTCAGGAGTTTATTGGGCATTTTTTGGGCGTCTTTGGAGGCAGGCATGACATCTGAACTTCTGTATAGGGGTATATATACACACACATATATATATACACATACACACATATAGGTTTTAAAAGGAGCGGAACCCCATCCCTGCAAATTATTTAATTAGCGCATGGATAGGGTTCTGCTACTTTTAAAACCTATATGTGTGTATGTGTATATATACATATATGTGTGTGTGTATATATACCCCTACACAGAAGTTCAGATGTCATGCCTGCCTCCAAAGACGTCCACAAAAAAGCCCAATAAACGCCTGAAACAAAAACGCCCAGGTGTAAAAGGAGTGGAGCAACAACCCTGCTCTATTAATAATTCTAAGAAAAATTATCTTTTTCTTATGGCGGTCACCCTGACATGGATGAGTTCTGTCACCCTGGCATAAAAGGAGCGGAGCCCCATCCCTGCTCTACTAATAATTCTAAGAAAAATGATCTTTTTCTTATGGCGGTCACCCTGATATGGATGAGTTCGGTCACCCTGGCATAGCAGTCAGAGTCAGTTCACCCTAAACTACACTACGGTCACCCTGACACTTAACACTTTCCCTACAGAAACTAGATTATTGAATCTAACTATAGTGGTATATAGTACCCTAACTACACTGCATATCCCTTTCCTCACACTAAGTGTCCACCAGTGCCAGGTATCAGTGTCACGTATCATTGTCCACCAGTGCCACATATCAGTGCCACGTATCAGTGCCACGAATCGGTGTCCACCAGTGCCATGTATCAGTGCCACGTATCAGTGCCACGTATCAGTGTCCACCTGTGCCACATATCAGTGCCACATATCAGTGCCACGAATCAGTGTCCACCAGTGCCACGTATCAGTATCCACCAGTGCCACGTATCAGTGTCCACCAGTGCCACTGCCCACCAGTGCCACTTATCTGTGTGCACCAGTGCCATTCACACAGACCAGGCAAAGATAATGGTATATAAGAACTGTAGGCATGGCTGCAATGTGGGGAATACATGGTTAATTTTCCTTCTTCTTCCTGGAAAGTCGGATCACAAGTCGCTTCAAATAAGATAAGGAGGCGACTCCCATTGAAGTCTATTGGCACAAGTCGGATACAAGTCGCCTCAAAGTAGTACAGGACCCTTTTCTGAAGTCAGAGCGACTTCAGTAGTGCCAATTAAGACGCCACTCATTGATTAACATTGCTTTTGTTATGTCAAGCGACTTGGGGCGACTTGAGGGCACACAAGTCGCCTCACAAGTCGCGGCAGTGTGAATGGACTCTAAGAGATTACAATGTATCAAACCATTTCACCTCAGCTTTGTCCCTAGAGCTTTGTCCAGAGCCCTGCCTGCACTTTTGCTGTTTTATTCCTTTTCTTTTTATTAATAATTGATTCATTTATTGATTAATTTGTTAATTAATTGACTTTAATTTATTAAAAATTATTTTCACTTTTACTGTTTTTTCCCCTAGGAAATACAGGCCTACAATATAAAACAACAGATTTCTATGCAAAACAATGTACCGCTTTGACATTCAAATATAGTGACATAATCAGACTGCCAGGGAGGTAAAGCTTTGACCAAAAAAAAAAAAACCTGAAAGCTGATTGGTTTCAGAGCTGCACCAGATTTTGCACTCCTCAGTTTTAGAAATCGATCCCCAAAGTGTCTACAACAGGGTGAGGAGTAATTCAAGACAAGACCTTTCCAAAGAAGCAGCATGCAATCTGTGACAGCTGTAAATCAAGGAAATTATGAGAGTTTCCTGAGAGATAAAAGGGAAGTGTTCTTTAGATAAGAACTTGGTTAAACAAAAGAGAAGAAGAAGGTTCTTGGTAACTGCAAATAACTGTATTTTAATCTGGGACCAATCCTGTTTAATTTATTCATAAATGATTTAGAGGAGGGGATATCTAGTACAATCTCAGTATTTGCAGATGATACTAAACTAAGCATGCCAATATCTTCTATGCAGGATGTGGAAACCTTACAAGCGGACCTGAACAAAATAATGGGGGGGGGGGGGGGAACTACATGGCAGATGAGGTTTAATGTTGAGAAATGTAAAGTAATGCACTTGGGGGCCAGAAGCCAGAAAGCAAGCTACTCACTAGGGGGGAACCTCTGGGTGAGTCTAGGATGGAAAAGGACCTGGGGGTACTGGTAGACAACAGGCTTGGCAGTGGCATGCAATGCCAAGCTGCTGCAAGTAAAGCCAACAGAATACTGGGATGTATAAAAAAGGGGATTCACTCCAGAAATAAAGAGATTATTCTCCCTCTCTACAAGACTCTGGTCCGGCCACATCTGGAGTATTCTGTCCAGTTCTGGGCACCAGTCCTCAGGAAGGATGTGCTGGAACTGGAGAGAGTCCTGAGAAGGGCAACATAAATAATTAGGGGAATGGAGGGCATCGGCTATGAGGAAAGACTACAAGCACTGAACTTATTCTCTCTGGAGAAGAGACGATTGAGGGGGGATACGATATCAATGTACAAATATTGTACTGGAAACCCTAGCATATGGAAAAACCTATTCAGAGAAAGGAAATACAATAAGACACGTGGCCACTCACTAAAACTAGAGGAAAGGCGGTTTAACCTTAAAATACACAGGGGGTTCTTCACTGTAAGAGCAGTAAGGATGTGGAATTCTCTTCCACAAGCAGTGGTATCAGCAGGGAGCATCGATAGTTTCAAAAAACTATTAGATGGGCACCTTAAAGACCACAACATACAGGGGTATACAATGTACAACATACAGGGGTATACAATGTACAACATACAGGGGTATACAATGTACAACATATAGGGGTATACAATGTACAACATACAGGGGTATACAATATAAAACATACAGGGGGTATACAATGTACAACATACAGGGGTATACAATGTACAACATACAGGGGTATACAATATACAACATACAGGGGGTATACAATGTACAACATACAGGGGTATACAATGCACAACATACAGGGGTATACAATGTACAACATATAGGGGTATACAATGTACAACATACAGGGGGTATACAATGTACAACATACAGGGGTATACAATGTACAACATACAGAGGGTATACAATGTACAACATACAGGGGTATACAATATACAACATACAGGGGGTATACAATGTACAACATACAGGGGTATACAATGTACAACATACAGGGGTATACAATATACAACATACAGGGGGTAAACAATGTACAACATACAGGGGGTATACAATGTACAACATACAGGGGTATACAATGTACAACATACAGGGGTATACAATGTACAACATACAGGAGTATATAATGTACAACATACCATACAGGGATATACAATGTACAACATACAGGGGTATACAATGTACAACATACAGGGGTATACAATGTACAACATACAGGGGTATACAATGTACAACATACAGGGGGTATACAATGTACAACATACAGGGGTATACAATGTACAACATACAGGAGTATATAATGTACAACATACAGGGATATACAATGTACAACATACAGGGGTATACAATGTACAACATACAGGGGTATACAATGTACAACATACAGGGGTATACAATGTACAACATACAGGGGTATACAATGTACAACATACAAGGGTATACAATGTACAACATACAGGTGTATACAATGTACAACATACAGGGGTATACAATGTACAACATACAGGGGTATACAATGTACAACATACAGGAGTATATAATGTACAACATACCATACAGGGATATACAATGTACAACATACAGGTGTATACAATGTACAACATACAGGGGTATACAATGTACAACATACAGGGGTATACAATGTACAACATACAGGGGGTATACAATGTACAACATACAGGGGTATACAATGTACAACATACAGGAGTATATAATGTACAACATACAGGGATATACAATGTACAACATACAGGGGTATACAATGTACAACATACAGGGGTATACAATGTACAACATACAGGGGTATACAATGTACAACATACAGGGGTATACAATGTACAACATACAGGAGTATATAATGTACAACATACAGGGGTATACAATGTACAACATACAGGGGTATACAATGTACAACATACAGGGGTATACAATGTACAACATACAGGGGTATACAATGTACAACATACAGGGGTATACAATGTACAACATACAGGGGTATACAATGTACAACATACAGGGGTATACAATGTACAACATACAGGGGTATACAATGTACGGTTAACAGTAAACACACACACATCATAGGTTGAACTGCATGGACTGGTGTCTTTTTTCAACCTCACTAACTATGTAACCTCTTTTTTGGATCCTTCGCAGATCCTCCTGAACTGGGTGGACTTGTGTCTTTTTTTCGATTGACTATATAACTACATCCTGTATATTATAGGTTCTGAACACACAACCTACAAGAACCCAATGGGCAAATCCAAATCTGGTAGAATAAATAATTGGGAAATTCTGTGGCATAGAATGGGACCCACGCTGTTCTGTTCCTATCTAAGAGGAGTCTCTCTCTACCGAAAAGGTGAACTTACTCTTAAAAGTACCTTTACCTTTTGTAATTTCATGTTTTATTTTAGATTTCAATATTTTTATTGAGTTTTCAAGAAAAAGTCACAATAGTGCAAAAATACAATCAGGCCACGGCCATGAAATAAAGTAATAAAAACGATACACTCAAAACAGATATGGAAGTGTAAACAGTGGAACAATGGCCCAAACATTAGCATAAGCGTAGCCCCCCCCCCCATGCCCTCCAATTCAACTTTGGCCAGCCTGGGCCCCGCCTCCCCGGCGCCCCCATGGAAACTTACTGCGCCCAGGGGGGGAAGGCGGCCCTCCGACCCCAAACCCATTACAGCACAATGGACCGGGGAGGCGTCCACCATCAGCTATTCCACAGGAAACCCACCTGAGTGCATAGCCGAGGCAGAGGCCATTGTTAATAAAAACCGTGGACCAACAGTGGTCCGTTGACACTTGAATCATTGTGACAAACATTAGTACATACTAGAGAAAAAAAGAAAAAAAAAAAGGGGAAAAAGAAAAAACAAAAAAGAAAGGAAGGGAAATGGAGAGATATAGGGGGGATCAAGAGAGGAAGGAAAATGAGGAAAGAGCAGTAGGAAGTAGAAAGTAGAAAGGGAGTAGAAGTGGTTGGAAAGGGTCGGTGTCCAGGCACATGTCCCCGGAATCGGGGTTCACTCACAAGTCATGCGGTCCCAGTGGATAGCTGCTCCCCCTCTGTTTAAGGAGGACCAGCTAGATATCGCACCCAGGGGTCCCAAGTTTTTTCAAAGAGGTGCATTTTGTCATTAAGCATCGCCACCATCCTCTCATTGATCATGATCAAGGTTAGCTTGGCCTTCAGCAGCTCAATCGGCACCACTGGAGTCCGCCAAGAGTGGGCTATTTTAATTTTGGCAGCCGTAAATATAAAGGCTATAAGGCAGTGGTCCTCAACTCCGGTCCTCAGGGCCCACTAACAGGCCAGATTTTAAGTATTACCTTGGGGAGATGCAGACTAGAGTACTGCAATCACTGAGCAGCAAATGAGATCACCTGGGATGCATTTCAGTTATCTTGCAAACCTGGCCTGTTAGTGGGCCCTGAGGACCAGGGTTGAGGAC
Source organism: Pelophylax lessonae (assembly GCF_965119305.1). Lineage (NCBI taxonomy): Eukaryota > Metazoa > Chordata > Amphibia > Anura > Ranidae > Pelophylax > Pelophylax lessonae. Next base: position 237,173,744 of record NC_138777.1, on the reverse strand, counting down.
CAAGGCTATAAGGGGTTTAGCGTGTTTTGGTATTCCCTCAACTAGTTTGCCCAGAAGTGCCTGTTGGGGAGATTTCACCAGGTTGATATGTGTTAGAGAATATATAAAACTGTATGTGCGGATCCAGAACCGTCTGACTTTTGTGCAGGTCCACCATGTGTGGAAGACAGTGCCCACTTGTCCACATCCCCTGAAGCAGTTGGGAGACGCATCCCGAACCGCAGCCGCCAATCTGACCGGGACCACCGCAAAAACACGTTGTAGTTAGCTTCTATTAACCACTTGCCGTCCTCTCACTGAGCTGGTACTGCGGGAAAAGTGGCTCGTTATCGTCCAGGGACGTACACCTACATCGCTGGATCCTGCCCCCTCTCGGCGGCGCGCGCGCCGCCGGATGCTCGCTCTCGCTGTATTCAGACACAGCGGGAGTCGGGCCAGGGGAGGAGAGTGGGTGATCACCGCCGCTTTTCCCCGATCGTCGGGGAAAGAGTGAGGAAATCCGCCCGCTTGTGTAAACAAAGCGGGCGGATCTCCTCTTTGACAGGCAGGGACAGATTACAGGATTCAGCATAGCTAAACCTGCGATCTGTGTCACACAATCCCCTCCCCCCACACACGTCAGTAAGCATGAGGCTTACATTTAACCCCTTGATCACCAATAAAGTTAACCCCTTCTCTGCCAGAGTCATTATTACAGTAACAGTGCATATTTATAGCACTGATTACTGTAGTAATGTCACTGGTACCCCCAAAAGTGTCAAAAATGTTAGGGGTCCGATCTGTCCGCCGCAAAGTCCCGCAAAAAAAATCGCAGATCGCCGCCATTACTAGTAAAAAAAAAACAAACAATAAAAATGACAAATCTTTCTCGTAGTTAGTAAACGCGATAACTTTTGCGCAAACCAATCAAAATACGCTTATTGTGATTTTTTTTTACCAAAAACATATAGCAGAAAACAAATTGGCCTAAAATGTTAAAAAATTTTGATTTTTAAAACTTTTTTTGGGAATGTTATATATCAGAATGTAAAAAATATTGTTTTTTTTTTTTTCAAAATTGTCGTTTTTTTTTTCAAAAATTAAAAATCGCACAGGTGATCAAATACCACCAAAAGAAAACTCTATTTGTAGGAAAAAAAAGGACGTCAATTTAATTTGGGTACAGCGTCGCACGACCGCGCAGTGCCAAATCGCAAAATATAGCCTGGTCAGGAATGGGGTAAAATCTTCCGGTCTTAAAGTGGTTAAAAATACGCTCATTGAGGATTTTTTTTTGTCAAAGACATGAAGCTAAATACATTTTGGCCTAAATATATGACAAAAATTGAATATATTGGATATTTTTTAACTGTCAAAGTAGAAAATGTCAATTTTTTCGCAAAATTTTTGCTATTTTTTTTATTAATATCGCAAAAAATGAAAAGTACAGAGGTGATCAAATACGACCAAAAGAAAGCTCTGTTTGTGGGAAAAAAAGGACGTAAATTTTGTTTGGGTACGGGGTTGCATGACCGCGCAATTGTCAGTTAAAGTTGCGCAGTGCCAAGTTGCAAAAAGTGGCCTGGACGTAAAGCAGGAAAATCCTCCGGTGGTAAAGTGGTTAAAGATGTATTAAGTATGGATTTCGAGATAAACTGAGCTAGAGAGTTCCATTCTGTTCGGTCTAGTTTCTCACCCATTCATGTTTTATTTTAAGGTTTGTGGCCCAAAAGTGGCTTACGGTAAAATCCTGAGGATGGTACAGAGCGGGGAGCCGGATTATCCCATGGTGGCCCTAACATTCTAGTAAAAGTTGAACATTTAGGTCCGTGCTTAGCTGTAATATGCAAACTAGCGCTGAGATATGATTTAGTATTTGACCTAATCTTTCATGAGAGGATTCGACATTAAGATGAATCCTGAAATATGGATTTGATGCCATCCTAGGTTGTGCAGACAGATGTCAGATCCTGATGTCTAATCCGGGATATCTGCGGAGCGGACAGCAGTATTTATTCCATAGAACTGGGTGTCTCAGACACCCAATGGCAAATGTTGAAGCATTAGTAAATCCCTACTGTGATCCCTACTGGGACCTTTTTCAGATAGGCACCTATAAGCAGTGAAAAGTGTAACCCTTCTCCAACCACACAATTCTCCGTGCACCATGCAGTTGACCTACTTGTACTACTGGGCCCCTGTGCAGTAGCGCAGGCAGTATATTCAACGTTGACAACTCTGAAGGGTAACTTTATGGTTTTTGTATTTAAGAGAAGCTGACCCAATGGCTTTTGCATTCAAAAAATTAGTATATGAAAATATTTTAAGATGAGCGGCAGGACAGGTCGTTGACTTGAATGGCTATTTCATGCTGCATACTGTTCAGATATTGGGTGCAAACTCTGTACATGCAGGAAAAAGATGCTTTGTCCAGTACAGAGTGGTAGCATGGCTCGTGTGTTCAAAATAATTGACCCTATATATACTGTGTACTCCAGAGAAATTAAACATGTGGTCTATCTATTAAAGAATAGGCCACTGGATAGACTGTGAGCTTGTATGGCCTTTGTACACAGTAGTGGATGATGGCTATTAAATGGCATTTGTACTTAACTGGGGAAATTGGGCCAAGTGTCCTGTGTTTCCAGGAGAAGGTGGCCAAGTTTCCTGTGTTTCCAGGAGAAGGTGGCCATGTGTCCTGTGTTTCCAGGAGAAGGTGTCTATGTGCTTTTGTCTCCAGGAGAAGGTGGCCATGTGTCTGTGTTTCCAGGATAGGGTGGCCATGTGTCTGTGTTTCTATGATAAGGTGGCCAAGTTTCCTGTGTTTCCAGGAGAAGGTGTCTATGTGCTTTTGTCTCCAGGAGAAGGTGGCCATGTGTCTGTGTTTCCAGGAGAGGGTGGCCATGTGTCTGTGTTTCTATGAGAAGGTGGCCAAGTTTCCTGTGTTTCCAGGAGAAGGTGGCTATGTGTCCTGTGTTTCTGGGAGGTGTCTATGTGCTTTTGTCTCCAGGAGAAGGTGGCCATGTGTCTGTGTTTCTATGAGAAGGTGGCCATGTGTCTGTGTTTCTATGAGAAGGTGGCCATGTGTCTGTGTTTCTATGAGAAGGTGGCCATGTGTCTGTGTTTCTATGAGAAGGTGGCCATGTGTCCTGTGTTTCCAGGAGAAGGTGGCCAAGTGTCCTGTTTTCTAGGAGAAGGTGGCCATGCGTCCTGTTTTCTAGGGGAAGGTGAACAGGTATCCTGTGTTTCTGGGAGGTGTCTATGTGCTTTTGTCTCCAGGAGAAGGTGGCCATGTGTCCTGTGTTTCTATGAGAAGGTGGCCATGTGTCCTGTGTCTCCAGGAGAAGGTGGCCATGTGTCCTGTGTTTCTATGAGAAGGTGGCCAGGTGTCCTGTGTTTCCAGGAGAAGGTGGCCAAGTTTCCTGTGTTTCCAGGAGAAGGTGGCCATGCGTCCTGTTTTCTAGGAGAAGGTGACCAGGTATTCTGTGTTTCCGGGAGGTGTCTATGTGCTTTTGTCTCCAGGAGAAGGTGGCCAGGTGTCCTGTGTTTCTATGAGAAGTTGGCCAGGTGTCCTGTGTTTCTATGAGAAGTTGGCCATGTGTCCTGTGTCTCCAGGAGAAGGTGGCCATGTGTCCTGTGTCTCCAGGAGAAGGTGGCCATGTGTCCTGTGTCTCCAGGAGAAGGTGACCATGTGTCCTGTGTTTCTATGAGAAGGTGGCCAACTTTCCTGTGTTTCCAGGAGAAGGTGGCCAAGTGTCCTGTTTTCTAGGAGAAGGTGGCCAACTTTCCTGTGTTTCCAGGAGAAGGTGGCCATGTGTCCTGTTTTCTAGGAGAAGGTGGCCAACTTTCCTGTGTTTCCAGGAGAAGGTGGCCATGTGTCCTGTTTTCTATGAGAAGGTGGCCATGTGTCCTGTTTTCTATGAGAAGGTGGCCATGTGTCCTGTGTTTCTATGAGAAGGTGGCCATGTGTCCTGTTTTCTATGAGAAGGTGGCCATGTGTCCTGTGTTTCTATGAGAAGGTGGCCAACTTTCCTGTGTTTCCAGGAGAAGGTGGCCATGTGTCTTGTGTTTCCGGGAGAAGGTGGCCAAGTGTCCTGTTTTCTAGGAGAAGGTGGCCATGTGTCCTGTGTTTCCGGGAGAAGGTGGCCAAGTGTCCTGTGTCTCCAGGAGAAGGTGGCCATGTATCCTGTGTTTCTATGAGAAGGTGGCCATGTGTCCTGTGTTTCTATGAGAAGGTGGCCATGTGTCCTGTGTTTCCAGGAGAAGGTGGTCATGCGTCTTGATTTCTAGGAGAAGGTGACCATGTGTCCTGTGTTTCCGGGAGAAGGTGTCTATGTGTCAGCTGGGGAAAAAGGGGTTTTATGTGTCCAACGTACCCAGGAAAGGGCGTCCATGTGTCCTGTGTAACCAGAAAAGGGTGTCTATGTGTTTTGGGTACCCAGGAAAGGGTGTCCTTGTGTCCTATGTTCCCAGAAAAGGACGTCCATGTGTCCAATGTTCCCAGGAACGGACGTCCATGTGTCCAATGTTCCCAGGAAAGGGCGTCCATGTGTCCTGGGTACCCAGAGAAAGGCATCTATGTGTTTTGGGCACCAGGGAAAGGGTGTCCATGTGTTCTATGTACCCAGGAAAGGGCGTCCATGTGTCCTATGTACCCAGGAAAGGGTGTCCATGTGTCCTATGTACCCAGGAAAGGGCGTCCATGTGTCCTGGGTACCCAGAGAAGGGCATCTATGTGTTTTGGGCACCAGGGAAAGGGTGTCCATGTGTCCTATGTACCCAGGAAAGGGCATCCACGTGTCCTATGTACCCAGGAAAGGGTGTCCATGTGTCCTATGTACCCAAGAAAGGGCGTCCATGTGTCCTATGTACCCAGGAAAGGGCGTCCATGTGTCCTCTGTACCCAGAGAAGGGCATCTATGTGTTTTGGGCACCAGGGAAAGGGTGTCCATGTGTCCTATGTACCCAGGAAAGGGCGTCCTGTGTTCCTAGGAGAATAACAGTGTGTTCTGTGAAAATGTGTTGTGTATTCAGGTGAAGTTTATTGCATATTCTCCATATCCTAATGTGACAAACACGTAATCGGTGATATATTACAACATATGTTTGTTTTAGCACATAACATGTGTGGCATGATAATATTATTGTCACCAGTATCACTGTGCCAGTATTTATTGTTGTAGTAATATAGTATTCATCACTGTGGTAGTATAAATCTAGGGCTCAGAATAAAGTGGTTGTAAAGGCTAAAGGTTTTTTGCCTTAATACATCCTCTACATTAAGGTAAAAAAAAAAACCCTTTTACAAGAAACTCCCCCTCTGCCCCCCTAAATACTTATCTGAGTCCGATCTCAGACCAGTGCTGTGCTCCAGCCCGACTCTCTCACTGTCATCACTTGACTCAGTCAGATCAATGTAAGCCCTTGGTTCCTACTGCTGTCAATCAAATAGAGGGGCAAAAAAGCAGGGAGGGGCCAAGATGCACTGTGTGTCAAAAGACGCACATAGTGCAGCTCAGAATTGAGCCCGCACCAGTAGCCCGCCCCCCCCCCCCCCCCCCAGCAAGCGGCATAATTTCTACCACTGACACCAACAATGGTGCACTATTCCTCCCACTGATACCAACAATGGGGCATCATTCCTCCCACTTACACCAACAATGGGGCACTATTCCTCCCACTGACACCAATGATGTGGCACTATTCCTCCCACTGATTCCAACAATGGGGCACTATTCCTCCAACTGAAACCAACAATGGGCCACTATTCCTCCCACTGATTCCAACAATGGGGCACTATTCCTCCCACTGATTCCAACAATGGGGCACTATTCCTCCCACTGACACCAATGATGGGGCACTATTCCTCCCACTGACACCAATGATGGAACACTATTCCTCCCACTGACACCAATGATGGGGCACTATTCCTCCCACTGATACCAATGATGGGGCACTATTCCTCCCACTGACACCAATGATGGGGCACTATTCCTCCCACTGACACCAATGATGGGGCACTATTCCTCCCACTGACACCAATGATGGGGCACTATTCCTCCCACTGACACCAATGATGGGGCACTATTCCTCCCACTGACACCAATGATGGGGCACTATTCCTCCCACTGACACCAATGATGGGGCACTATTCCTCCCACTGACACCAATGATGGGGCACTATTCCTCTCACTGACACCAATGATGGGGCACTATTCCTCTCACTGACACCAATGATGGGGCACTATTCCTCCCACTGACACCAATGATGGTGCACTATTCCTCCCCATAATACCAAATGTGGTAATGTTTTATCCCACTGATGCCAGGAAAATTTCCAGTCCCATTGGCCATAATGCAGCCCCCCTAAAGTCTGAAGGAGAATAAACTGGCACTTTGTTTGGACACCCCTACGACAGGAAGTAAAGGTCATTCTTCCCAAAGGGACACAGAAAAAAAAAAAAATCAGATGGATTTAAACCATTTCTTACTTTATCCAAAACTTTAAAAAGAAACAAAATAGTTTTTAGATATTCTTTAACGTAGCGCAGCCCGCGGTTCACTCTGTGCCAAGTGTGTGCAGACAGGAGTCCCTGCGCAAGCCTTCCGCACTTAGGAGCCGGATACGGAGTAGGACTATAGTCTGTCAGCATCCTCACCATTTTGTTTGGGATTTTGCTCCGTAAGCATCTGTCTCTGCTGTCTATTCATTGTACTATTTATTAGGGGCTGTTAAGCTGTTTAACGTCTCTTCATCCCTATTGATTACTTTGTAACTGTTCAGCCTCTGACGGATCTCACCCAGCAGCTCATACATCATATACTGACAGAAAGTACCTGTTCAGCAGGAGCTCCCAGGGGCCTCCATAGGAAGAGCTTGGATCTGGGAGCCTGCTGGGATCAGGGAGGTATAGAGAGAGAAGCTGCACTTACTGATAGGATGCTCATTCATATTGTAGGCTTTTTATTCATACTGGGGCACATCTGTCCCTATTTGTATGGCCCCAAATAGACAACAGGACTAAATAGGACTCAATAGAACCACAAGCATATGTGGTTCTCATAGAGAACAATTCATGTTGTCAATTGCTAATCTTTATTACTGTTATCCTCTTTTTACTTGGCTGACAGAGATGTTCTTCTGCATCACAAAATGGCCAAACATTTGTGGACACCAGACCATCACACCTATGTGAGCTTTTTGGACATTCCATTCCATTACAATATTAAGTTCATCCCCCCAGTCTCCATGCTTCTAGGAAACTTTACATGGGCTTTTCCACCTTCAGTCCATCATGAATGCTGCTCCCAGACTCATCCATCTTACCAACCATTCAGTGTCCTCCTCCCCTCTCTGCCAATCCCTCCACCGGCTTCCATTCAGTGTCCTCCACCCCTCTCTGCCAATCTCTCCACTGGCTTCCATTCAGTGTCCTCCACCCCTCTCTGCCAATCCCTCCACTGGCCTCCATTCCATGTCCTCCACCCCTCTCTACCAATCCCTCCACTGGGCTCAATTCAGTGTCCCCCACCCCTCTCTGCCAATCCCTCCACTGGGCTCAATTCAGTGTCCCCCACCCCTCTCTGCCAATCCCTCCACTGGCTTCCATTCAGTGTCCTCCACCCCTCTCTACCAATCCCTCCACTGGCCTCCATTCAGTGTCTCCACCCCTCTCTGCCAATCTCTCCACTGGCCTCCATTCAGTGTCCTCCACCCCTCTCTGCCAATCCCTCCACTGGCTTCCATTCAGTGTCCTCCACCCCTCTCTGCCAATCCCTTCGCCGGCTTCCATTCAGTATCCTCCACACCTCTCTGCCAATCCCTCCACTGGGCTCAATTCAGTGTCCTCCACCCCTCTCTGCCAATCTCTCAACTGGGCTCAATTCAGTGTCCCCCACCCCTCTCTGCCAATCCCTCCACTGGCTTCCATTCAGTGTCCTCCATTCCTCTCTGCCAATCCCTCCACTGGCTTCCATTCAGTGTCCTCCACCCCTCTCTGCCAATCCCTTCGCCGGCTTCCATTCAGTATCCTCCACCCCTCTCTGCCAATCCCTCCACTGGGCTCAATTCAGTGTCCTCCACCCCTCTCTGCCAATCCCTCCACTGGGCTCAATTCAGTGTCCTCCACCCCTCTCTGCCAATCACTCCACTGGGCTCAATTCAGTGTTCTCCACCCCTCTCTGCCAATCTCTCCACTGGGCTCAATTCAGTGTCCTCCACTCCTCTCTGCCAATCCCTCCACTGGCTTCCATTCAGTGTCCTCCACCCCTTTCTGCCAATCCCTTCACTGGCTTCCATTGAGTGTCCTCCACCCCTCTCTGCCAATCCCTCCACTGGCTTTCATTGAGTGTCCTCCACCCCTCTCTGCCAATCCCTCCACTGGCTTCCATTGAGTGTCCTCCACCCCTCTCTGCCAATCCCTTCACTGGCTTTCATTCAGTGTCCTCCTCCCCTCTCTGCCAATCCCTTCACCAGCTTCCATTCAGTATCCTCCACCCCTCTCTGCCAATCCCTCCACTGGTTTTCATTCAGTGTCCTCCAGCCCTCACTTACAATCTCTCCTCTGGATTCCATTGGCCTACCTCTAGGAAGACCAATTCCCTTCAGTCTGCCAGGAATTCTGATGCCAGACTCATCCACCTAACCAACCTTTCAGTATTTTCGACCCCTCTCTGCCAATCCTTCCACTGGCTTCCATTTAATGTCTTCCACCTCTCTCTGCCAATCCCTTCACTGGCTTTCATTCAGTGTCATCCACCCTTTTCTGGCTTCTATTGGGGTACCTCTAGAAAGACTAACTCCCTTCAGTCAACCATGAATTCTGATGCCGGACTCATCCACCTTACCAACCATTCAGTGTCCTCCACCCCTCTCTTCCAATCCCCTCACTGGTTTCCATTCAGTGTCCTCCACCCCCCTCTGCCAATCCCTCCTCTGGCTTCCATTGGTCTACCTCTATAAAGACTAACTCCCTTCAGTCTACAATAAATTCTGATGCTAAACTCATCCACCTTACCAACTGCTCAGTGTCTTCCACCCCTCTCTGCCAATCCCTCCACTGGCTTCCATTCAGCATCTTCCACCCCCTCTGCCAATTGCTCCACTGGCTTCTATTGGCCTACCTCTAGAAAGGCTAACCCCCATCAGCCTACTATGAATTCCGATGTCAGACTCATCCTGCTTACCAACGGTTTAGTGTCTTCCACCCCTTCCTTCCAATTACCGGGTTCCAATCACGTAAACAAATAAAATTCAAACTACTAACAACGACTTACAAAGAAATCCACAACTTTGCCCCCAACTACATCACCAACCTTGTCTCCAAATGCCAATCAAATCGTTCTCTTCGCTCCTCCCAAGACCTCCTGCTCTTGAGCCCCCTTGTCACCTCCTCCTATGCTTGCCTCCAGGACTTCCCCCAAGCCTCTCTGGAACTCCCTACCCCAATCTACTCTGTCCACTTTTAGGTGATCCCTGAAAACCCTTCTCTTCAGAGAAGCCTATCCTACCTCCACCTAACAACTGTACTTTTATTTTCTCCATCAGCTCATACCACAAAGTTATTACCTTTTGTACCACTTGACCTTCTGTTTTAGATTGTAAGCTTTAACTAGCAGGGCCCTCTAATTCCTCCTGCATTAAATTGCCCTTAGCGACAATCACACTTAATGCATTTCTATGGAATGTTGCTCAAATCACTGAAGAAGAGCGATTTGTAGCAGAGCACAGCCCAGTGCCTATTGCCAGCGATCCTAGTGATTAAATTGGTAATGGCATCGCTGGCATCAGCAATTTCTAGCAGAAGTCAATCTCTGCTACAAAATTGCCCGTCTGACATCAGCCTAAGAGGGGAAAAAGTATCTTACCCCATTTCCAAGTAGAAATCAGTTAGAAATATGAACATACAGGGAGGTCTACAACCATAGGTAGAAAACAAAGTCATGAGATTTCAGTTTTTCTTTAATATGGTCAATGAAGGTACAGAGCACCCCGAAAGTATGCACAGTGCTTCACTATTTCCACATTTTGTTCTACTACAGCCTTAGTCCAAAATGGATTATATTCATTATTTTCCTCAAAATTCTACAAACAATCCCCCATAATGACAACGTGAAAGAAGTTTGTTTGGTATCTTTGCAAATTTATTAAAAATAAAAAAGGAAAAAAAAATCCCATGTACATAAGTATTCACACCCTTTGCTCGATACTTTGGTGAAGCTCCTTTGGCACCAATTACAGCCTCCAGTCTTTTTGAGTATGATGCTACAAGCTTGGCACTCCTATTTTTGGGCAGTTTCTCCCATTCTTCTTTGCAGGACCTCTCAAGCTCCATCAGGTTGGATGGGGGAGGGTCGGTGCACAGCCATTTTCAGATCTCTCCAGAGATGTTCAATTGGGTTCAAGTCTGGGCTCTGGCTGGGCCACTCAAGGACATTCACAGAGTTGTCCCGTAGCCACTCCTTTGTTATCTTGGCTGTGTGCTTAGGGCCGTTGTCCTGTTGGAAGATGAACCTTCGCCCCAGTCTGAGGTCCAGAGCGCTCTGGAGAAGGTTTTCATCAAGGATGTCTCTGTACATTGCTGCATTCATCTTTCCCTCCATCCTGACTAGTCTCCCAGTTCCTGCCACTGAAAAACATCCCCACAGCATGATGCTGCCACCACCATGCTTCACAGTAGGGCTGTTATTGGGCAGGTGATGAGCGGTACCTGGTTTCCTCCAGACATGACGCTTTCCATTCAGGCCAAAGAGTTCAATCTTTGTTTCATCAGAGCAGAGATTTTGTTTCTCATGGTCTGAGAGTCCTTCAGGTGCCTTTTAGGAAACTCCAGGCGGGCTGTCATGTGCCTTTTACTGAGGAGTGGCTTTCATATGGCCACACCCACACAGGCCTGATTGGTGGAGTGCTGCAGAGATGGTTGTTCTTCTGGAAGGTTCTCCTTTCTCCACAGAGAAACGCTGGAGCTCTGTCAGAGTGACCATCAGATTCTTGGTCATCTCCCTGACTAAGGCCCCCCTCCCCCGAACGCTCAGTTTGGCCGGGCGGCCGCTCTAGGAAGAGTCCTGGTGGTTCCAAACTTCTCCCATTTACAGATGATGGAGGCCACTGTGCTCATTGGGACCTTCAATGCTGCAGAAATGTTTCTGTACCCTTCCCCCGATCTGTGCCTCCATACAATCCTGTCTCCGAAGTCTACAGACAATTCCTTTGACTTCATTGCTGGGTTTGTGCTCTGACATGCACTGTTACCTGTGGGACCTTATATAGACAGGTGTGTGCCTTTCCAAATCATGTCCAATCAGCTGAATTTACCACAGGTGGACTCCAATCAAGTTGTGGAAACATCTCAAGGATGATTAGTGGAAACAGGATGCCCCTGAGCTCAATTCTGAGTGTCATGGGAAAGGGTGTGAATACTTATGTACATGGAATGTTTTTCTTTTTTCCTTTTAATAAATTTGCAAAGATTTCAAACAAACTTCTCTCACGTTGTCATTATGGGGGATTGTTTGCAGAATTTTGAGGAAAATAATGAATTTAATCCATTTTGGAATAAGGCTGTAATATAAAATGTGGAAGAAGTGAAGCGCTGTGAATATTTTTGAGATGCACCATAAATTATGCTTATTGACGAATGCCATTTATTAGTGAAGACGCACCTTATATTCAACATCACCTCAATAAAAAACGAATATATCGGTTTTCTGTTAATGCCGATAAGTTAAGCATCAATGTGCTGCTTAAATCGCGAAGTCATTCCAGGTCAAGATGCCCCCCACTACATCTCTCCCTTTTCATCCAACTGCCGAAGGGAAATGATGGTGTCAGGCTGCTGCACTCAATTCATAATAATACCAAATTAGCAGATAATATGAGGATACATCTGAAAGAAAGGACCATCTTTGCTCTGGTCTTGTAGGAGATGGAAATCACTGCAATATCCGTTTTGGATAGAGACATAGTTATATAGTTACATTGTTACATAGTTAGTCAGGTTGAAAAAAGACACAAGACCCATCTGGCTCAACCAATAAAAAACAAAAAACAGTAAAGAAAGCCCAACCATACAATCCCATATACACAATCCTATACCCACCCCAACCATACAATCCCATATACACAATCCTATACCCGCCCCAACCATACAATCCCATATACACAATCCTATACCCCCCCAACCATACAATCCCATATACACAATCCTATACCCCCCCAACCATACAATCCCATATACACAATCCTATACCCGCCCCAACCATACAATCCCATATACACAATCCTATACCCGCCCCAACCATACAATCCCATATACACAATCCTATACCCCCCCAACCATACAATCCCATATACACAATCCTATACCCACCCCAACCATACAATCCCATATACACAATCCTATACCCGCCCCAACCATACAATCCCATATACACAATCCTATTCCCCCCCCCCAACCATACAATCCCATATACACAATCCTATACCCGCCCCAACCATACAATCCCATATACACAATCCTATTCCCGCCCCAACGATACAATCCCATATACACAATCCTATACCTGCCCCAACCATACAATCCCATATACACAATCCTATTCCCCCCCCCAACCATACAATCCCATATACACAATCCTATACCCGCCCCAACCATACAATCCCATATACACAATCCTATGCCCTCCCCAACCATACAATCCCATATACACAATCCTATACCCGCCCCAACCATACAATCCCATATACACAATCCTATACCCGCCCCAACCATACAATCCCATATACACAATCCTATACCCGCCCCAACCAAACAATCCCATATACACAATCCTATACCCGCCCCAACCATACAATCCCATATACACAATCCTATACCCCCCCCAAAAATACAATCCCATATACACAATCCTATACCCGCCCCAACCATACAATCCCATATACACAATCCTATACCCGCCCAAACCATACAATCCCATATACACAATCCTATACCCCCCCAACCATACAATCCCATATACACAATCCTATACCCACCCCAACCATACAATCCCATATACACAATCCTATACCCGCCCCAACCATACAATCCCATATACACAATCCTATACCCGCCCCAACCATACAATCCCATATACACAATCCTATTCCCCCCCCCCCCCAACCATACAATCCCATATACACAATCCTATACCCACCCCAACCATACAATCCCATATACACAATCCTATACCCGCCCCAACGATACAATCCCATATACACAATCCTATACCTGCCCCAACCATACAATCCCATATACACAATCCTATTCCCCCCCCAACCATACAATCCCATATACACAATCCTATACCCGCCCCAACCATACAATCCCATATACACAATCCTATGCCCTCCCCAACCATACAATCCCATATACACAATCCTATACCCGCCCCAACCATACAATCCCATATACACAATCCTATACCCGCCCCAACCATACAATCCCATATACACAATCCTATACCCGCCCCAACCATACAATCCCATATACACAATCCTATACCCGCCCCAACCATACAATCCCATATACACAATCCTATACCCCCCCCAACCATACAATCCCATATACACAATCCTATACCCGCCCCAACCATACAATCCCATATACACAATCCTATACCCGCCCCAACCATACAATCCCATATACACAATCCTATACCCCCCCAACCATACAATCCCATATACACAATCCTATACCCACCCCAACCATACAATCCCATATACACAATCCTATACCCGCCCCAACCATACAATCCCATATACACAATCCTATACCCGCCCCAACCATACAATCCCATATACACAATCCTATTCCCCCCCCCCAACCATACAATCCCATATACACAATCCTATACCCGCCCCAACCATACTATCCCATATACACAATCCTATACCCGCCCCAACCATACAATCCCATATACAAAATCCTATACCTGCCCCAACCATACAATCCCATATACACAATCCTATTCCCCCCCCCCAACCATACAATCCCATATACACAATCCTATACCCGCCCCAACCATACAATCCCATATACACAATCCTATGCCCTCCCCAACCATACAATCCCATATACACAATCCTATACCCGCCCCAACCATACAATCCCATATACACAATCCTATACCCGCCCCAACCATACAATCCCATATACACAATCCTATACCCCCCCAACCATACAATCCCATATACACAATCCTATACCCGCCCCAACCATACAATCCCATATACACAATCCTATACCCGCCCCAACCATACAATCCCATATACACAATCCTATACCCCCCCAACCATACAATCCCATATACACAATCCTATACCCACCCCAACCATACAATCCCATATACACAATCCTATACCCGCCCCAACCATACAATCCCATATACACAATCCTATACCCGCCCCAACCATACAATCCCATATACACAATCCTATCCCCCCCCCCCCAACCATACAATCCCATATACACAATCCTATACCCGCCCCAACCATACAATCCCATATACACAATCCTATACCCGCCCCAACGATACAATCCCATATACACAATCCTATACCTGCCCCAACCATACAATCCCATATACACAATCCTATTCCCCCCCCCAACCATACAATCCCATATACACAATCCTATACCCGCCCCAACCATACAATCCCATATACACAATCCTATGCCCTCCCCAACCATACAATCCCATATACACAATCCTATACCCGCCCCAACCATACAATCCCATATACACAATCCTATACCCGCCCCAACCATACAATCCCATATACACAATCCTATACCCGCCCCAACCATACAATCCCATATACACAATCCTATACCCGCCCCAACCATACAATCCCATATACACAATCCTATACCCCCCCCAACCATACAATCCCATATACACAATCCTATACCCGCCCCAACCATACAATCCCATATACACAATCCTATACCCGCCCCAACCATACAATCCCATATACACAATCCTATACCCCCCCAACCATACAATCCCATATACACAATCCTATACCCACCCCAACCATACAATCCCATATACACAATCCTATACCCGCCCCAACCATACAATCCCATATACACAATCCTATACCCGCCCCAACCATACAATCCCATATACACAATCCTATTCCCCCCCCCCAACCATACAATCCCATATACACAATCCTATACCCGCCCCAACCATACAATCCCATATACACAATCCTATACCCGCCCCAACCATACAATCCCATATACACAATCCTATACCTGCCCCAACCATACAATCCCATATACACAATCCTATTCCCCCCCCCCAACCATACAATCCCATATACACAATCCTATACCCGCCCCAACCATACAATCCCATATACACAATCCTATGCCCTCCCCAACCATACAATCCCATATACACAATCCTATACCCGCCCCAACCATACAATCCCATATACACAATCCTATACCCGCCCCAACCATACAATCCCATATACACAATCCTATACCCCCCCAACCATACAATCCCATATACACAATCCTATACCCGCCCCAACCATACAATCCCATATACACAATCCTATACCCGCCCCAACCATACAATCCCATATACACAATCCTATACCCCCCCCCAACCATACAATCCCATATACACAATCCTATACCTGCCCCAACCATACAATCCCATATACACAATCCTATACCCCCCCTCAACCATACAATCCCATATACACAATCCTATACCTGCCCCAACCATACAATCCCATATACACAATCCTATACCCCCCCCCCCAACCATACAATCCCATATACACAATCCTATACCCGCCCCAACCATACAATCCCATATACACAATCCTATACCCGCCCCAACCATACAATACCATATACACAATCCTATACCCACCCCAACCATACAATCCCATATACACAATCCTATACCCCCCCCCCAACCATACAATCCCATATACACAATCCTATACCCACCCCAACCATACAATACCATATACACAATCCTATACCCACCCCAACCATACAATCCCATATACACAATCCTATAGCCCCCCCAACCATACAATCCCATATACACAATCCTATACCCGCCCCAACCATACAATCCCATATACACAATCCTATACCTGCAGTTGATCCAGAGGAAGGAGAAAACCCCAGCAAAGTATGATCCAATTTACTACAGCAGGGAAAAAATTCCTTCCTGATCCCCCGAGAGGCAATCAGATATTCCCTGGATCAACTTTACCTATAAAATGTTTGTATCCAGTTATATTATGTACACCTAGGAAATAATCCAGGACTTTTTTTTAAAGCAATTTAATTAGCTGGCCAGAACCAACTCTGGAGGGAGTCTATTCCTTATTTTAACAGCTCTTACTGTGAAGAAACCTTTCCGTTTTTGGAGACAAAATCTCTTTTCCTCTAGACATAAAGAGTGCCCCCTTGTCCTCTGTGATGACCTTGAAGTGAACAACTCAACACCAAGTTCACTATATGGACCCCTTATGTATTTATACATGGAGATCATATCCCCCCTTATGTATTTATACATGGAGATCATATCCCCCCTTATGTATTTATACATGGTGATCATATCCCCCTTATGTATTTATACATGGCGATCATATCCCCCCTTATGTATTTATACATGGAGATCATATCCCCCCCCTTATGTATTTATACATGGAGATCATATCCCCCCTTATGTATTTATACATGGTGATCATATCCCCCTTATGTATTTATACATGGAGATCATATCCCCCCCCTTATGTATTTATACATGGAGATCATATCCCCCCTTATGTATTTATACATGGTGATCATATCCCCCTTATGTATTTATACATGGAGATCATATCCCCCCCCCTTATGTATTTATACATGGAGATCATATCCCCCCTTATGTATTTATACATGGTGATCATATCCCCCTTATGTATTTATACATGGAGATCATACCCCCCTTATTTATACATGGAGATCATATCCACCCTTATGAATTTATACATGGAGATCATATCCCCCCCTTATGTATTTATACATGGAGATCATATCCCCCCTTATGTATTTATACATGGAGATCATATCCCCCCCCTTATGTATTTATACATGGAGATCATATCCCCCCTTATGTATTTATACATGGTGATCATATCCCCCTTATGTATTTATACATGGAGGTCATACCCCCCTTATTTATACATGGAGATCATACCCCCCTTATGTATTTATACATGGAGATTGTATCCCCCCCTTATGTATTTATACATGGTGATCATATCCCCCCTTATGTATTTATACATGGCGATCATATCCCCCCTTATGTATTTATACATGGAGATCATATCCCCCCTTATGTATTTATACATGGAGATCATATCCCCCCTTATGTATTTATACACGGAGATCATATCCCCCCTTATGTATTTATACAGGGAGATCATATCCCCCCCTTATGTATTTATACATGGTGATCATATCCCCCCTTATGTATTTATACATGGTGATCATATCCCCCCTTATGGATTTATACATGGAGATCATATCCCCCCCTTATGTATTTATACATGGAGATCATATCCCCCCTTATGTATTTATACATGGAGATCATATCCCCCTTATGTATTTATACATGGAGATCATATCCCCCCTTATGTATTTATACATGGTGATCATATCCCCCCTTATGTATTTATACATGGAGATCATATCCCCCTTATGTATTTATACATGGAGATCATATCCCCCCTTCTGTATTTATACATGGAGATCATATCCCCCTTATGTATTTATACATGGAGATCATATCCCCCCTTATGTATTTATACATGGAGATCATATCCCCCTTATGTATTTATACATGGTGATCATATCCCCCCTTGTGTATTTATACATGGAGATCATATCCCCCCTTATGTATTTATACATGGAGATCATACCCCCCTTATATATTTATACATGGAGATCATATCCCCCTTATGTATTTATACATGCAGATCATATCCCCCCTTCTGTATTTATACATGGAGATCATATCCCCCTTATGTATTTATACATGGAGATCATATCCCCCCTTATGTATTTATACATGGAGATCATATCCCCCTTATGTATTTATACATGGTGATCATATCCCCCCTTGTGTATTTATACATGGAGATCATATCCCCCCTTATGTATTTATACATGGAGATCATACCCCCCTTATATATTTATACATGGAGATCATATCCCCCCTTATGTATTTATACATGGAGATCACATCCCCCCCTTATGTATTTATACATGGAGATCACACCCCCCCCCCCTTATGTATTTATACATGGTGATCATATCCCCCTTAATCTCCTCTTGTCAAGAGAGAATAAATTCAGTTCCTCTAATCTTTCCTCATAGCTGAGCTCCTCCATGCCTCTTATTACAAACCCGATTCCAAAAAAGTTGGGACGCTGTACAAATTGTGAATAAAAACAGAATGCAATGATGTGGAAGTTTCAAATCTCAATATTTTATTCAGAATACAACATAGATTAAATCAAATGTTTAAACTGAGAAAATGTATCATTTTAAGGGAAAAATAAGTTGATTTTAAATTTCATGGCATCAACACATCTCAAAAAAGTTGGGACAAGGCCATGTTTAGCACTGTGTGGCCTCCCCTCTTCTTTTTATAACAGTCTGCAAATGTCTGGGGACTGAGGAGAGAAGTTGCTGAAGTTTAGGAATAGGAATGTTTTCCCATTCTTGTCTAATACAGGCTTCTAGTTCCTCAACTGTCTTAGGTCTTCTTTGTCGCATCTTCCTCTTTATGATGCGCCAAATGTTTTCTATGGGTGAAAGGTCTGGACTACAGGCTGGCCATTTCAGTACCCAGATCCTTCTTCTACGCAGCCATGATGTTGTAATTGATGCAGTATGTGGTCTGGCATTGTCATGTTGGAAAATGCAAGGTCTTCCCTGAAAGAGATGACGTCTGGATGGGAGCATATGTTGTTCTAGAACTTGGATATATCTTTCAGCATTGATGGTGCCTTTCCAGATGTGTAAGCGTCCCATGCCACACACATAATGCAACCTCATACCATCAGAGATGCCGGCTTCTGAACTGAGTGCTGATAACAACTTGGGTTGTCCTCTTTAGTCCGGATGACATGGCGTCCCAGCTTTCCAAAAAGAACTTCAAATTTTGATTCGTCTGACCACAAAACAGTTTTCCACTTTGCCACAGACCATTATAAAGGAGCCTTGGCCCAGAGAAAACACCTGCGCTTCTGGATCATGTTTAGATTTGGCTTCTTTTTTGGCCTATAGAGTTTTAGCCGGCAACAGTGAATGGCACGGTGGATTGTGTTCACCGACAATGTTTTCTGGAAGTATTCCTGAGCCCATGTTGTGATTTCCATTACAGTAGCATTCCTGTATGTGATGCAGTGCCGTCTAAGGGCCCGAAGATCACCGCCATCCAGTATGGTTTTCCGGCCTTGACCCTTACACATAGAGATTGTTCCAGATTCTCTGAATCTTTGGATGATATTATGCGCTGTAGATGATGAGAACTTCAAACTCTTTGCAATTTTTCTCTGAGAAACTCCTTTCTGATATTGCTCCACTATTTTTCGTTGC
Source organism: Pelophylax lessonae (assembly GCF_965119305.1). Classification (NCBI taxonomy): domain Eukaryota; kingdom Metazoa; phylum Chordata; class Amphibia; order Anura; family Ranidae; genus Pelophylax; species Pelophylax lessonae. Next base: position 237,154,095 of record NC_138777.1, on the reverse strand, counting down.
AGCATTGGGGGAATTGGTGATCCTCGGCCCATCCTGACTTCTGAGAGACACTGCCACTCTGAGAGGCTCTTTTTATACCCAATCATGTTGCCAATTGACCTAATAAGTTGCAAATTGGTTCTCTAGCTGTTCCTTATATGTACATTTAACTTTTCCAGCCTCTTATTGCTACCTGTCCCAACTTTTTTTGAATGTGTAGCTCTCATGAAATCCAAAATGAGCCAATATTTGGCATGACATTTCAAAATGTCTCACTTTCAACATTTGATATGTTATCTATATTATATTGTGAATAAAATATACGTTTATGAGATTTGTAAATTAGTCAGTTCCTTTTTTACTCACAATTTTTACAGTGTCCCAACTTTTTTGGAATTGGGTTGTAGTTTGGTTGCTCTTCTCTTCACTTTCTCCAGTTCCCCGATATCCTTTTTGAGAACTGGTGCCCAAAACTGAACTGCATATTCCAGATGAGGTCTTACTAATTATTTGTACAGGGGCAAAATGATATCTCTCTCTCTGGAGTCCACGCCTCTGTTAAAACAAGAAAGGACTTTGCTTGCTTTGGAAACCACAGCTTGACATTGCATGCTATTATTAAGCTTATGATCTACCAGAACCCCCAGAACCTTCCCCGCTATGGATTGCCCCAGTTCTACTCCCCCTAGTATGTATGATGCATGGATATTCTTACCCCCCAAGTGCATAACTTTACATTTATCAATATTAAACCTCATTTTCCACATAGTTGCCCAATGAAACAGTGCATTGAGGTCAGCTTGTAAATTGGAGACATCCTGTAAGGAAGTTATTCCACTGCAAAGCTTGGTGACAATCATTTTGCCCCCCCCCCCCCCTTTCCCTCAGCCTGCAGAACCCCAAATAATTAGAGAAGCAGAGCTGCAGCATCTTTGCAGGCTTCATATATGGTTTAACCACTTGCCGACCAGCCGCCGCCTGTATACTGCAGCAGGTTGTACGGCAGTTCGCGGGAGCGATCCTGGGGGCACGCCAAATCGCCAGTGGGGAAGCCGATCCACGGAACCAAGCCCTGCTCTCACTGCACTCAAAACCAAGAAACCTATTGGTTTTTCATCTCTAAAATGATCTCCTGTATTCTTAAATATTATATACGCAGATATGTCATTGGTTGGAACCATCATACTACTCATACCTACAAAGATTACAATGTTTACCCCTAGACTTCAACCCCACTTCTGGTGTACAGAAGAAAGAATAAATGGAAGATGCCCAAGGGTTCCAAAACTGGTACTATAGCACTTGGCCTGCAACATAGCTTTTTAAAGCGTGTCTATACTCTAAATAGTCTTATCCATCTTAGGTGGAGCTGGACAGGACATCGTCAGGTTGCCTGGGAGTCTGTCAAAGGAAATCTTCGCCCACCCAGACAAGATGAAGGACCTGATAGGGAACCAAGCCCTGGTCTCACTGCACTTAAAACCGAGAAACCTATTGGTTTTTGATTCAGAAGACGACCTCCTATATTCCTAAATTTTATATACACATTTTTGGCATTGGTTGGAACCATCATGGTGCTCATACTTACCAAGATTACAATATTTACCCCTAGACTTCAACCCCACTTCTGCTGTACAGAAGAAAGGATAAATGGAAGATGCCCGAGGGTTCCAAAACTGGTACTATAGCACTTGGCCTGCAACATAGCCTTTTAAAGCGTGTCTATACTCTAAATAGTCTTCTCCATCTTAGGTGGAGCTGGACAGGACATCGTCACGTTGCCTGGTAGTCTTGAAGGAAATCTTCACCCACCCAGACAAGATGAAGGACCTGATGGGGAACCAAGACCTGGTCTCACTGCACTTAAAACCGAGAAACCTATTGGTTTTTGATTCATAAGACGACCTCTGGTATTCCTAAATATTATATACACATTTTTGACATTGGTTGGAACCATCATGATGCTCATACTTACCAAGATTACAATGTTTACTCCTAGACTTTAGTGCATCTATAAATGATACTGTTTACAACACATCACCTGTGCATTGTCTCTTCATCTACATTCCCTTACATTCTTATTCTCCCCCACCCTGCCTCAGTCTTCTGAACACCCCAACCCCCACACCAGTACCTCCTGTCCCCCCTCCTCAGACCTCATTTCCAGCATTCCTCTTAATACCACATTAACGAAGGCTGCTCATTTGAATACATAATCAGCTTCAGCATTCTGCCTGGCTAATTTCGAGGTGGGGAAGAAAAAGAAAAAGAGAGGGGGGGGGACTAGAAGGGTGGTGGAATTTGCATATTAATTTTCTAGAAAGAAAGAAAATGTTTGCAGCATTCTTTCGTGAAGATCCAATGGGTTTTAACACCTCTTTTCCCAAAACACTATTCCGTCTTTAACCCCCGGCGTGCCACGGGCTCCCGCCCCGCCTTGGCAAAGTGACAGCTTGGCAGCGTCTCCTGCGACAGAGGGGTTAAAGGTATCACTTGAGAATTTAATCACACAAATTACGGAGCATCTGCTAACCTCTTTTACGCAAGCGTGTGCCTGCAGAGCGTTGCAGCGGCATCGCTCCGCTGGGAAGTCTGCATTGTGCAGCACATCACGTCCCGAAGCACAGATCCGCAGAGCCTTGTTTAACCTGCTTTCAGGCACTGATGTACGCGGCGTACGGGTGAATCTCAGCGGGATTCCTGAGCGGTGCCTGGAAATAAAATAGAAAGATGTAGACAGTGAGTGACTGACACACGTCTGAAGATCTTCACCAGCAAAACCAATAAACCAATGCCATTTGTATTTTTTGCGCTTTTAGCTCCGCTCATTTTTCAGCGCTGTAAGGGCGTGCGTTTTTTATTCGCTTTTGTTCTGCACATTTTTTACACATTTTATTGTTTTTATTTTTTATTTCCTTAGTAGTTAAATAAAGAGTTTACTATTTTTTTTTTTTATTCTGATATGTAAACAGTGTGCAAAGGTGCATATTGCGAGATTTACTAAAACTGGTGCACACAGAATCTGGTGCAGCTGTGCCTGGTAACCAATCAGCTTTCAGGTTTTATTGTCAAAGCCTAATTAAACAAGCTGAAGTTAAAAGCTAATTGGTTACAATGCACGGCTGCACCAGAATCTGGCCTTTTGAGGCTGGTATGAATCTTGAGAGGGGACCCCACACCAAAAAAAAAAAAAACGGTGTGGGGTTCCCCCCAAGGCCATACCTTCGGTCTAGTGTGGATTTTTTGGGTAACCCCCACACCAAAAAAAAAAAAAAAAGAAACAGCGAACAGCGTAGCCCCCCCCCCCCAAATCCATACCAGACCCTTATCCGAGCATGCAGCCCGGCAGGTCAGGAAAGGGAGTGGGGACAAGCGAGCCCCCCTCTCTCCTGGACCATACCAGACCACATGCCCTCAACAACCCCAAAGCACCTTTCCCCATGTTGATGAGGACAAGGGCCGCTTCCCGACAGCCCTGGGCGGTGGTTGTGGGGGTCTGCGAGCGGGGGACTTATCAGAATCTGGAAGCCCCCTTTAACAAGAGGACCCCCAGGTTCCGGTTCCCCACCCTATATGACTACCTACTCATACACCCAAAAAAGTGTCAAAAATAAATAAAACCAGTACACAGGTTTTTGACAAAGTCCTTTAATAAAGTGGCTCCAATGTGTCTTTCCCCTCCAATTTCTTCTCCCTCCGGTTCTTCTCGCTGCACTGATGTCTTCTTCCGGTAGTTCTTCCTCCGGGTCCTCTCTCTGCGCTGTTTCTTTTTCCTCTGCCGGTTCTTTCTCCAGTTCTTCTTCCAATGCTAGCTCCCGCTATAGTGTTAGCTCCGGCATGCGCCATTATATAACCATGGGGTGTGGCCATCCGGTGACATCATCCAGAGGCCCCACCGAAGGGTCTGGTATGGTCCTGGGGGGGGGGGGGGGGGGAACCCCACACCTTTTTTTTACATTTTGGCATGGGTCTCCCCTCTAAATCCATACCAAACCCAAAAAATAAAAATAATTGTAAACATTTTTAACATTAAAAAAAAAATTATAATTTTTTTAAAAAGTAAAAAACAATTAAAAAAAAGGGCTTATTCACACAGGTTCTCTGTTATGTTTGTGTCCACTAATAATTATTTTAGTGTATTTTTATTGAAAATATTGTTTTGGTATATTCAGGGAGGGGCCTTGCTTGGTAGACTATACGGGGCCCCATGATTTCTAACAGCAGTCCTGTCTGTACCTGGTTTTTTTTCCACTATTTTCCAGGGTGTGATTGGGTATTCTTTGCAGGATGAAGCCTCGCCTCATTTACTAATCTCTGGAGTAATGGGCCATACACACTATAAGATTTTCTGAAGACTTTTTCCTTTAGATTTACCAAAACCCTATAATATGAGGTCAAACCTAAACACTTTCAATTTGTATGCAATCTGGCAGGCCCTTGCACTACATAGAAAAGGTAAATCTGAAGGAAAAAGTCTTCAGAAAATCTTATAGTGCGTATTTCCCTTTACTGCCCTTGCAAAGTGCACAGTCTATTTGCCTTTAGTAAATCCACTCCGGTGAGTTGAGTATCATAAAAGTTTGAAATCTCATATGAAAGCCAGGAATTCACAGAATGAAATTATTCCACTACATTGATATAGTTATAAAAAAAAAACTTGTATTCCCATACTTGCCAACTGTCCCTTTTTTCCTGGGACAGTCCCTGCAAATAGGAGCCTGTCCCGGGTAATTTATATTGTCCCTGGAAGCGCCTGTTAATTGGGCTGCCCATAAATGTTACGAAGAAGTAGTGCAGCTGAATGGGAGAATTATTCCAACTCTGCTACTGTGGCCTTAAGTTTGAAATTCCATTTTTAATTTCCTGTAATTCTCTCTATATTGAGTAGACTCTATAATCTGATAAGTAGGCGAGATTAATTATGCAGAGTGGGCGGAGCTTCAGGGAAGTGGGTGTGGTAATTGATAGCTGTGCTGCAAAGTGTCCCTGGAATTTTTTTTTAAATGTTGGCAACTATGTATTCCACATTAGCTCCTTGCCCTAAATATGCACCTTGCAAGATCTCTACCCCAAGGCCCGGGACTTAGCTACCATTAAAATACTGTGGGCCAAAACCAATGGTAGAATGGTTGTATATGTGTGTGTTTTTACCTTGTCTCTAAACCTCTGGACAGTTGTGGGAAAATCCATTCACAGATAAAGATGGTGCCTAGGCAGAGTTGTATAAAGTACTCGAAACCCATACTTGAGTAAAAGTACAAGTGCTCGATCAAAAAGTGGCTTGAGTAGAAGTACAAGTGCTCAATCAAAAAGTGACTTGAGTAGAAGTACTAAAGTATTCAACATTTTTTGTACTTAAGTATTGCAAGTAGTTTTTTTTTTCATTTTGCTACTCAAGTACTGAAAGTAAAAGTACAAGTACTGTGTTATGTAGTTATTAAAGAAAGAAGTCAAAAGTTTGAACATCATATTGTTTTTTATTATTTCAAATGCAGCTTTTATTTATACATACAGTAGCTTTTATTTTCGTATGCGCTGATAATACACAATGTTCTGAGCTTCATGAAACCTGCCATCTACTGTTCTGGGAGTGGTAATTTTTATAATAGTAACGAGTAACTATGCAGCACAAAAAAAAAATATCGGAGTAGAAGTATTGAAATCATCAAAAAAATGTAGTGAAGTAAAAGTGGAAGTAGGAGAAAAAAATTCTACTCTAGGAAAGTACAGATAGCGCCTTTCCGTACTTAAAGCGGAGTTCCACCCTGGATTTTTTTTTTTTTTTTTTTTAAATACCCCCGGGACAGTCAGGGCTAGTACATTCCACAATGGCTAGCCTCTGATCTGTCCCGGGTTGCACTTACCTGTTAGGACAAATACTTACCTTGCAAACGTCTTGTCCAGCGCTGCCATCTCAGATGTGGGCAGCTTGAAGCCAGCGAGATCCCCTTCGGCGTCTTCTTCCGCCTTCTTTGGTCCCACGATGCCCTGCGCCGGCCCCGACGTCACTTCCGGGTCGCGCGCGTCATCCCTCTACAGCTTCTGGGCATGCCCAGAAGCTGTTTAGAAGGGGATGACGCGCGCGACCCGGAACTGACGTCGGGGCCGGTGCAGGCGCAATGATTCCTGGGAGCGATGACGTTCAGCTCCCAGGAATCATTGTGAGAGCCAGGAAGTGACGACGGGCCGCGGCCGAGGAAGGAGGAAGAAGGAAGTAAGGTAAGTATATTTTCTTCGCTACGAGGTAAGTAAAAAAAAAATAATATGCGATTATCCATTTCTTTTTCAGGTGACCCGGAGCGAGAAGATGGAGGTAAGTATAAAAATAGGGTGGAACTCCACTTTAAGTACAGTAGTGAAGTAGTTCTACTTAGTTACTATACATCTCTGTGCCTAGGCCAATGAGAGGAGACACAAGACTCTGTTATCTAAATACCATGGAACTATTTGCTCTTTCACTGGAAGCGTTCGATCATTGGGAGCTCTGCACTTTAAAATCAATGATCACATAAATAGTTAGAGACATTAGGCATTTAGCATTTTGAAGGGAGTGGTAATTGTCATATTGTTAGGGGAACAGAAAGTTTAAATATGACCTTGATCATGTTGGCTTTTGGAGGTGAAAAAGGTCAATTTGCTATTTGTTAGGGGAACATATTGTTTTTTCTGTCAAAAAATGTCCTTCTTTAGGTTAAAAATTCAGTGCAGAATTGAACATTATGAAACAGTAGAAAATAGGGAGGCCTGGGGGTGTAGAGATGAGGCACAATGGTCATTACATTGAGGCAATATAGAGCAATGATGTGTCTAAGAGAAGCGTTACATTCTGTAGGACTTGGAGGGTAAAGGGAGGCAGAAAAAGTAACCCCCTCTTAATATTGTAGGGGTAACAAATTCCAGCTATTGTTGGGTCAAAGCCTTGAAGAGTATTGGATTCCCTGTGGGACAGCCAATAGGATGAAGTTGAGAAGGTCTCCTTGGATTTATTTTGGTCAGATACCACTTCACGGTCTTCATGGTCATAATGTCTTTGAGAATCTGTCCATTCCACAGCGGAGGTGGACTGGTAGACTTCCAGGATTAGGAAATCACAACCTTGGCTGCTAGTAGGATGTGTCCCAGTATATGCTTCTTGATTTTAGCGATGGACCCAGATATCATTGACTGAGTGTTGGAAATGCACATGCTATACTAAGTGATGAAAACTTTACGCCAAAAGAAAATATGCTGACGGCATACCCACCATATATGAAGATAGTCCCCTGGTTCCTCAGAGCATCTCCAGCAGGAACCCATTATGGTTTTTCGGATATTCCAGGATCAGGAATGTAGCTACCCATCATATTACATGCATGATAGGTGCCTAGTCATTATCACAGACAAGAAATGGATTGCTACGTCATGAAACCTACAGTTTCCCAAGCAAGAACCTGCAGACCAAGTGGTTACTGCACATTACCTGAGCTCCAGAGGGTGTTGTGATTTACCTTCATGTAAACAGAGGTGGATAGAGAAGGTAAAAAACAGTATTATAAAATAAATGTAATCTGTAACGGATCAACCGGCACCCTGACTGGGCACCTCCGTTGACGGATGCTCCTTGTGCTTCCCAAGGGCTCCAAGCACTCCACCAGACACCATAACCACCTCAGACCCCATGAACCGCCGCAGCTTGGTTGGGGTCCCCTACCCAACCTGGACCTACGACAAGGCTCCAGGTTCCAGTGGGTGAACCTCTTTTTCCCCAGAGGTGAAGCAGGCACAGGAACAAGCTCATACAAGAGCTTAGTGATTATCCAAGGGAGTAAGAAGAGCATAGCAATCCCTTGTAGCAGAATCCCCCAATGAGAGACAGGACTCTAGATTGAGGGTGAAGTATAACTCAAACTTTAATGGTACAGCTGCTCTTTTATACAGTTTTCCCCCATAAGGTTACCGCCCAGGTGGACCTTGTTGGAAATAGGCCTTGAAATTCACAATCCAATGAAAACAGAGTTTTACACTCCCATACAGTGTACACAACCCCTCCCCTCTGCCTGATTACAGTACCATATGCAGATGAAAGTGTATACAGGAACAGAATTAACCTGAACTAATTATCTAGCCATAAGTCTCCCAGTGTATATGAATGCTGACAAATATTACTGTGCCATCTGAAGCAATTCAAACCATTAATTATCTGTCTTTCACTCCCAGTGATGGTGAACACTGTCACACACATTTCAATTCATCATGGAGAATAGAACCCTGATATGGATAAGCATTTAGTGTACCTATACTGGTTCTTTATCATCCTGCCAATCATGCTCCATTACCAGTACTAGGACAGGTTCGTTTAGCACCCTGGGCAAGGATGTGGAACTTGTGCCCAAAGCCCCCCCCCCCCCCTCTGAGTGCATGCCGTAGAAAGGATGTACTGCGCCACTGCCTCTTTTCACTGACTGTCCATGGTTGGCAATAAGTAAGAACTTCACAATCGTGGCCATTGTCTTGGTTTCTACAGCAGAAGACATCAGTTCAGATATGAAGTTATCTTCTGGCCCCATTTACTAACCACTGATCTAGAGCTTGGGTGCAGAAAGCCCTTCCCCCTACTGCTACGTCCTGGGCAGCTGCCCCTCCGGACCACCCCTTGTTCCAGCCCTGACCATTAATCTGTGCTGCCACCAAACACCAATGGGTCATCAATGTCACATGAAAGGGCTGGGAAGACTGATATTCAGGCAAAACCATCTATCAGTGGCTCTCATAAAACCCTGATCTCTGCAGTTGAGGTCACATGACCAATGGCTAGTTCCAAGAATTACTTCTCTGGGTGCCTGGAGGGGGTCCTCTTGAAGAACAGGTAAGTATTGCAGGGTATGGATGGTCAGGGCACCGGGTTAATTTCAATATAAGTCCATTTTAATGGTACATTCTTCTGCTATCTTCTAAGTGGGCACAGCTGGATGATAGCAGCAAACAGTTAACATCCCCCAGCTCCTCTGTGCCTCCCCAGTAATGCACACTTCTTCATTTGCATACTGCAGTGTGCGCGCAATTAAAACACGCTTTTAATTTCTTCACAGCAAATGAGTTCTGGTCTTCCACCATGCACACAAATGCTGGGAGTCTTCCTGAGTCAGGAAAAGGGGGCGAGGAGGGGTCTGATCAAGCTGCTCCTACTCTGTTTTTATGGAAATTACCATCAGAATTTTGCTCTCCTGCCATAGTCTAAGGGGACACTTTTGATGAGAAGGAGATTTTCCAGCTGATTAATCTGCTCAAGTGTATGTTTTAAAGTGGACCTGTGGCTTGTAGCGGCAGCAACCATTTTTTTGGGGGGGCTCAACATTGAATATTCATGATGAGAATTTGAGCTCTGTTATTGCGTCACCTGAAAGCAGAGCTGGCCAAAGACATTATGCTGCCTGGGCCCAAGAATTAAATGCTGCCCCCCCCCTCCCCCCCAAAAAAAAAAAAAAATTCACGCCCTCCTAGATGCCCCCACATTCTATAGGACCATGAAAGCAGTCAGAGGGGTGTGAGTGTGTATGGAGTGACAGCAGGAGCAGGCAAGGGCAGTAGACACTGGGCAGATGAGTGCATCAGGCTTTCTCCTGTCTATAGTGCCACAGTGCCCTGCAGGGCTGCGGGCATGGTACAGGAGAATGCAGAGCTGCGGGCATGGTACAGGAGAATGCAGAGCTGCGGGCATGGTACAGGAGAATGCAGAGCTGCGGGCATGGTACAGGAGAATGCAGTGCTGCGGGCATGGTACAGGTGAATGAAGGGCTGCAGGATGGTACAAGAGAATGTGGGGCTGCAGGATGGTACAGGAGAATGCAGAGCTGCGGGCATGGTACAGGAGAATGCAGAGCTGCGGGCATGGTACAAGAGAATGCAGGGCTGCGGGCATGGTACAGGAGAATGCAGGGCTGCGGGCATGGTACAGGAGAATGCAGGGCTCCGGGCATGGTACAGGAGAATGCAGTGCTGCGGGCATGGTACAGGAGAATGCAGTGCTGCGGGCATGGTACAGGTGAATGCAGGGCTGCGGGATGGTACAAGAGAATGTGGGGCTGCAGGATGGTACAGGAGAATGCAGAGCTGCGGGCATGGTACAGGAGAATGCAGAGCTGCGGGCATGGTACAAGAGAATGCAGGGCTGCGGGCATGGTACAGGAGAATGCAGGGCTGCGGGCATGGTACAGGAGAATGCAGAGCTGTGGGCATGGTACAGGAGAATGCAGAGCTGCGGGCATGGTACAGGTGAATGCAGGGCTGCGGGATGGTACAAGAGAATGTGGGGCTGCAGGATGGTACAGGAGAATGCAGAGCTGCGGGCATGGTACAGGAGAATGCAGAGCTGCGGGCATGGTACAAGAGAATGCAGGGCTGCGGGCATGGTACAGGAGAATGCAGGGCTGCGGGATGGTACAGGAGAATGCAGGGCTGTGGGCATGGTACAGGAGAATGCAGGGCTGCGGGCATGGTACAGGATAATGCAGAGCTGCGGGCATGGTACAGGAGAATGCAGAGCTGCGGGCATGGTACAGGAGAATGCAGAGCTGTGGGCATGGTACAGGAGAATGCAGAGCTGCGGGCATGGTACAGGAGAATGCAGAGCAGGGCTGCGGGCATGGTACAGGAGAATGCAGGGCTGCGGGCGTGGTACAGGAGAATGCAGGGCTGCGGGCATGGTACAGGAGAATGCGGGGCTGTGGGCATACTACAGGAGACTTACCTGTTCCTAAAGGCGCCTTAGGATTTAAAAATGGCGCCGCCCGGCGCCAGCACGTCACCGCGCATGCGCCGCCGCTCGGGAAAGCCTGTACATGTTCGGCTATTCCCGGAAATAGCCGAACGTGTATGGGCTTTCCCGAGCGGCAGCGCCGGTGCATGCGCAGTGTGCATGTCAGGTCGGCCGCGGAACTTTTTTTTTTTGACTGAGCCGAAGAAAAGAAGAGGCGGCCGGGGGCCGCCCCTCTCTAAGTGCCGCCTGGGTTCCATGTTCCCACCGGGACCCATGGTAGGGCCGGCCCTGCCTGAAAGGATTTGGAGTTTAGGTCACCCACTCTGCTCTCTGTCTCATTTAAGAAGTCAACTTAGTTTGAAATGTTTGGGGGTTTACAGGGAATGATTGTAATGTAACGGCTTGGCGTGGCTGTGGCAAGCAGCCGGGTCACCCTACACAAAGACGGACCTTTAGGGCAGGCGTTCTGCTTTGCCCCACCCAGTGCTGGGACAAGGACATCTAGAGCCCCGGGTTGAACATGGTAAACTGGGCCCCCCACCAAAGAAGTATGAGCATTATGTGTCAGCAAAATCCCCCCCCACAAGAGCGCTAATCTGCATGCTTACCCCCTAAGCATAAATTCCCCCTCCTCCCAGTACATATCTGCTCCCCTGCTGAAATCCTCCCTCTCAGCACAAATCTTGCCCTCCCCAAAAAAATCCACCCCTCCTAGCACAAATCCTTTACCCCTAAAATGTTCTCTCCTAAGTCACGTCTCCCCCCATTCAAATCCCTCCCTTCCAGCACAAATCTAAAACACAAATTCCCCCTAGATCACCACTCTTAGCACCCCCCCCCCCAATTTCTCTTCCTGAAACAATACTTACCCCCTGACCAGCCCCCTAAATTCTCTCATTAAATACAAATCCCAACCTCCCAGTCTCCTTGTGGCGCCCCCCACCCTACAGTACCCAAGGCAGCCGTCTCTCCTGCCCACCCCTTGTCCTGGCCCTGGCCCCACCGTTCTCTCCTATGTGAGGGTGAAGGCCGGAGACTGGACCCCTTCATCCTTCTGATTGTGCTTGCTAAACCCCCCTCGCTCCCAGGGGTATCTGCACGCTGACCCACATACCTCCTTGGGCACGACAGCCAGATTTACACAGGTGGTTCTCTCAAGGATGCTCCCCGGGCTTAACTGTGTTTTGTAGACCGAGGTCAAAGTTGCCGGTTAACTTCTTTACTGCAAAGATTCAAGTGGCAGCAGAACATTTTCGTGTTCAAGACCCCAAAACAGTACTCAATAATCACTCACTTTATTGGGTCCACCTTGCTAGTAGTGGGTTGGACCCCCTTTTTGCCTTCATTCTTGGTGGCATAGATACAACAAGGTGTGGGAAACTTTCCTCAGAGATTTTGCTCCATAGTGACATGATAGCATCACGCAGTCGCTGCAGATTTGTCGGCGTGTTCAGGGTGATGTGCAGTGTTAGTTTTCCGAATGGTTTTCCAGATTTTTTCCAGAAACTCACACTGCACATCACCCTGAACACACCATCCCCACTGTGAAACATGGTGGTGGCAGCATCATGGTGTGGGCGTGCTTTTCTTCAGCAGGGACAGGGAAGCTGGTCAGAGTTGATGGGAAGATGGGTGGAGCCAAATACAGGACAATCTTATGGCACTTTTCTACTGCAAGTACTGGCTCGGCTCCACTTGGCCCTGCTTGGCTCTGTTTGGTTTTCCACTGCATGGTACCACATGGTACGAAGTTGGAATGGTTTGGTACGGTTTGCTTTTCCACTAAGGTAAAGTGGGTGGGATAACAACGATTCTCTGACCAATCAGTGGCTAGTAGTGACAAACAGTCAAGGCTGCATGCAAAGGATTGTGGGATATGGTACCGGTACGGCCCTCTTGGAACCACAACCGAGGGGGTACTGTTTAAGCGAGCCGTACCATTCGGTTCCATGTAGTGGAAAGCGCTGCCGTACCGTACCGAACCGTTCCAACACCGTACCATGCGGTACCATGCAGTGGAAAAGCGAGCCGGACCGTTCGGTTCCATGCAGTGGAAAAGCACCATTAGTAGAAAACCTGTTAGAATCTGCAGAAGATTTGAGACTGGGGCGGAGGTTCACCTTCCAGCAGGACAACGACCCGAAACATCCAGCCAGAGCTACAATGGAATGGTTTACATCAAACCATATTCATGTGTTAGAATGGCCCAGTCACAGTCCAGACCTAAATCACATTAAGAATCTGTGGCAAGGCTTGAAATTTGCTGTTCACAGACGCTCTCCATCCAATCTGACAGAGCTTGAGATATTTTTCAAAGAAGAATGGAAAACAATGTCCTCTATAGATGTGCAAAGCTGGTAGAGACATCCCCAAAAAGACTTGCAGCTGTAATTGCAGGGAAATGCGGTTCTACAAAGTATTGACTAAAGGGGGGGGGGGGTGAATACAAATGCAGCCACACTTTTCACAGATTTATTTGTATAATTTATCATTTTCCTTCCACTTCACAATTATGGCCACTTTGTGTCGGTCTATCACATAAAATCCCAATAAAATACATTTACAGTTTTGGTTGTAACATGAGAAAATGTGGGAGATTTCAAGGGGTGTGAATACTTTTTCAAGGCACTGTAAAAGACTGAAAGACATTTTTGAAATGTTTAAAACGATACTTTTGAAAACATTAAAAGGTTAAAGATTATATAAGATGTTAGTGATTCGGATTACACGCACTTTGTGGAAGTGTGTTGGCACCGCTGTGTCCTGAATCCTTCTCTGTTCGGATGTGGCCGTTATAAAGTGGAATATGTGCGTCCGCGGGAACGTTCTTAAGCATTTCGCAACTGGTTTAGGCAGAAGCCGCCGAGCCTTCAGCGTGATGGATGACTTATTGTGCTATTACTGAGCGTATGACTGCTGTTTATATCGATCCAACGCATCGTTAAACTACTTAAGAACTTTAGTGTTAAAAGTAAAAGGACTTTGAGAGCCATAGAGGGAGTTGTATTCATTGATGAGCTGTGATCTCACATACTCTGATTGTATGTTTGTGTGCCGTGATATCATAACATACACTGCATGGGATTATTATGTCACTCCTACCCAGTGCTGGGACAAGGTCACCTACAGCCCGGGGCGAACGTGCCAAATTGTGACCCCCACCCCCAAAGATGTATGAGCATTATGCATCAGCAGGGCTTTTTTTTTTTTTCAAACAATAGGTGCAGGAACCCCCCCTTTTCAAGTCAACCCTTGTCTCTGCCCCCTACCCACCTACCCACCTCCTGAACCATTCCTTGGTTCCAACCCCTTACCCACCTCCTGCATCATTTCTTGGTTCCACCCCCTACCCACCTCCTGCACCATTCCTTGGTTCCAACCCCTACCCACCTCCTGCACCATTCCTTGGTTCCAACCCCTACCCACCTCCTGCACCATTCCTTGGTTCCACCCCCTACCCACCTCCTGCACCATTTCTTGGTCCCACCCCCTACTCATCTCCTGCACTATTTCTTGGTTCCACCCCCTACCCACCTCCTGCACTATTTCTTGGTTCCACCCCCTACCCACCTCCTGCATCATTCCTTGGTCCCACCCCCTACTCACCTCCTGCACTATTTCTTGGTTCCACCCCCTACCCACCTCCCACACTATTTCTTGGTTCCACCCCTACCCACCTCCTGCATTATTTCTTGGTTCCACCCCCTACCCACCTCCTGCACCATTCCTTGATTCCAACCCCTACCCACCTCCTGCACCATTCCTTGGTTCCAACCCCTACCCACCTCCTGCACCATTCCTTGGTTCCACCCCTACCCACCTCCTGCACCATTCCTTGGTTCCACCCTCTACCCACCTCCTGCACCATTCCTTGGTTCCACCCCTACCCACCTCCTGCACCATTCCTTGGTTCCACCCTCTACCCACCTCCTGCACCATTCCTTCTTTCCACCCCCTACCCACCTCCTGCATCATTCCTTGGTTCCACCCCCTACCCACCTCCTGCACCATTCCTTGGTTCAACCCCGTACCCACCTCCTGCACTATTCCTTGGTTCCACCCACTACCGATCTCCTGTACCATTCCTTGGTTCCACCCCCTACCCACCTCCTGCATTATTTCTTGGTTCCAACCCCTACCCACCTCCTGCACCATTCCTTGGTTCCAACCCCTACCCACCTCCTGCACCATTCCTTGGTTCCACCCCCTACCCACCTCCTGCACCATTTCTTGGTCCCACCCCCTACTCACCTCCTGCACTATTTCTTGGTTTCACCCCCTACCCACCTCCTGCACTATTTCTTGGTTCCACCCCCTACCTACCTCCTGCATCATTCCTTGGTCCCACCCCCTACTCACCTCCTGCACTATTTCTTGGTTCCACCCCCTACCCACCTCCCACACTATTTCTTGGTTCCACCCCCTACCCACCTCCTGCATTATTTCTTGGTTCCACCCCCTACCCACCTCCTGCACCATTCCTTGATTCCAACCCCTACCCACCTCCTGCACCATTCCTTGGTTCCAACCCCTACCCACCTCCTGCACCATTCCTTGGTTCCACCCCCTACCCACCTCCTGCACCATTCCTTGGTTCCACCCTCTACCCACCTCCTGCACCATTCCTTCTTTCCACCCCCTACCCACCTCCTGCATCATTCCTTGGTTCCACCCCCTACCCACCTCCTGCACAATTCCTTGGTTCAACCCCGTACCCACCTCCTGCACTATTCCTTGGTTTCACCCACTACCGATCTCCTGTACCATTCCTTGGTTCCACCCCCTACCCACCTCCTGCATTATTTCTTGGTTCCACCCCCTACCCACCTCCTGCACCATTCCTTGGTTCCAACCCCTACCCACCTCCTGCACCATTCCTTGGTTCCACCCCCTACCCACCTCCTGCACCATTCCTTGGTTCCACCCCCTACCCACCTCCCTGCCCCTTTTGGAGAATACAGAACAAAGTAACCATTGTGGTGCTAAGTAATTTGTCTGATATTTGGTAATAATAACAAGAAAAGCAGTAAAATAGATTCTGTGCAACCAGCAACAATAGACCCCGTCAGCAACAATGGAACACCCGGAACAAAATACCCCCACCCTCAGCAACAAAAGATCCCCAGCAGCAATACTAGATCTCCCTGCAGCCAGCACCAATAGACTCTCCAGCAGCAATAGATCACTCTCAACAAAATACTCCTTCCCCCAGCAACAATAGATCTCAAGCAGCAACAACAGATTTCCCTGAAGCCAGCATCACTAGATCCCTCTCAGCAACAACTGACCCCCAGTAACATAAGACCCACCACCAGCAACAGTAGATCCACCCCACCAACAACAATAGACCACTTGAGCAACAGTAGACATCTTCACTGCCCCACAAAAAGAGATCCCCTTCAGCAACAACAGATCCCTCCAGCAGCTAACATCAATAAAGCCTGAACCCCTTGCCATTACAATCATTCAGTGCTGGAGGTGCCAGAACTAAGTTCCCCTGCATTCCAGCTGAAAAAAAGCCCTGTGCATCAGCAAAAATACCGCCCCCCCCCCCCCAAAAGAAAAAAAATTGACCGCTAATCTGCATGCTTAGCTCAAAAATCCTCTGATTCTACATATGCTCCCAGCATGATCCTCCCTCCCCCCGAAAAAATAATTTCCACCTTCCTAGCACAGATCATCTACCCCTCAAATTTCCCCTCGAAGCACAAATCCTCTCCCCTCCACCCCAAATCCCTCTTCCCAGCACAAATTCGCCTCCCCTAATCTCACATCCTATCACATTACACCCCCCCCCCCCCTTAATTTTCCCCTCCTAGCACAAATTCCCCTCAATCATTCCTACTATCACAAATCCCCCTCCCCAAAAAATATTCTCCTCCTAGCAGGAATCTACCCCCATCCCCCCCCTTCCTACCCCCTGCCCCCCCCTAAATTCCCCCACCCTACACAAATCCCCCCTCCCCCACCTCATTACCTTTGCTAGCACAACCCCCCCCTCCCCCCAAATCCCTCGTCCTAGCACAAATCCTCTTCCCCCATCTCCCATCTCACCTCTCAACACAACACCCCCCCCCCCCCCGCCCCAAAATCACCACTCCTAGCACACATCCACAAACCCCCCCCCAGAAGAATTCTTACATACCTCATCTGATGAACCTGATGATCCAAACACATACAATCTAATGAGAGTACCAAACAAACGTCCACGTGTCCAATAATGGTAATTTAATGATAAAATTTGTTTATAACGGAATAAAGACAACATGTTTCAAGGGTCAAACACATCCCCCTTCATCAGGATATATGAATTCTGACTGTGCTTAGGTGGATTCAACTGAGCAGATACCAGATACTTTGCTGTATACACTAACACTGGTGTAATCTGCCCCATACCCCGCCCCCCACGCCTCTATATTTACAAGCAGTAAATTACAATGCAGATTTATTTGGTATCTGCTCACCTTAGTCTAAGCACAGTCATCTGTCCTTGGACGAAATGGTTGGAAGACTGGCGTGTTTCAGGGGGACTAGCCCCCTTCCTCAGAGGATGTGTTTCAGGGGACTAGCCCCCTTCCTCAGAGGATGTGTTTCAGGGGACTAGCCCCCTTCCTCAGAGGACGTGTTTCAGAGGGACTAGCTCCCTTCCTCTAGGACATGTTTTAGGGGACTAGCCCCCTTTCTCAGAGGGTGTGTTTCGGGGGACTAGCCCCTTTCCTTACAGGATGTGTTTCAGGGGACTAGCCCCTTTCTCAAATGT
Organism: Pelophylax lessonae; assembly: GCF_965119305.1. Taxonomy (NCBI): domain Eukaryota; kingdom Metazoa; phylum Chordata; class Amphibia; order Anura; family Ranidae; genus Pelophylax; species Pelophylax lessonae. The sequence goes on along the minus strand of NC_138777.1, from coordinate 237,136,621 downwards.
TGTGTTTTCGGGGGACTAGCCCCTTTCCTCAGAGGACATGTTTCAGGGGGACTAGCCCCCTTTCTGAGAGGATGTGTTTTGGGGGACCAGCCCCCTTCCTCAGAGGATGTGTATTAGGGGACTAGCCCCCTTCCTCAGAGGACGTGTTTCAGGGGACTAGCCTCCTTCCTCAGAGGACGTGTTTCAGGGGGACTAGCCCCCTTTCTGAGAGGATGTGTTTTGGGGGAGTAGCCCCCTTCCTCAGAGGACGTGAATTAGGGGACTAGCCCCCTTTCTCAGAGGACGTGTTTCAGGGGACTAGCCCCCTTTCTCAGAGGACGTGTTTCAGAGGGACTAGCTCCCTTCCTCCAAGGACATGTTTTAGGGGACTAGCCCCCTTTCTCAGAGGGCGTGTTTCGGGGGACTAGCCCCCTTCCTTACAGGATGTGTTTCAGGGGACTAGCCCATTTCTCAGATGTTGTGTTTCGGGGGACTAGCCCCTTTCCTCAGAGGACATGTTTCAGGGGGACTAGCCCCCTTTCTGAGAGGATGTGTTTTGGGGGACCAGCCCCCTTCCTCAGAGGATGTGTATTAGGGGACTAGCCTCCTTCCTCAGAGGACGTGTTTCAGAGGGACTAGCTCCCTTCCTCCAAGGACATGTTTTAGGGGACTAGCCCCCTTTCTGAGAGGATGTGTTTTGGGGGACTAGCCCCCTTTCTCAGAGGACGTGTATTAGGGGACTAGCCCCCTTCCTCAGAGGACGTGTATTAGAGGACTAGCCCCCTTTCTCAGAGGGTGTGTTTCGGGGGACTAGCCCCCTTTCTGAGAGGATGTGTTTTGGGGGACTAGCCCCCTTCCTCAGAGGACGTGTATTAGGGGACTAGCCCCCTTCCTCAGAGGACGTGTATTAGAGGACTAGCCCTCTTCTTCAGAGGACATGTTTTGGGGGACTAGTCCCCTTCCCCAGACCAAGGAGGCTAGTATCCTAAAAGACGTCAGCCTTCCAACCAAGGACAGGTGACATCGCATGTGTTATATGCCTGCTGTTCTTTTATGTTTGTGAGTATCCATTTGTCTTTGGTGTTTAATAAATTTGTTTGGTGGAATGTATGAGGAGTTTGCGCCCTCCCATGTGTGTTTTTTTGCTGAAGCAAGAGAATATTGACTGGAAGGGGGGGAATTGACTAAAACCGGACCACTCAGAATCGAGTGCAGCTGTGCATAGGAGCCAATCAGCTTCTGACTTCAGCTTGCTCAAACAAGCTTTGACAATAAAACCTGGAAGCTGATTGGTTTCTATGCAGAGCTGCATCAGATTTTGCATGCTCCAGTTTTAGTAAATTCCCCCTGAAGTGTCTGAGAAAAGGCCGGAGGAGATCAGCAGCACTGACATACAAAAATAAGGTGGAAATTATATATTTTTTTAAAATAAAAAAGCCATGGCATTCGTTTATGATTCACATTGCTTTTGGCAAACCAAATGTCATTTGTTGGGCGTTTTGGACCTACAGTAAAACCTTGGATTGCGTTTATAATTTGTTCCGGGAACATGCTTGTAATCCAAATCACTCGTATATAAAAGTGAATTTCCCCAAAGAAATAATGGAAACTCCGATGATTCCTTCCACAACCATTTATTCATAAATCCTTCAGTTTATCGTCCATATAAAAAGATTCTAGCAATGTGATTGGTTGTGTAACCATAAAATGTCCGTCCACAAATGGCGCCTCCACAAGGAGCAAAATCCTGGAGGAGCTACAGAGTATAAAAGAGCAGAGAGGGCGCCTCTAATGGGCCATACACACTATACAATTGTCTTTAGATTTTTTTCCTTTAGATTTACCAAAACCGTATAATATGAGGTCAAACCTAAACACTTTCAATTAGTAAGCAATCAGGCCGGCCCTCGCACTACATAGTTGAAGGTAAAGGCCCGTACACACGTACCGATCGTCGGCATACAAACGTCGGTGGACGAAGGATCTGCCGATTGTACGCGTGTTAGTATGGTGCCTCCGACAGATGTCTGCGCACAATCCGCGGACAAAAGTCTTTCGTGCAAACATGAAAATATTTGTATGCCGACACCAGAACGGACGATTGTTCGCCTGTCAGTACACAATTCGGCCGACAGACCGCAGATTTGCAAGACTGGGCATGCTCAGAAAATAGAAAACACAGGGAAAGTTAACCATTACATGACATCACTTCTGCAGTCGGCGGACAAAATTCTTGTGCTGTCCTTGTGCTGTCTTTGCACTTTTCAGCAGACACCGACATCCCGGGGAGAAAAGAGGAACATTTGTAAGCCGACCATCGGTACGTGTGTACGGGGCTTAAGCTAAAGGAAATCTACCAACAAAAGTTGCATAGTGTGTGTCCAGCTTTAGTGTAGAAATATGATTACATTTAATGAAGGTTCAACATTTAGCAAATCACATGGTTGATGATTAACCACTTCTGGACTGGTAGGATTTGCCCCCTTAACCGGTTGCCGACCGCCGCACGACTATATACTGCGGCGGTCAGCCCCGGCCAGGCAGAGTGACGTATCGGTAAGTCACTCGCCTGTCACTGACTTGCGAGCCTATCGCGGGCGGGCGCGCGCCCGCCGAGGTGCGTGCCCGCCGCGGCTCGTTCACAGGCAAGTCAGTGCGTGTGACCGGCGGACTCGATGTCCGCCAGTCACACTACGATCGCTCCTGTGAAGGGAGAAAGACAGAGCGGCTTGTGTAAACAAGCTGCCTGTCAGTTCTCCCTGTGTAAAAGTGAAGATCTGACCGTTCTACTATGTAGAACGGTTGATCTTTGCTTTTACACCAATAGGAATGTCCCTGCACAGTTAGAAACACGCCCCTAGGACACACCTAACCCCTCCCTGTCCAATAAAGTTAACCCCTTCCCTGCCAGTGTCATTTTTGCAGTAACAGTGCATATGTATAGCACTGATTACTGCAGTAATGTCACTGGTAACCCCAAAAGTGTCAAAAATGTCAGTCAAGGGTCCGATCTGTCCGCCGCAATGTCGCAGTACCGAAAAAAAAATCGCAGATCGCCGCCATTACGCGTTAAAAAAAAAACACCAAAAATGACAAAAATCTTTCCCTTTGTTAGTAAACGCGATAACTTTTGCGCAAACCAATCAAAATACGCTTTTTGCGATTTTTTTTTACCAAACATATGTAGCATAAAACAAATTGGCCGAAAAATGTTAAAAAATTTTGATTTTTACTTTTTTTTTTGGGGAATTTCATATAAAAAAATGTGAAAAATATTGTTATTTTTGCAAAATTTACGCTCTTTTTTTGTTTATAGCGCGTGATCAAAAAATCGCACAGGTGATCAAATACCACCAAAAGAAAGCTCTGTTTGTGGGAAAAAAAGGACGTCAAATTCGTTTAGGTACAGCGTCGCACGACCGCGCAATTGTCCGTTAAAGTCACGCAGTAAAAAATCGCAAAAAAACCCCTGGTCCTTTAGCAGCCAAATCCTCCGGGGCTTAAGTGGTTAATGACCAGGCCATATTTTGTGATTCGGCACTGCGTTACTTTAACGGACAATTGCGCGGTCGTGCGACGCTGTACCCAAATAAAATTGATGTCCTTTTTTTCCCCACAAACAGAGATTTCTTTTGGTGCTATTTGATCACCTCTGCAATTTTTAGTTTTTGCGCTATAAACACAAAATTTGCGACAATTCTGAAAAAAAAAAAGAAAAAAACAATATTTTTTCCTTTCTGCTATATAACATTCCCAAAAAAATAAAAATCTATTTTTTTCATTATTTTAGGCCAATTTGTATTCTGCTACATATTTTTGGTAAAAAAAAAAAAAATCGCAATAAGCGTATTTTGATTGGTTTGCACAAAAGTTATCGCGTCTACTAACTACGGGAAAGGTTTATGTCATTTTTGTTATTTTTTTTTTTTTACTAGTAATGGCGGCGATCAGCGATTTTTAGCGGGACTGCGACATTGCAGCGGACAGATGGGACCCCTAGCTGACATTTTTGGGGGGACCAGTGACATTACTACAGTAATCAGTGCTAAAAATATGCACTGTCACTGTAATAATGACACTGGCAGGGAAGGGGTTAACACAGTGGGTAATCAGGGGGTTAAATGTGAGTACAAAAATTCAGCCCAGCGCTCACTCCGAATGGGAAGACTGGCGTGCTGCTCTCCTCAGGCAGGGAACTCCAAAACGGGTACATAGAAAAGAAAAGAAGAGGAGGCGCAAACACCTAGTGCATTACCCGTGGTCACTGTTGCAAATAGTTTAATTAAAAAATGCCAAATGCATACTCACAGACGCAGAGATAAAAACATGTTACAAGAATCCACCATGTGTGAACTGGAACAAGTCCTTCAGTCAGGACAGCTAACGCGTTTCGGGGGTCAGGCCCCCTTCCTCAGAGCTCTGATATTTGCAACAGTGACCACGGGTAATGCACTAGGTGTTTGCGCCTCCTCTTCTTTTCTTTTCTATGTACCCGTTTTGGGGTTAAATGTGAGCCTAGGGGAGTGATTCTAACTGTGGGGGGCGTGGCTTTTGAAATGACCATAGAGACATGTGATCCTATATAGAAGGATCACAGGCGATCTGTGATTATTCCAGGGAGAAGAACGGTCAGCTGTGTTTACAACATCCGACTGTTCTTCTCTCTCGCGGGTGTCAGGCGGCAACTGGAGCCGCCTGCCCCGTGCATCAGAGTCCCCGCTGCCGAGTGGGGGCACTCGCTCGCCCCCTAGCTGCAAGTGCGCAACCGACGTATACCTACGGCGGATCGCGCAGGAGGGCCAGCCTGCCGCAGTATTTCTGCGGCGGGCGGTCCTTAATCGGTTACTCATCAACCATGAGAGTTGCTAAATGTTGAACCCTTTATTAGATGTAACCTCTTCTCTTTTATACGGAGGTGTGATGTGACGCTACTTGTTTATCAAGTCAAGATTTATAAAAAAAATGTTGCTTGTCTTGCAAAACGCTCCAAGGTTTTACTGAACTTTATTTTTTCTGTTGGACATTTTATATATTTTTATATTATATATTTATATATTTTTTTTTTTTTGCATACCCCAGGTTTCCTCCTCTATCGCGTTTCTCCGCAGTGTCTCTTTCTTGTGTTCCTCTGTATCTGCCCGGGTTTGATCCTCCCTTGATCATTGCATTCTTTCGCACAGAGCGCGGAGAGCGCGTTGGTCTCGCCTGCGCCTTTAAGTGAATGAATAATACATGGTAATATTTTATGCCAGGCTCTCTCTCTTCCCCTGTCTCCCCCTGGATATCTTCTGACAATTACCGCTTCCCTGGCAGCTGGTGAGTGTGTGCGTGCGTGTGTGTGCCTGTATGTGTGTGCGCTGCCTCCCTGGTGCCGCACTCTCTGTATACATGAGCTCCGCTCCCCTCTTCTCCCCCAGCGCTGAAATTTACACTGAACCAGAAATTAATTTCATAATTTTTTCCTCTCTAATTATACCAACATCTGCTGCAGCACCAAGCTGTGCACATGAATTTTAATAACTCTGCTCTCTCCCTCTCTGCTCCCTCCTGATAATTATTGAAAAGTTTAGACAGAGCAGGCTCTTCTCAAGAATGAGTAATCTGCCTGCGTCTGCCATCGTGGCTGCTGGTTAACTCCTCTGTGCCCGGCTTAACTAGTACCCTTGCTGAAGGGCTGCAGCCAGTGCCATCGTAAGAGCATTAAAGGGCCCCCGGGCAATGCAGTGCACTGGGCCCCCGCCTATACAATCACCCACGAGAATAAAAATGCAAATTATGGATAAGAGGATATTTATTGGTACAGCAGTGCCAGCAGGGGCAGACTGGCAACTTTCGGCACAGGGGGTAAGTACAAACCAGAGGCCCATGGTGCAGCGACTTGGCCCCCCTCCAACTTTTCCCTCTCCCCCACCCCTCCCACTATCCCAATCCTTCTCCTGACCCCCATTCCAAGCTGAAGCCCTGCTACAGATACTCTCTACCGGGTTCCCGACCTGGCCAGCAGGGGGGAGGTGGGGGGGGGGCTGGTACAGCTCAGTTGCGGCTGGCCGGGGCAGAAGATTCTCCAGTTGGGCATTAAACCGGCCTCTGCTCAGGCACAGTTTACACCATCCATGCTGGGGGGGGGAGACCTGTGCTTTGTCTTTGTCTTCAACCCGCACTCAGTGCGTCAGCGGCAGGGACTTTTTATCTTTTATTTCTCTTCATCGGGAATCCTGTGGCAGAAGCACTGCAGCCTTTTTATGGAGCATTAGAGCAGCCCAGGGGGCAATTGCCCCCCTGCCCCCTGGCCCAGTCCTCCCCTGAGTGCCAGGCTAATGACAGCTTCCAAGTTGGGTGGCTGGGTCCGGTGACACACACCCGGATGGGAGTCAGACTCTACTGTCCTGTGTGCGCCTGTTCCCGTGGAGGTGGACAGGCACACAATCACCCACAAGAATAAAAATGCAAATTATTGATAAGGAGATATTTATTGGTACAGCAGTGCCAGGTGAATGACAGCTTCCAATTTCGGCGGCTGGGTCCTGTAAACACACACACGGGTGGGAGTCAGACTCAACTGTCCTGTGTGCGCCTGTTCCCATGGAGGCAAACAGGCATTCCTGCAGTTGTGGGCCCAAGTGGGCCGACGGCAGCGCAGGGCTGACAGGCGCTTGCCACCTGCTAAGTTCAGGGCTGGGGCTGCCGCCAGTGCCATCTTAAGAGCATTAAAGGGCCCTGGGCAATGCACGATCTGATAAACGTACGAAAAAAATCGCTTTTGAACGATAATCTGATGGTTAGTACACAGCTTTCCACAGCCAATCACAACATTTCGTTCAACAAAATCGGAAGGGACAAACATGAAAACGTTTGTCGTAGGAAAGCCTAGCAAACCACAATCAATTAATCAGTACAGTGTGCGTCCGTTAAAAATCGATAGACAAAGACCATGCATGATCAGAAACACGAAAATAACCTGGAAAAAGCTTGGCCGCCATTGTTGCTCTGCGCCCCAAGCCCACCTTTTTTGGAGCGAATTAGAGCCTCCGGCTCTAAGCATGTACTTCTTAAAAAAAAAAAGCCCCATTGGAATCCATGCGACCAGGCGCTCTGCATGTAGATTAGAGGCCGGCGCATGGATTAGGGGGGTGGCGCCCCTGCGCCCGTAATGGATGGCCCGCCACTGATCTCTACTAGTCTCATGTAACATCTTCCCAGGTTAGTCTTCTGCAGCATCTCCCATCCAACAATGTATCCTGTGCACAGTCATCCCCCAATATCCCCCCCTTATACCCCCCCCCCCCATTCCTCACTCTCTGACCCTCATTTCCTCTATTAGCTCTGCAGTCTCTGACACTCCTTACCAGTATTACATTTATTGGACATGATGGGTGGCCCTTTGGCCCCACATTTGAGGCCCCTGTAAGGGGGGGGGGGGTTGTGTGGAATAACACACTCAGTCCCAGTGCAAACAGTGATCCATGTGGGACATTAAAGGTAAGCACTTATATAGAGATAATGCAGAAACAATTCACACATAACCTGATGGGAAGGCGGCCCAACGGGGAGCAGTCACAGGGTCCAACAGCATGTAGAGAGCAGAGCGCAGCCGAACTGTAGAGGGGAAGAATGCAGCCATCTTGTGCCCAACAGGCAGGTATCCAGAGAAGTTGTGAGCCCTGTGCTTTCCCTCCTCATCAGGAACCTTTCCCTGCTGCTAGTACTGTCCCCACCAAGCAGGATACCTGTGCCTACTCTACCAACTCGCAAATACACACCAAACCAGGGCCTTACATAGGCTCTGCCTGACCCAAGATGGCTGCCAAAGTCACTTGAGGTGGCAGCATCCAATTGGATCCAGGAAACCATAGAGGAACTGTGTTCCTCCTGTCTTTCTCTTTCTCCAACTGCAGTGACGCTGTGGAAGAGTGCCACCTATAGAGGAGAAAGTAGACGGCACCTGCCTATACCCTCTTTAGTTCATTGCTGCTTTAGCCAAGAGGTTTCCATTTGTATCCTTGAGAGCCCGGGTTTATATACTGCTGTCTATACTGTTGTCTATCTACCTCCCACCCCCACCCCCGCAGCAGAATATATTCATGTACAGTATGTAAAGCTCAGCATAAATTAATTCATTGTAATTAATAAATCAATAAATATGTCTGCACAAAGTCTAAGCCGCCTTTTTTTTACATCTCCATTCCAATTCTGTTTTTTGGGATGAGGACTTTTGTATGATATTGTATCCCATGGTGTGTAATTTATCAATACCTGTGTCCTATCTATCAAGTATCTGTTATCCCCTGCAATCATTTATCAATAAAATAATCTGAATATTTGAACATCAAGTGTGGAGGTTTATTTGGGTCAGTTCCTCGTTCTTAGGCTCTGCTCACATCTGGGCGTTTTTGGGCGATTTTTCTGCTCTAAAAACACCCAACAAGACAAATCCCATTAATTTCAATGGCCACTGTTCACATCTGAGCGTTCTGTTGCCTTACGCAAAACACTCGTTGCTCAGAAAAGTACATAAGCTTCTTTTTTGGCAGATTTTTATTTTCATTGGTCACTTGCCAACCTAAAAACGCCTAAAAAAATGCCTGAAAACGCTTGTAAAAGGCCTGTAAAAATCACAATGCCTAGATGTGAACGTAGCCTTAGTGACAACAATGTAAAGGATTTGTAACATTTTTCACTGGAACTAAGGGGCCAAGCCCACCCCCTGAAAAACACCCCCACACCATAATCCCCCCCTCCCCCACACCATAATCCCCCCTCCCCCACACCATAATCCCCCCTCCACCACACCATAATCCCCCCTCCACCAAATGATTGGGACCAGTGCACAAAGCAAGGTCTATAAAGACATGGATGAGCGAGTTTGGTGGAGGGGGTATTATGGTGTGGGGTGTTTTTCAGGGGTTGGGCTTCCTGTGAAGGGAACTCTTAAGGCGTCAGCATACCAAGACATTTTGGACAACTTTATGCTCCCAACTTTGTGGGAATAGTTTGGGGATGGCCCCTCCCTGTTCCAACATGACTGCACACCAGTGCACAAAGCAAGGTCCATAAAGACATGGATGAGCGAGTTTGGGGTGGAGGAACTTGACTGGCCTGCACAGAGTCCTGACCTCAACCCAATAGAACACCTTTGGGATGAATTAGATTAGAGACTGCGAGCCAGGCCTTCTTGTCCAACATCAGTGCCTGACCTCACAAATGTGCTTCTGGAAGAATGGTCAAACATTCCCATAGACACTCCTAAACCTTGTGGACGGCCTTCCCAGAAGAGTTGAAGCTGTTATAGCTGCAAAGGGTGGGCCAACTCAATATTGAACCCCAATACTTTTGACTATATAGTGTATGTGTAAAGCGCTGCATAAATTGATGCAATATAAGTACCTCTAATAAATAAATCATCACTGTGCTGTACTAAGCCTTTATAGGGAGCAGAACTGAGGGAGGGGTCTAGCAGGCTCCACCCACTACAGGAGGGGGCAGAGACAAGACCAGTCCCCCCTGCCCAAGGAGAGAGAGAGCAGAGCTGTGAGAGGGGATCATCAGGCCCCACCCACTACAGGAGAGGGTGGAGACTAGACCAGGCCCCCCTGCCCAAGGAGAGACAGAGTAGAGCTGTGAGAGGGGATCATCAGGCCCCACCCACTACAGGAGAGGGTGGAGACTAGACCAGGCCCCCTGCACAAGGAGAGACAGCAGAGCTGTAACAGGGGTCCAGCAGGCCCCACCCACTACAGGAGAGGGCGGAGAGAAGACCAGTCCCCCTGCACAAGGAGAGAGGGCAGCAGTGAGCGGTCTTTATTACAGGAAGTCTCACACTGGATGACGGTACGGATTTGGAAGAAATTCACAAAGATCACCGAGATTCAAGAAGAATATACATGATAAATAGATTCCAGTAGACAATATTGGCTTATTCCAGAGTTCAGGTTGTTGTTTGTTGGCTGAAATTTCCCTTCATTTCCTGTATTGATCTCTCCAACATAAAGGTAAATCTGTAACATTTTGGATTTCCCATCGCATTCTATTCCAATGAGAATGGCCACCAGGACAAAAAGAGAGAGAGAGGTCTCCCCAGTGGGAAAGTCTTTTTCTGGAATTCAGGAACTCCGTTTTGGAAATGTTATAGAAGGGCAACTTCTATCCTGTAGGATATCCGGCATCCTGTCCTGTTTTCTGTTTATTCGGTGCATTCGAAGTTTTTTTTATAGACATGTTTACGATATGTCCTACCAAGCAAACATTGATCCCTGTGGGGCTCTAAAGGTAAACACAATATGGTATCCTGATGTATAAAAAAGTTTTTTTACAAACTTTATTCATAGCAATCACAAAATTGCAGTTACAACAGGATTGTGGCTTTGACCCCTTCACGCCGACCGTACGCAAATATGCCGACCCCCATTGGACTGGGCTTTTTTCTGTGGGGCCTCATATTTGCGTATCTCTCTTTGTGGTGGAAGCGCGCCGCACGGCGTGCTCCCAGCACAGAGACTGGAGTCTCACGGAGGGCCCTGTCCTAATGATCTGGAACTCCTGATTCCAGGTCGCCTGATCACTGTGATAGCCTTTGATTGGCTATCACTGTGAAACCCGCCCCCGTGCTTTCTTTCTCTGTGAATGGAGGAGAGAGATACTTAGTATCTCCCTCTCTCTTTTATTTTTCGAGTGTCGAATATGACCTCCCTGTACAGTCATTTAGACATTTTTTATCATGTTTTGAAATAAAGATTTATTCTTTTATATAAAATTTATATTGCTATATACCTTTTGTAGTTATCAAACAGTTCTACCCTCTCTTTGGCATCACAACATCCCTTTCCCCGTTTTTTTTGTTAAATCCTTTCCTTGGGATTTTTCTTTTTATAGTATCTCCCTCTCTCCTTGCAGAGAAAAAAAAAGTATGTGTAAAAAAAAAAATATTATTATTATTATTATTAATAATAATAATAAAAAACTAAAATAAAAAAATACAAAAAATTACCTAGATTATGGTTTGATCTAGGTCAGTGCCAGGGTTAGTGTTTGGGTCAAGGTCAGGGTCAAAGGTCACGGTCAGTATTTTTTTTGGTGCTGCATCCATATAGAACTTATTCACTCATATTTGTGGAAAAACCACACCATGAAACCACATGTAAAGTTGTGGAAAAATGTGAAACAAACTTTGCATGCCCTAATCATCCATTCACAAAGTTATACATAGTTTTTCCACATCCTCTGTTCAAATGCATATTGTCTCTTGAGGGAATTGTGAGTATAGGAACACCCGATGCGTTTCAGACTTTCTCTTTCTTCGGGGGTGTAATACTGAGAAACATATAGTATATCTGCGATAACATACACCGGTAAGTATATATATAAATATATATATATATATATATATATATATATATATATATATGGCAAAAGTTCTAAGTAATTGCAGCGATAAACCCAAATTAAAAAGCGGCTTGCCCCCGATGACGTGATCTTTCACGAAACGTGTTGGGCGGAGTCCATGCTTGTGATGTCACCATGCCCACTGATCCCATGAGGCTGTTGGCTGCTGGCTTGAATCCTTGGATGGATATACTTTGCATATATGCTCGTTTTTAACTGCCTTCAAATAAGTAGTTGGTATCTTTTATCTTTAATAAATTTTACACAGTTTTACACTAAGGGAGCTTCTTTGACTCATCTTACATGTATGATCTGACGCTGAACCATCTACATTCCCTGTGTGAGTGTTCCCATTTGGAAAGATATTGAGGTCTCCCACTTTGTTATTAAGGAAAGAGGGTTGATGACTCCGGTTATACAGTGCTCATGACTCTTATAATCTAGAGCAGCCTTTTTCAACCAGGGTGCCCAGGCACCCTGGGGTGCCTTGAGGTTTCTTCAGAGGTGCCTTGACAAAATGGCTAAAAAATGCCCCAAAATTGTATACAAGCCAGTAGGTGGATGAAACCTGCCTTTTAGTTACACAAAGCCACAGATTTTTACTGTACACCATTACAACCTTCTAGCTGCCAACCTCCTAACCACTAATGACATCATCAGTTGATAAGGAGGATGCCAGTTGCCTGCATATCATCCTTGTTTGACCCTCCCTTGCCTCTTTCCATCATCATTGGGGGCCTCATTAGCTAGGTGATGGAGAAAAACTGAGGGAGAAGAGAAACATTGGAATCCCAGTCAGTACTAGTTTGCAAAAGTGTATTTGCTTTGGAAGAATATATCATCTCTAATGTTGGGTGTCCTACATTTAGTGATGTTGCTGCATTATGTAAAACTATTAGAAAAGATTTTACATTTTGGAATAGGGTGCCTCCTCATCAGGAACCTTTCCCTGCTGCTAGTACTGTGCCTACTCTACCAACTCGCAAATACACACCAAACCTGGGAACCAGGGGCTTACATAGGCTCTGCCTGACCCAAGATGGCTGCCAGAGAGACTTGGGGTCCAATTGGATCCAGAAAACCATAGAGGAACTGTGTTCCTCCTGACTTTCTCTCCAACTGCAGTGACGCTGTGGAAGAGTGCCACCTATAGTGGAGAAAGTAGACGGCACCTGTCTATACCCTCTTTAGTTCATTGCTGCTTTAGCCAAGAGGTTTCCATTTGTGTCCTTGAGAGCCCGGGTATATATACTGCTGTCTATACTGTTGTCTATCTACCCCCCCGCAGCAGAATATATTTATGTACAGTATGTAAGGCTCAGCATAAATTAATTCATTGTAAATAACAAATCAATAAAATATGTCTACACAAAGCCGCATTTATTTTACATCTCCATTTCCCATTTCGATTCTGTTTTTTGGGATGAGGACTTTTGTATGATATTGTATCCAATGGTGTGTAATTTATCAATACATATAATAGTGTCCTCGAGGCTGTCCATCATTTTGGAGGGTGCCTCAAGATCTTTTCATAATTTTAAAAGGTGCCTTGACTGAAGAAAGGTTGACAAACACTGATCTAGGCCATTTTATATTACATGGTGGAGGCGCACATTGGGTGATTCACCTTTTTTGTACAATATTCACTATCAAGGTGATTTTTTACATATATGTTAAACACTGAATTCTTCACCTTTTCCTTGGTGATCTACTAGTTTTATATTTGGACTAAATTTGCTGTCCCCTCAAAATAACTCAACACACAGCCATTAATGTCTAAACAGCTGGCAACAAAAGTGAGTACACCCCTAAGTGAAAATGTCCAAACTGGGCCCAAAGTGTCAATATTTTGTGTGGCCACCATTATTTTCCAGCACTGCCTTAACCCTCTTGGGCATGGAGGTCACCAGAGCTTCACAGGTTGCCACTGGAGTCCTCTTCCCCTCCTCCATGATGACATCACAGTGCTGGTGGATGTTAGAGACCTTGCGCTCCTCCACCTTCTGTTTGAGGATTCCCCACAGATGCTCAATAGGGTTTAGGTCTGGAGACATGCTTGGCCAGTCCATCACCTTTACCCTCAACTTCTTTAGAAAAGTCAGTGGTCGTCTGGATGTGTTTGGGGTGGTTATCATGTTGGAATATTGCCCTGCGGCCCAGTCTCTGAAGGGAGGGGATCATGCTCTGCTTCAGTATGTCACAGTACATGTTGGCATTCATGGTTCCCTCAATGAACTGTAGCTCCCCAGTGCCGGCAGCACTCATGCAGCCCCAGACCATGACACTCCCACCACCATGCTTGTGGGGCTCTTTATTACGATCCCGCAGTGGGACCCTTTCACAAGTTCTGCAATGGGCCCCCTTCCTGCCATCTTGGGGGCTCCCCACGGTGGAGGAGCACAGTGGAGGAAGAGGGCAGCACAGTAGGGGGGCCCAGGGGAGCACAGTGGGGGGGGGGGATCCAGGGGAGCACACAGGGGCCCAGAGACCGCAGAACACAAGTGAACTTTATAGGAGGAGTGGTGGGGGCAGCATACAGAGGAACCAATCTCCTCCACTTTCCTCCTGCAGCTACAGGAGGAAAAAGGAGGACAGTGATTTCTCTACATGCTGCCCCCGCCGCCCCTCCTATCCAGGTGTACAGAGGAGCCACACAGGCCCCCTGGAGCATGGGGCCCAGTTGCAATTGCAACCCCTGTAGTTATGTTCCTGTTTACAACAATTGATACTTTGTTACAGTTATAATGTGCGGTACGTAGCAAATTACAACTTGTGGACTTTGAGTGGCGATATGGGAATGACGGGTGCAGCTGCTCAGATATCATCTCTTACATCCTGTGATTCCCCGCACCGTAAGACCAATTATATCGGTGGTTCAGCTGTCTGACCGTTCTTATAGTCCCCCCGCCCCCCCTTCCGCCGCCCTCTGGTGCTTCTACCGGCTCACCCGTGCAATCAGGGAGCCCGAAAAGGGGTTCGCCGGTTCCGGAAGTTGACCATAGAGAATACAGAGGACCGGATGGGCCCCGGCAGTCTTTATGTCTCTCGGAGGCCCGGGCATGACGTTATGACATCACATCCAGCCTAGCAATTGTAAGTACTTGTAAGGACCTGTCATCCCTATTCCTTTTACATGGGATCCCTCCATAAAGAGGACCTGTCATTCCTATTCCTATTACAGGGGATCTCTCCATAAAGAGGACCTGTCATTCCTATTCCTATTACAGGGGATCTCTCCATAAAGATGACCTGTCATCCCTATTCCTATTACAGGAGATCCCTCCATAAAGAGGACCTGTCATCCCTATTCCTATTACAGGGGATCTCTCCATAAAGATGACCTGTCATCCCTATTCCTATTACAGGGGATCCCTCCATAAAGAAGACCTGTCATCCCTATTCCTATTACAGGGGATCCCTCCATAAAGAAGACCTGTCATCCCTATTCCTATTACAGGGGATCTCTCCATAAAGATGACCTGTCATCCCTATTCCTATTACAGGAGATCCCTCCATAAAGAGGACCTGTCATCCCTATTCCTATTACAGGGGATCTCTCCATAAAGATGACCTGTCATCCCTATTCCTATTACAGGAGATCCCTCCATAAAGAGGACCTGTCATCCCTATTCCTATTACAGGGGATCTCTCCATAAAGATGACCTGTCATCCCTATTCCTATTACAGGGGATCCCTCCATAAAGAGGACCTGTCATCCCTATTCCTATTACAGGGGATCTCTCCATAAAGATGACCTGTCATCCCTATTCCTATTACAGGGGATCCCTCCATAAAGAGGACCTGTCATCCCTATTCCTATTACAGGGGATCTCTCCATAAAGATGACCTGTCATCCCTATTCCTTTTACAGGGGATCTCTCCATAAAGAGGACCTGTCATCCCTATTCCCATTACAGGGAATCCCTCCATAAAGAGGACCTGTCATCCCTTTTCCTATTACAGGAGATCCCTCCATAAAGAGGACCTGTCATCCCTATTCCTATTACAGGGGATCCCTCCATAAAGAGGACCTGTCATCCCTATCCTATTACAGGGGATGCCTCCATAAAGAGGACCTGTCATCCCTATTCCTATTACAGGGGATCCCTCCATAAAGAGGACCTGTCATCCCTATTCCTATTACAGGGGATCTCTCCATAAAGAGGACCTGTCATCCCTATTCCTATTACAGGAGATCCCTCCATAAAGAGGACCTGTCATCCCTATTCCTATTACAGGGGATCTCTCCATAAAGATGACCTGTCATCCCTATTCCTATTACAGGAGATCCCTCCATAAAGAGGACCTGTCATCCCTATTCCTATTACAGGGGATCTCTCCATAAAGATGACCTGTCATCCCTATTCCTATTACAGGGGATCCCTCCATAAAGAGGACCTGTCATCCCTATTCCTATTACAGGAGATCCCTCCATAAAGAGGACCTGTCATCCCTATTCCTATTACAGGGTATCTCTCCATAAAGAGGACCTGTCATCCCTATTCCTATTACAGGGGATCCCTCCATAAAGAGGACCTGTCATCCCTATTCCTATTACAAGGGATCTCTCCATAAAGAGGACCCGTCATCCCTATTCCAGGGGATCTCTCCATAAAGAGGACCTGTCATCCCTATTCCTATTACAGGGGATCCCTCCATAAAGAGGACCTGTCATCCCTATTCCTATTACAAGGGATCTCTCCATAAAGAGGACCTGTCATCTCTATTCCTATTACAGGAGATCCCTCCATAAAGAGGACCCGTCATCCCTATTCCTATTACAGGAGATCCCTCCATAAAGAGGACCCGTCATCCCCATTCCTATTACAGGGGATCCCTCCATAAAGAGGAACTGTCATCTCTATTCCTATTACAGGAGATCCCTCCATAAAGAGGACCCGTCATCCCTATTCCTATTACAGGGGATCCCTCCATAAAGAGGACCTGTCATCCCTATTCCTATTACAGGAGATCTCTCCATAAAGAGGACCCGTCATCCCTATTCCTATTACAGGGGATCCCTCCATAAAGAGGACCTGTCATCCCTATTCCTATTACAGGAGATCTCTCCATAAAGAGGACCTGTCATCCCTATTCCTATTACAGGAGATCTCTCCATAAAGAGGACCCGTCATCCCTATTCCTATTACAGGAGATCTCTCCATAAAGAGGACCCGTCTTCCCCATTCCTATTACAGGGATCCCTCCATAAAGAGGACCTGTCATCCCTATTCCTATTACAGGGGATCTTTCTATAAAGAGGACCTGTCATCCCTATTCCTATTACTGGGGATCTTTCTATAAAGAGGACCTGTCATCCCTATTCCTATTACTGGGGATCTTTCTATAAAGAGGACCTGTCATCCCTATTCTTATTAAAAGGGATGTTTGCATTCCTTGTAATAAGAATAAAAGTGATAAAAAAAAAAAAAAATGTACAGGGAAAGTGTAAAAATCTAAAAATAAAATAAACAATAAAAAAAAATAATTTTAAAGCGCCGCCATCACCACAGAAGCAAAAGTGTATATGTGCATATGTAAATGGCGTTCAAACCCACACATGTGAGGCATCGCCACGAACGTTAGAGCGGGAGCAATAATTCTAGCACTAGACCTCCTCTGTAACTTGACACTGGTAGCCTGTAAAAGCGTCGCCTATGGAGATTTCAAAATACTGACGTTTGGCGCCATTCCACGAGTGTGTGCAATTTTAAAGCGTGATATGTTGGGTATCTATTTTCTCGAGGTAATATCTTTCACATTATACTAAAAAATTGGGCTAAATTTAGTCTTATGTTTTTTGTTTGTTTTTTTTATAAATTATGAAAAACACATTTGAAATCTTGCTACTCAAATACCATGTGAAATAAAAAGTAGCAACGACCACCATTTTTATTTCATAACCCCTTTATGTCAGCTGGAGCCAGTGCTTTCAATTGCCATTAGGCCCACCCACCCTGCTGCTGAATGTACGTGAAACACTGCTGTAACGTTAAAGGGTTAATTCACTTTTGTGGGGGAAAAAAAAAAGTAATAATCTAGCATATACAATGTCTACACAAGTTACATTGTAATTGAATGTTAATAAAAATTCCCTTTCCTTTTCAATCTGCGGCCTCTTTAATTTTCTGTAAAATGCAATATGGCCACCTGGAGGCGCTCTGTACACAGATAGTATACAGACCCCCTCCCCCTGGAAATGTAATGTCACGCTTGTGTGATTGGCTCACGGATTTTCCCAGACGTTTGTACTAAGATACAAGTCAGATTTTGGGGAATCCCCTGCAACAAAAATGTAATTTTTGGTGAGATCCTCCCAAAGGCAAATCAAGTCTAAAGGGATGCAGACCCTGCCACTTCCCTCATTAGGGCCCTGCAGGTGCAGCAGCTGATTGATAATTATTAAGTCTCTCACATTCACTGTGAACATGGACACAGAGAAACAAACAGATATTTCTTCAGAATAACAAAAGGGAGAAATGTGCAACAAAGTTTGTTACAATCCCTGCAATGTACAGAGATCACACAGTTTAGTTTTTTTTCGAATTAACCACTTGCCGACCGCTGCACGACTATTTACTGCGGCAGTCAGCCCCTACTGGGCAAAGTGACGTAGTACTACGTCGCGAGCCTGCGAGCCTCTAGGGGGCGAGTGCGCGCCGCCGGAGGCGCGCCCCCGCTCGTTCACAGGGATCCCCGCGTGAGTGACCGGCGGCACCAATGTCCGCCGGTCACTCGCGATCTCCCGCTGGAGAGGGAGAAAGGCAGGCGGCTGATGTAAACACAACCGTCTGTCATTCTCCCTGATGTAACTGCAGAGATCATACCATCCTGCTATGTAGGACCGTATGTCTCTGTGGTTACATCACAAGCCACGCCTCCCCACAGTTAAAAGCACGCCCCCTAGGGACACATTTAACCCCTCCCTCTCCAATAAAATTAACCACTTCACTGCCAGTGTCATTTTTACAGTAACAGTGCATATGTATAGCACTGATTACTGTAGTAATGTCACTGGTAACCCCAAAAGTGTCAAAAATGTCAGTCAAGGGTCCGATCTGTCCGCCACAATGTCGCAGTCCCGCAAAAAAAATCGCAGATCGCAGCCATTACTCGTTAAAAAAAAAAACAATAAAAATGACATAAATCTTTCCCTTAGTTAGTAAACGCAATAACTTTTGCGTAAACCAATCAAAATAAGCTTATTGCAATTTTTTTTTACCAAAAATATGTAGCAAAAAACAAATTGGCCAAAAATGTTAATACATTTTGATTTTTAAAATTTTTTGGGGAATTTCATATAAAAAAAATGTGAAAAATATTGTTATTTTTTCAAAATTGTCGCTCTGTTTTTGTTTATAGCGCAAAAAGTAAAAATCGCACAGGTGATCAAATACCACCAAAAGAAAGCTCTGTTTGTGGGAAAAAAAGGACGTCAATTTTATTTGGGTACAGCGTCGCACCACTGCGCAATTGTCCCTTAAAGTCACGCAGTGCCGAATCGCAAAATAGGGCCTGGTCAGGAAGGGGGTAAAATCTTCCGGGGCTGAAGTTGTTAAAAGTGGAGTTACTCTTTAGGTATAGGTCACTGATAGGTCAGAACAACCCGAAAGTCTCTGGGGTTGATTTACTAAAGGCAAATAGACTGTGTACTCTGCAGGTGCATTTGCGTCAGAGCTTAGTAAATGAGGTGCAGCTTCACTTTGTAAAGAATACCAAATCCTGTGCAGGGAAAATGAAAAAAAAAAACAGCATTATTGCTTGCATATGATTGGATGATGGAAGGAAGCAGAGCTTCTACTCATTTACTAAGCTCAGGAGCAGCTGTACTTTGCAAAGTGCTCAGTCTGTTTGCCTTTATTCTACCCCTTTGTGTCATAATACAACATGTCCATATACGTCCCCTCCTATAGACTTACCGTATCCAGCTGTATGTCGGGGTTTGCCGAGCACTGGGTCGCAGGTGTCTGTTGTCAGTTTGGGGGATGGGAAGGTCACAGGTGTGTGTCAGTCTTTAGGGGGTTTTGCGGGTCACAGGTGCTCATCACTTGTAGAGGGGATGTGAGATCTGTAATGAGTTGGTGGAGGAGGTGCAGGACACAAGTTGAGTTATGGGTTGCAGTTGATCAGAGGAGATTCATGTGTGGAGTTTAGGATCTCAGCACACTTTTTGCTATTGCTGTGCATTGTGCTAACATGCGTTTTCTTCTTGTGGTGCCATTTATTTTGAATGGCACCCCAATGCACTAAAGCAATGCAGCTCCAATGCACATACTTTGCGGGGCATGGTAACGCATTACCGTGGGTTGTGGTAGGCTGCCTTCCCAAAAATGATGCATTTCCTTTTTTTTGGATGTTTCAGTACATTTCCAGCCCATGCAAAACAAATGTATGTTACTGCACATGCGTTACCACAACACACCAGGATTCTGATCTGAATCGTCTGAATAGTCCCTTATCAGGACCTTATAGTGCCTGCCTTCCAGGCACTTTCACCCCCTTCTTGTCACACTTTGAATGACAATTGTGGAATCATGCACAGATGAGGCTGCACTGCAGGGCACTGATGGGGCTGCACTGATGGGCACTGATAGGCTGCACTAATGTGCACTAATGAACTGATGAGGCTGCACTGATGTGCACTGACGGGCACTGATGATTCTGCACTGATGTGCACTGATGAGGCTGCACTGAAGGGCACTGATGAGGCTGCACTGATGGGCACTGATAGGCTGCACTGATGGGCACCGATGAGGCTGCACTGATGAGGCTGCACTGAAAGGCAATGATGAGACTGTACTGATGGGTACTGATGAGGCTGCACTGACGTGCACTGATGGGCAGTGATGATGGTGATTTAAAACCACCAGAAAAAAAAGCTCTATCTGTCTCTAAAGAAATTATAAAACTTTCGTATGGATACAGTGTTGCATGATCATGCAATTGTCATTCAAAGTGCTACAGGAAGGGGTGAAAGTGCCTGGTAGGCAGGCACTATAAGGTCCCAATAAGGGACTAGTTAGACTGTTCAGATCAGAATTCTGGTGTGACCTTCAGTGCAGCCTCACCAGTGCCCATTAGTGCAGCCTCATTAGTGCCTATCAGTTCAGCCTTATCAGTGTCCTTCAGTGAATCCTTATCAGTGCCCTTCAGTGCAGCCTATCCGTGCCCATCAGAGCAGCCTCATCAGTGCCCATCAGTGCACCCTCATCAGTGCCCTTTAGTGCAGCCTAATCAGTGTGCATCAGTGCAGCCTATCAGTGCCCTTCAGTGCAGCCTATCAGTGCCCATCAGTGCAGTCTCATCAGTGCCCATTAGTGCAGCCTCATCACTGCCCATCAGTGAAGCCTATCAGTGCCCATCAGTGCGTGCACCCTTTTCATTGCCCATCAGTGCAGCCTCATTAGTGCCCTACAGTGCAGCCTCATAATTTCCCATCAGTGCACCCTTATCATTGCCCATCAGTCCCGCCTCATCAGTGCCCATCAGTGCAGCCTTATCAGTGCAAAATTTTAAAACAGCAAGGGGAAAAAAAAGTTTTTTCAAAAAACATTTTTGGTCTTTTTTTTGTTTGTGAAGTGAAGCGTCTCCTCATTTACTAAGCTCTGGAGCCCTTGCAGAGTTCACCGCCTAATTGCCTTTAGTAAATCTCCCCAGATTTTTTAGAAGACTGCACAGGGGTATTTGTTTTATAAATGAGTCAATTAATCGTCACCCTTTGCAGTTCATCATCGCTCTTCGCATTATCTCATTAAATAATCGGTACATGACATCCAGACGATGATGTCATTGCCATGTATCTCCCACAACTTCCATACTGTATGAACATTGGTCTCCAGTGTTGACCACAGAGAATGTCACGGGGGGGGGGGGGTCTGTCACTCGGAGCCGTACCTGTCTGCTTCAGGTGTGGGGGTGTTTGCTAAGCTCCAAACACCAGCTGCAGCCTACCTGTGACAATAATAGGGATGTCTCCCTGTTGCCAGGCAACCTTGTCCCTCCGTCTTCCGTGTACCGTGCATCCTGTCATCCAGATGTCTCGAGGTGAGGAGGAGGAGGTTTAACGGAGGTGGGGGGAAGGGGGGGACCTGGGCGCCGTGTCGTGATGGAGTTTGGGTTAAAGTTACGCTTTCTGATGCTTCTTCCTCCGTGCCAACGAGACGCAGGGGGTATCAACGCGGAGTTATCACGCAGCTATCCAAACAGTTACAGAGAACAGAAGGACTACTAATACTGGACATACACTTATTGATTTTCCACAAACCCCTTTCCATTCATTTCCGACTAGTTAGGAAATTACATACACTGTATATACAAATATATATATATTAATTAAAGCAGAGCTCCGGACATAAATAAAAATAATTAATGCACCTACACATCCATTAAAGCCCAACTTCAGGCAATTTGTGTTCTTTATTTTTTTAAGAAACTGCAATCAGTGTTTAAAAAAAAAAAAAAAAAAACGCCTCCTGCTGCAATACTCATCTCCTCACCGGAGCTGGGTCCTGCAGTAATTCTATTCCACCGCTAGATGTCCTCAGTCCAAACAGTGGAGTTACAGAGAAAGGGAGGACTAATACTGGACATACACTTATTGATTTTCCACAATCCCTTTCCATTTATTTCTGACTAGTTAGGAAATTACATACACTGTATATACAAATATATGTACAGTAATCCCCCGCTACATCGCGGTTCAGTTTTTGCGGTCCCGGTAATTCGCGTTTTTTTTTGTAATGTTATTTTACTATATAAATCATTAAAAATGAAATATTTTTGTGTTTTCCATAGCTCTTGCTATGTCTCTTAGTATCTTTTATGTGTTTAAATGAGTTTCTATTGTGTGTTTCTATAAGTGTGTTTAAAGACCTTAAAATGCTTCTACACGTACAGTGACAGTAAAAAAAACATGCCTACAATGCATTTTAATAGGGTTTTTCTATTTCGCGGAATTTCACTTTTCGCGGCTGGGTCCGGAACGTAACCCCCGCAATGGAGGGGGGTTTACTGTATATATTAAAGTGGAGCTCCAGACATATATAAATAGAATTAATGCAATTACACGTCCATTAAAGCCCAACTTCAGGCAATTTAGTTTTTTTAAAAAAAAGAGCCACAGTCTGTGTTTAAATAATAAAAAAAAATAAAAATAAAAATTTCTGGCTGCAATACTCGTCTCCTCACCAGAGCTGGGTCCTGCAGTAATCCTATTCCACCACTAGATGTCCTCAGTCCAAACAGTGGAGCTATAGAGAAAGGAAGGACTAATACTGGACATAGATTTATTAATTTTCCACAATCCCTTTCCATTAATTTCCGACTAGTTAGGAAGTTGCATACACTGTATATACAAATATATATATTAATTAAAGTGGAGCTCCAGACATATATAAAAATAATTAATGCAATTACACATCCATTAAAGCCCAACTTCAGGCAATTTTGTTTTTAAAAAAAGAGCCACAATCAGGGTTAAATGATAAAAAAAAAAAAAAAAACGATCTCTGGCTGCAATACTCGTCTCCTCACCGGAGCTGGGTCCTGCAGTAATCATATTCCACCACTAGATGTCCTCAGTCCAAACACCAGAGTTATAGAGAACAGAAGGACTAATACTGGACATACACTTATTGATTTTCCACAAATCCCTTTCCATTAATTTCTGACTAGTTAGGAAATTACATACACTGTATATACAAATATACAGGGCTTTTTTTCAGCGGGAACGTGGGGGAACGCAGTTCCGGCACCTCTAACACTGAATGTATGCCATGGCAAGGGGTGCTAGAGGGTCTACTGATACTGGATCTATTGATGCTGGAGGTTATCTGTTTTTGGATGGCAATCTATTGTTGCTGGTGGAGGATATTTTGATACTGTGGGTTAATTGTTGCTGGAAGGGATCTACTGTTTGGGGAGGCGGTCTACTGTTGCTGGCTGCTAGAGAATCTATTGATGCTGGCTGCAGGGAGATCTTTAACTGCTGCTGGGGGTCTAGTGCTGCTGAGGGGGGGGGGGGGGGTATATTGCCGCTGGCTGTGAGGGATCAATTGTATTGCTTTTCTTGTTATCATAACCAAATTCCATACATTCCACTACAAAATTATACTTGGCTCTATATTCTCTAAAAGGGGCTGTACTGGAAGCTGGGTAGGGGGTGTATCCAAGTGTCGGTGCTCAGAAGTGGGTAGGGGTGGAACCAAGGGTTAGTGCTCGAAGGTGGGTAGGGGGCGGAGACACAAAGTGACTTAGAAAGGGGAGTTCCTGCACCTTTTCTCTGAGAAAAAAGCCCTGCAAATATATATATATATTAATTAAAGCAGATCTCCAAACATATATAAAAAAAAACAATTAATGCAATTACACATTTAATAAAGCCCAACTTCAGGCAATTTTTTTTCTTCATTTTTAAAAGAAGCTGCAATCAGTGTTTAAAAAAAAAAAAAAAAAGCCTCTGGCTGCAATACTCATCTCCTCACCGGAGCTGGGTCCTGTAGTAATTCTATTTCACCACTAGATGTCCTCAGTCCAAACAGGGGAGTTAAAGAGAACAGAAGGACTAATACTGGACATACACTTATTGATTTTCCACAATCCCTTTCCATTCATTTCCGACTAGTTAGGAAGTTGCATACACTGTATATACAAATATATATATTAATTAAAGTGGATTTTTTTCTATACATGGGCTCTCCAGGGACCTGTGTTGGAGTCGGAGACACTCTTTTTCCACCTCTCTTTGCTATACAGTATGTAGATGTTCTATCCTGGTCTGTTCTTCCTCTTACCTACTTCTTGGATCCCCACTCTGCCCTGATGTGGTCAGCCAATCTACTTTTGGTATGTGCTCAGATATGTGGCGGTAATAGTCGGTCACATATGACTTCGTTTCAAATGTAAACGCATTGTAAATGAACCTTTTAGAGTATGGTTCCTGCCCTATCTTGGAGAGAGTTATCTACTCACCCTAATGCTGCATATACATTAACTGGTACCAGATAAACAGTTTAAAATAAATACTTAATATACAGGGGGTTGTATTGCGCTTCAGGGTGTGCATAAACAGAAACTTATCAGTGCTGTGTTCACTTCTCTTCTGGTCTCATGTAGTATTATATATAAGTAATGTTCATTAATCATCCAATAAATAAATAAATCTAATTCTTCTATTTCTTATTCACAGTTGATCAATAAATAGGCAATATTGTATATCTAAAAGTGTGGCCATTTAAAAAATATTAATAAAGGTGAAGAGGGATAGTATTGTGCTTAAAATAATATATGGTTACAAAGTGCTACTGTGCATCAAAATAAAGTGCAATAATATATATATCCGTACTTCTGTATCACTTATTAAATCGATATGGAGTGCTTGTGTTCCAGTTTAACATAGATCACTAAAGTGCTTTTTCCTTCAAAGTGAACAAGTGCGCCATCAAATAAATCTTTAAATAGTTGTGTTCAGTGTTAAAGTGCTCACATATAAATATTATGAGAACAATTAATTCCTTATGGTGACAGAATAATAAATCAATATATAAGTGTCCAGTTCATGATTGTGCACAAAATAAAATACAATAAAGGTGATCCGTGGTGATTAATGTCTTCCTCCACCTTTACTCTCGGCGTCTCGAATCTCTTCAGTGATTTCACTTCTATGTGTACTAAATGCTCACCTCAATGAGGTCAGTGATACGCCTGTATCACTTGACCCACAGTGGATGTGATTCCTTTTGTCCCAGCGTCGTTCGAATCCTTTTTGGGGTGGTCTCAGTCTCTCCTGATTTTTAGTTGGTCCTCTCTCCTGGGTATATGTATACCTCTCAGGGGGGCTTTCCTAGGGTCCTTCCAGATCCGTCTCCTTAGCTACTTCCAATATTCCTTAGGGCTCATGCAAATAATGGGGCCATCATGATGCAGTAAACCAAGACTTTTATTTCAAAAAAATATAGCAAACTTACATTTAAAATAACAGATGTCTGTGTCCACAATCGCGTTCGGGGACCTCCGTCCCGCTCCGTCACGTCACTTCTGGGTATTTCCTACGCGTTGCGTCATGATACCACGTGACTTCCTCAGGGATTTCTGTAAATGAACGTATAGATTACTCTTTTGCATATGTTATTACTTGTATATCTTCTATTACAGAAAAGCGATTCATGCATATGATTTCCCATATTCACACCCCTGACATAACACGTAGGGTGTCTACTGGAAACCAATGCCTCATCATCATATTTGCGTGATCATGACATGATTTTATATTCCTTTTTTGTACGTATGTTTCATTATGTTTCTTCTATATATATATATATGTGTGTATCACTGTGACTTTTAAACATTAAATAAATATATATTTTTTATATTATTTGCGTTGTTACTCTTGGCCTTTAAAGTCCCGTTCCCTTAGGGGGGTTCTCTTTTGTCCTTCATAAGTTGTACCTGTTCATCTGCAGTCTTCTCTCCTCTACAGCCATTCAAAGTGTAGAATGTATAAAGCTTGTCTGAGCTTTTAGAAAGAAGGGGGCAGGGAGCTGAAGTTACACTCTGCAGAGCTCAGTGATTGCTAATGGGAAGGAAGGGGCACCACCCCCCCCCCCCCCTTCACACAGGAAGGCTGTGTGCTGCAACTCCCTCCCCTGTCACCAATTTTCTCTTGATGTCAGAAAAACTTGACTCCTGCAGATAGCAGAGGAAGGAGGCAGCAGACAGAAATTACACTTAGTGCTCTGGACTGAGACAGGTAGGGGGATCTTCTTTGTTCAGATTTCATGTCTGAGGTTTACATCCACTTTATAATCAGCTGACATCTGAGGAGTTGTATGTCACCTCCTGGATCACTCTCTCTGGTTTACAATTTACTGGTCAACTTTCACTATACCCAGAGAGAAGAGATATGGCTCTCCTAAATCGCAGCCGCACTGCACACCACCAGATTTCGAAAACATCTTTTTTTTTCCTGGAGTTCTTCTTTAATGATGCAGAGAGTGGCAGTGATGTCATCATGTCGCTGCCTCATCATTGAAGACCACCCACTGCCTGGAGAAGCTCCAAAGAGGAAGAAGATGCAGCACATCAATGACCTCGTCAGGGGCACCCTGATGAGGTCATTGATGACAAAACGTGTAGGATGGAGCCTGGGATTTCCACAAATTGGACTGCTTATTTTCTAGTGTCTGCACAACACCTTATTGTATACGAAAGCAAGTTCCATAAAGACATGGATGAGCGAGTTTGGGGTGGAGGAACTTGACTGGCCTGCACAGAGTCCTGACCTCAATCCAATAGAACACCTTTGGGATCAATTAAAGCGGAGACTGCGAGCCAGACCTTCTCGTCCTACATCAGTGCCTGACCTCACAAATGTGGTTTTATAAGAATGGTGAAACATTCCCATAGACACACTCCTAAACCTTGTGGACAGCCTTCCCAAAAGAGTTGAAGCTGTTATAGCTGCAAAGGGTGGGCCAACTCAATATTGAACCGTATGGAATAAGACTGGGATGATATTAAAGTTCATGTGTGTGTTAAGGTCGGCGTCCCAATACTTTTGGTAATATAGCGTATGTGTTACCCCTAATAAAAACAACAAAACCAAAGCCAAGGGACTGACGTCTTATGTCTGAGTACAAGAGGGAAATGCGTGTTGCCTGGCTGTGCAGGAATAGGGGTTAGTGCTACATCTACAATAGATTGTGAGATGCCAGTGAGCAGGGCCGCTGATAGGGGGGGACCACCAGCCCTCTTGTAGGGGGCCCGAGCACACAGGGGGCCCACACAGAGAGGGGGATTAGTGATGGACAACAAATACAGAAATCTTCCTCCAGCACCTGAATCTGATCTGTCCCTCTCCCTGCTATCAGCTTTTATCTGTTGAGAAAGAGACAGTTGTCCCTCACTAATCCCCCTCCCTGTGTGGGCCCCCCTCCCAGCACTGGCTCTAATGTTATCTCTGCTCAGGAGTTTATTTGTAACTTTGTTTCTCTCTCTCTGTCTCTCTGATCACTGAACTCCAACTGCCCAGCCTGTATATTTTTCTCATCTCATCTTCTTTTTTATTTAACATCGTTTTTTTTTTTTTTTTCTAGATTTAGCAGGAATCATGTGAGTTATGTTAAATTTGTGTCTGATAATAGTGATTTTGTTGTATTTTTAGCTAAATATATCTTTAATCATTTCTTGGGGGGGCCCTGCCAGGTAGTCTGTACGGGGCCCCGTGATTTCTAACAGCAGCCCTGCCAGTGAGATAGAATAAAACTCTGTAGACCACGATAAAGGAAGGCCCGGAGTAAATATAAGCAAAGCAATAGACGGAGGGCCGGCATGATCAGGGTTAAAGAAGCTTGGAGCATAAGAAGGGGCAGAAAAATTAGGTTGGTACTTTTTTCTGGTAGGAGAATTGTGCGGATTGGACAGAAGTTTGGAAAGCTGGAGTTTGGGATAATCAGTGGGGCAACAGAAGGGGGTTGGTCAGCAGTTGGAGGGGAAAATGGCAAGGAACATCTTCCTGCATGCCCTAACTTTTTAGAAGGTTGGGTTATGTTGGGTATCTGATGTGGCAAGACGTTGGTTTTGGCGGGGGGCAAGGTCCTTTTTAGGTTAATATGGGCTCAAAAAGGTACGGTGTAGGGACCCGTCTGAGGTACGGCTCCCTGGTGGTGGGACGTGTATCTTCGAGTTGTCTCCGAGTCGGTGGTTTTGCAGCTGGAGGCCTGAGAAGTGGCACCCACATGGTTACATAGTAGTTGAGGTTGAATACAACCTGTGTAGGTGTGTGTGGCCGTAATCCTCTCTCATACCCCTTAATGTCCTGATCCTTGAGATGTACGTCTAAGAGTCTTTTGAAAGCCACCATACTTCCCGCAGAAACCACTTCTTGTGGTAGAGAATTCCACAATCTTGTAGCCCTAACAGTAAAAAAACCCCCGCGTTGCCTGAGGTTAAAGTGCTTCTCCTCTAATCGCATTGTATGCGATGTGTGTCAGGGGCGTAGGGGCGCTGCTCCCCCTATCCATGTGTCCGGCCCCCTAATCTGCATGCGGGGCTCCGGACGCATGGAGTTCAATGGGGCTTTTTTTTTTTTTTAGTCACCTGATTAGAGCCAGAGGCTCTAATAGGGTGATGCAAAGGGTGGTCCCGGGGCGCAGAGCACTGTGCCCCGAGCCCACCCATTGTGTGACAATAGCGAATGAAAATTTGCTATTGTCACACGGATCCTCCTCCTGGCCAATCAGGAAGTGGGTCCGATACACGCTTCCTGATTGTCCGAAAGGCAAACCCCATGCCATTGGCTGAGGAGGAGGTGGGAGGACTCGAGGAGACCCCGGGGGACTGAAGAGAAGCCGCTGCTACAGGTAAGTGCACTCCGGGGGGAGGGGGCTTGGCACGCTGTTCACTCTGCATAAATTGCTATCATGTCCCCCCTCAGACGTCTCTTCTCCAAGGAGAATAAATCAAGCGATTGCAGACGCTCTTCATAATTAAGGTCCTCCAATCCCCTAATCAGTTTAGTTGCTCTTCTCTGGACTCTCTCCAGCTCCAACACACCCAGGTACTGTCCTTTGGTTTTGAGGCCTATTAGGACCTTGTGGCTCCATTCTGTTATGTTATTTATAGTTATTATTTGTGAGTTATATTTTTGGTTAATAAAAAGGCTGCTATAGCCAATGAAATCCAACCTTGTGTACGTGGTCTTATTTAAAGGGGTGGGGGGTATTGGTATAGCAGTGATTAACAATCCATATTTAGTACCTTAGTCAGGATATAAAATATGGCTTCACAGTGTTTTCTCCAAATCAGAATACTTTCGTAGTGCCTAGCCCATGTTAGGCCAAATTGGGTAAAATTGGAAGAGGAGTGGTGGGTTTTGGGATAGAAATGAGTAGTAACCATGGTGATCTCTTGCTTCACACTTGGGAGGCTCGCCTCTGAAGCTGTATGGGGTCTCAACGTCAAGCTGACATTATTAACAACACGCAGGGTGACTGATTAACTGTTGTGTCATTCGGTAGCTGGGATGGATGGAACGTTCATATTCCTCCTAGAGAAAGCATTTGGAGAAAGTTATTTCGAAGGGAAGTTTGATGAAAATTCTGTTAACCCATCATTGTTTCTGCAGAACATGACTTTGTGTCATAGACTTTGCAGAATACATAGAAATAAAACCTATAGCAACCAATCTGATTCCAGGTGCCAGTTTCTATTTCTTCTTAGAAAAGGTCAACATCTAATTTGGAGGACCTCTGCTTCCCATTATGGGGGTTTTGTACTTTGCTCATTGACTTGCCCAGTTTCCTCCAAACACCTCAACCCTTAAAAAATGTCCCAAATTTCCAAATTTCCCATTGTAGTCTCATCCTCTCAGAGAAGAAGTCCTGGATCTTTTCACATGTGCTTTCGGATCAGATCCAGGCGGACCGGATCAGAAGCTCCGTACAAGTCTATGAGAAGGTGGATGTAAACTGATGTGTGTGCGTTTACAACGTTATTCCAATAAAAGTCAGGGGGACAATCCAAAACGTAGCCAAAGAAATCAGGGTTCTTTTCCATCTTTTTTTTGTGGACCTGGATGGACAGAGAGGTACATTTTGTTTGGACCTGGATGGGTTTAGAGGTACCTATTTTTTGACCTGGATGGGCTCAGAGGTACTTTTTCATGGACCTGGATGGACTCAGAGAAACCTTTTTTCTGGACTTGGATGGACTCAGAGGTACTTTTTTTTGGACCTAGATGGACTCAGAGGACCTTTTTTTGGACCTGGATGGACTCAGAGGACCTTTTTTTTTTATTCTTGGACTTGGATGGACTCATGTACTTTTTTTTGGACCTGGATGGACTCAAAGGTCCTTTTTTTTGGACCTGGATGGACTCAGAGGTACTTTTTCTTGGACTTGGATGGACTCAAATGTACTTTTTTTTTTTAGACCTGGATGGACTCAGAGGTACTTTTTTTTGGACCTGGATGGACTCAGAGGACCTTTTTTTTTTTCTTGGACTTGGATGAACTTAAAGGTACTTTTTCTTGACCTGGATGGACTCAGTGGACTTGGATGAACTCAGAGGTACTTTTTTTGGACCTGGATGGACTCAGAGGTATTTTTTTTTTTTTTTGGACCTGGATGGACTCAAAGGTACTGTACTTTTTTTTTTTTTTTTAGACCTGGATGGACTCAGAGGTATTTTTTTTGTTTTTTTGGACCTGGATGGACTCAAAGGTACTTTTTTTTTTTTTTTTTTAGACCTGGATGGACTCAGAGGACCTTTTTTTTTATTTTTGGACTTGGATGGACTCATGTACTTTTTTATGGACCTGGATGGACTCAGAGGTACTTTTTTTTGGACCTGGATGGACTCAGAGGTACCTTTTTTCTGAACCTGAATTGACTCAGAAGTACCTCTGAGTCCATCATCCAAGTCCAGAAAAAAAGATGTAAAAGGACGCTGGTTTTCTTTTTGCATTGTCCCCCTGACTTTTATTGGAATAAAGTAAGTTGTATCTGGACCTCTTAGCAGTGGTGTGGCACTTCAATTTACATACTTGTTACTTTAAACTATAGCAGAGGTGTCAAACTCAATCTCATAGAGGGCCACATCAGATTATGGCCGCCCTCAAAGGGCCTGTTGTATCTGTAGGACTAGATGTTTAGAGCACCCAACCTCCCCTTTACATCAGATGTAAGGAGCCCCCCCTGCATCAGAAGTCAGGAGTCCTCCACCTTCCTCTACATCACAGCGCACTGCACTTATTTTCTGCTGCTGCTGGGAAGAAGCTGGGGCAGGGCAGAGCTGGGAGGCAGAAAGTGCAGGGTCTGGAGGAGGACCAGAGGAGGGTTGGAGTCAGCGTCTGGAGTCTGGTGAAGGCTGAGATGCTGCAGCTGAATGAAGAGGCACTGGATCTGAAGGAGAAGATCTTTCCTCATCTCTGTTGATTGTTGAGAAGTGCAGAATCTGGAGTAGGAGTTCTGTCCTTTCTGCTACTGTCTGCTGAAACAAGGTGGGGGTGGAGATGAGGGGAGTGACGTAGCTGCAGGAGAGGTGCAAGGGTCACATGAAATGGCATGGTGACCAGCCTGTGGCTGGATATGGGCCACAGGCCTTGTGTTTTGACTACAAGGAGACCTCGGAGATCCTCTGAGATATAAAATCTGCTCTCTGGGAAGCAAATAATTTACATCAACATCGATACTTTAAAATTGCAGTACCAATGGGATAACCCTACAGGTCCAGTGCTATTTTTTCCACTTTCCACTCAACTACAGTGCAAAATGGTCACCCCTTTTTGCACCTTTAAAGAGCTGGGCGTGTTCAGATTGCAGCCTGCCAGGAAGCTGTCATCTGTGCTGGGCCAATAATAGGAGTTCAAGGCAATCCCCACCCTGCAGCCGCACCGATAACCCCACCCCTTGTATAGGTGCAGCTTCGGGTCAGGGAATGCCGCGACCTCAGATGAATAACCTAGTTGGCCAGGACTTGGATCCCAACACATCTGAGCTCATCCCTAATCAAAACACCATTGGCAGCTCCCATACTTGTATTTTGAGATGTTCTTTTCAAAGCAACAGTTTTTTTTGGCCGGAGAGTACCGGTAAGGGTTTCCTTTTTGGTAACCTATTTTTATTTTCCGGCTTTTCTTATCTAAGTAATTTGTTCCCATAGTTTTGGCAGGTATAGTGCAAGCTCTTTATTTTCGGGTTTTATGGGAAAGATAAATGCTTAGCATTTGTCATGTTGCTTCCTTTGTAGAGAAGTGAAGTGAAGTCCCAGTAGTGACTGGGTTAATAATACCTAATCTCCCATGATGCATGTGCTGTGCTGTTTGTTGGCAGAGCCTCACCAGGTGTACCCAGAGCAGTTTGGGTTTTAATTAAACGCTGACAGCTGCTGCAGTGGAGAGAGAGAAAAAAAAAAAAAAAAGACGAGAAGCTTTAGAGATCCTATCACAAAAGCTAACAGGGCCAGAATTAAAGAGCACACCTCCGTGGAGCGAATGTGGGTCATCCAGCAGATCGCGCCGGGCCTCGCCACTGATCATGACATTTCTCTCCAGCTGCCTTTGTCTGCATTTCTATACACCCGAGAGTTCCAAACAATTCTGCTCCTCTCTCTCTTTCCAAAATCTTTTGATGGAAAGGTAAAATAGATCTAAAAACTCAATCATATCAGCAGAGCTGGATCCCAGGCAGGAAGGACGCAACGTGTAGGACTCCCCTTCAATAAAAAATACGTTCTTTGTGACTAAACAGTAAAGGACATCAAAGTATTCACAGACCAGCCGTGACCATCCACATAATACTGAGCAGGTCCCCCTTCTGCTGCCAAAACCGCCCCTTGCCCCTTTGGCAGGGCCGGCCCTGCCATGGGTCTCGCTGGGTCCATTGGACCCAGGCAGAACTAAGAGAGGGGCAGCAAATTGACTCCCAAGGTTTTTTTACCAGCAGTTTTTTGTGTCATCAGTTTGCCGCCCCTTATGGGTGGCATTTCCCCATCTCATACTGCTGCCTGTAGTGCAAACTGAGGAGTATGAGGAGGCAGAGCTTCTCCTCCGGGGAACGTCCCTCGCGTGATCGGGGTGTGCGCAATGACATCAGACATCAGCGCACTCCATCTCACGCAGGGCAGGCCGGATCTTCTAGGGCGGTGGCCGCAGCAGACACAAGAGTGATCGGAGGACTGAGGACAGACAGTGGGTGTTTGGTGGACCGGTCCGGTGGTGAGTTATGGAAGAAGAACAGTATATAGAATATTTTCAAAATTTTATATTTATATAAAATATTGGATGTGGGGGGGGGGGGCAGCATTTCAGGCAGGAAAATGCCTTGGGCCAGCCCTGCCCTTTGGCCCCCAAAACAGCCCTGACCAATCAAGGTATGGACTCCCATAGACCTCTGAAGATACGCTGTGGTATCTGCCACTAAGCCGTCACTAGCAGATCCTGTAAGTTAGGAGAAGGGGCCTCCATGGATCAGCCTTGTTTTTCCAGCACATGCCACATATGCTCAGTTGGATTTGAGATCTGGAGAATTTGGAAGCTAAGTCAACACTTTGAACTCGTTGTGTTCCTCAAACCATTCTTGAACCATTTTTGCAGTGTGGCAGGGTGCATTATCCTGCTGAAAGAGGCCACTGCCATCAGGGGATATCTTTTCCATGAAGGAGTGGACCTGGTCACCAACAATGTTTAGGTAGGTGGTATGTGTCCAGTAACAGCCACATGAATGGCAGGAACCAAAGTTTCCCAGCAGATCATTGACCAAAGCATCACACTGCCTCCGCCACCTTGTCTTCTTCCCATAATGCATGCTGTAGTCATCTCCTCCCCAGGTAAGTGACACACCCGGCCAGGGGAGGACTGGGCCAGGGGGCAGGGGGGCAATTGCCACTCTGTTGCTCCATAAAAGGCTGCACTGCTTATGCCACAGACATAGCTAAAGGATTCCTGGTGAAGAGAAGTAAAAAGTCCCCACTGCTGACCTACTGAGTGCGGGATGAAGACAAGGACAGAGTGCAGACCTCCCCCCTAGCATGGATGGTGTAAACCGTATCTGAGCAGAGGCCAGTTCCATGCCCCACTGGAGACTCTCCTCCCCCAGGGAGCCCTGACCAAGCTGTCCTAGCTCCCCACAACTGCCCCCTGCTGACCAGGTCGGGAACCCGGATTCGACCGGTGAGTAGAGAGTACCCAGAGCAGGGCTTCACCATGGGCCTCTGGATTGTACTTGCCCCCTGGGCCGAAAGTTGCCAGTTAGCCCCTGTACCCGGCCATTCACATGATTCCTCAGACTCGGCCACCTTTTTCCATTGCTCTGTGCTCCAGTTCTGATGCTCACGTGCCCATTGTAGGTGAGTTTGGCTATGGCCACAGGTCAGTATGGGTACCCTGACCCGTCTGCCGCTACACAGCCCCATCCACAACACACTGCCCAGTTTTTATGCTTTCAACACATCAACTTCAGGAACAACATTTCTCCTCTCTGTCTAATATATCCCACTGATTGCCAGATGCCACTGTAATGAGATAATCAATATTATTCACTTAACCTGACAGTGGTCATCAATTTATGACTGATCAGTGCATCCAAAGCCACATTTTGTGGGGAAAAGTTAAAACCCCTGTTGTTTTTTTTTTTTTTTTTTGCAATGTTCCATTGAGGGATTCCCCTTCGCTTCCATTCCCCTAGACCAGGGGTCTTCAAACTATGGCCCTCCAGTTGTTCAGGAACTACAATTCCCATCATGCCTGGTCATGTCTGCAATTGTCAGAGTTTTACGATGCCTCATGGGATGTGCAGTTCTGCAACAGCTGGAGGGTCGTAGTTTGAGGATCCCTTCCCTAGACAAAGCAGAAGGTCTTAGGAAATCTCTTCAAAGTGAGGGAAACCCTCCTCTTTTACGTGGGCAAACAGAGGGCAGTAAAAACAGACAATTAAGTTTCCGTTTTACCACCCACCCACCTAGAGTTTACAATACAGCCGGAGGGGGCTGTTTACATGCCGTGGGCACGATGTACTGCGTTGTGGACGAGGGAAAATTTAACATGGCATGTTCAATTGACTTTCCATGAAAACAAGGGGCTTGGCTTTAGATATTTTGCAATTTGCATGCATTGTGGTGAGTTGAAGGGTCAAGTGTGCTGTTTAGGTTCTTTAATGCATTGACATCTGTTGGTGGTCTGTTAGATGGGAAGGGAACGCCCCCAAATGCTTTTGCAACCACGTTGCTAAGTGCAAGCGCATTAACACGCATAATAATGCTCATTAAAATGCACACGCCTAGGTGTGAAGACACACTTCAACCAAAGTGCACTGTTGAAAGAATTGTATGCAAGCTACAGTTGGATTGTAGAGACCACCAGACAAGAGCCTGAGTTGGGCTGTCCTGCTATTTTGAGTATTTCTGGAGTATCTGGGAGTATTCATGAGCATGCATCAGTCTGTCAAAATGCGTTGATGTTATTGGATCAACTTAACAGCCATACATCTAGTTCTTTCAGAAGAAATGACTACTAGAACCTGGTTACAATGATTCTGAAATATATATATATATATATATATATATATATATATATACATACATTATATTACCAAAAGTATTGGGACACCTGCCTTTACACACACATGAACTTTAATGGCATCCCAGTCTTAGTCTGTAGGGTTCAATATTGAGTTGGCCCACCCTTTGCAGCTATAACAGCTTCAACTCTTCTGGGAAGGCTGTCCACAAGGTTTAGGAGTGTCTATGGTATGGGAATGTTTGAACATTCTTCCAGAAGCGCAATTGTAAGGTCAGGTACTGATGTTGAACAAGAAGGCCTGGCTCGCAGTCTCCACACTAATTCATCCCAAAGGTGTTCTATCGGGTTGAGGTCAGGACTCAACTGTGCAGGCCAGTCAAGTTCATCCACCCCAAACTCACTCATCCATGTCTTTATGGACCTTACTTTGTGCACTGGTGTGCTGTCATGTTGGAACAGGAAGGGGCCATCCCCAAACTCTTCCCACAAAGTTGGGAGCATGAAATTGTCCAAAATGTCTTGGTATGCTGATGCCTTAAGAGTTCCCTTCACTGAAAGCCCAACCCCGGAAAAACAACCCCACACCATAATCCCCCCTCCACCAAACTCGCTCATCCATGTCTTTATGGACCTTTCCTTGTGCATTGGTCCAAATCATTTGGTGGAGGGGTGGATTATGGTGTGGGGTTGTTTTTCAGGGGTTGGGCTTGGCCCCTTAGTTCCAGTGAAGGGAAATCTTAGGGGGTCAGCATACCAAGACATTTTGGACAATTTCATGCTCCCAACTTTGTAGGAATAGTTTGGGGATGGCTCCTTACTTTTCCAACATGACTGCGCACCAGTGCACAAAGCAAGGTCCATAAAGACATGGATGAGTGAGTTTGGGGTGGAGGAACTTGACTGACCTGCAGTCCTGACCTCAACCCGTTAGAACACCTTTGGGATGATATAGAGCGGAGACTGCGAGGCAGACCTTCTCGTCCAATATCAGTGCCTGATCTCACAAATGCACTTCTGGAAGAATGGTCAAACATTCCCATAGACACTCCTAAACCTTGTGGACAGCCTTCCCAGAAGAGCTGAAGCTGTTATAGCTGCAAAGGGTGGAGCCAACTCAATGTTGAACCCTACGGACTAAGACTGGGACGCCATTAAAGTTCATGTGTGTGTAAAGGCCGGCGCCCCAATACTTTTGGTAATATAGTGTATAATATACATTCACATCCGTCCCTGACCTCAAGAAGCTTACAATCGAAAGTCTCTAACTTACATCCATATACAATTTGGACAGGAGACAATTAACCTCCCAGCATGTCTTTGGAGTGTGAGAGGAAACTGGAGGCCAACTCAATATTGAACCCTACGGACTAAGACTGGGATGCCATTAAAATTCATGTGCGTGTAAAGGCAGGTGTCCCAATAATAGTATATATATATATATATATATGCCTCCCCTGTAATGTGTTCCCTAGCTGCAGTGCTGCTTCTGCTCCTGACAATGGCATTGTTAGTAGGACACTATTTTGCCTGTTTAAATTGAACAACAGATGTCAGATGAAGTCCCGCTGTTCAGCCGTAGTGCAGTCCTCTTGTAACCCTTCGGTTTCCATGCTGACTTGCAGCTTTTTCATAGACTCTGCAGGTCTAAGTGTCTACAGAGCCGGTATGACTTCTAAGCCTTCAATAGCTCTCCCAGCAAAAGGGGGGCTACCGAGGGCAGGGGTGTAACTACAGGGGTTGCAATTGCAACCGGGCCCTATGCTCGAGGGGGCCTGTGCAGCTTCCCTGTACACCTGGATAGGAGGGGCGGAGGGAGCAGCATGTAGAGAAATCACTGTCCTCCTTTTTCCTCCTGTAGCTGCAGGAGGAAAATGGAGGAGATTGGTTCCTCTGTATGCTGCCCCCGCCACTCCTCCTATCCAGTTCACTTGTGTTCTGCTGTCTCTGGGCCCCTGTGTGCTCCCCTGCCCCCCCCCCCCCAACTGTGCTGCCCCCCCCCCCCAACTGTGCTCCCTCCCCTCTCCTGCCGGCTGCTGCAGGGGATGTGTCACAATAGAGAACCAGGAAGGGGGTTGGTAAATATGTAATTTACCAGCACCTTCCTTTTCTGAATGGACAGAGTCATAGTCAGTGACATTGTAAAAAAATTTAATAGAATTATAAAAAATTATGCAATTAAATTACCAAAAAATAAGAACTACTGACACCAGTGGGTGAACTTCCAGGATCGCAAAGGTCACACTTGCGACCGGGCCCTGGCATTTAAACCACCGTGGGGAGGCCCCAAGATGGCAGGAAGGGGGCCCACTGCAGAACTTGTGAAAGAGTCCAGCTGCGGGACCGTAATAAAGGGCCCTGCAATGAGAGTAAAGGGCCCCAGGATCAGTGGGAAGAGTCCCAGGCTTGAAGGGAAGGGCCCTGGCCAGGGGTCCGGGGGGCCCTTCATGGTTTCTTGCACTGGGGCCCTGAAGGTTCTAGTTACACCTCTGACCGAGGGCAACAGTGAAAGTCAATAAATGGCCTCATTTGTGGCAGCCCATAGCAAAAAAAAAAAAGCCATGTCACCCAGCACTGGTCTGAATTGAGCCATTTGGCACAACATATCCTTTCCCTAAAGTCAGGAGAGGCTTAGCGAACCTCCGGAATATGAGTTGATCGCCTCCTTTTAGCTCCTTCTGTGTAGCATTGTTTAGAGTAACAGTTATAATCCATATAAAATGATTTACATAGCCCAAAGCACTATGCTGTTTATAGAACTGCAAGTAAAGCTTGACCTTCCGCTGCGAACACCACACCGGGGTGGACATGTGCTGCCCATTCTTGGGTTAGAGGGACATTTGCTGGATTCTTCCATCCAAGCGCACATTAGCAGGTTGCTTGCATAGCAGGCGCAGCTGTTGCGGTAGTCTGTTGCTATTTAGGACAGCCATAGCTGGTTTAGCTCATTGTTTTAGGAGCGACGCATCACACAGACATGAAATCCTCCGCCTTCAACAGCAGATCTGAAACCTGAACTCTGCTCCTCGCCATCTGTAAGTAAGACATGTGTAAGGATGGCCCTGGACTATAAAAGCAAGTGATGAGATAGACTCAAGCAGTGCTTGTGACAACCCGGCCGTGGGGAGGTTAACTAGAAAGTGATAATGAGCACTTCTGAGTGTCATAGCACCGGATATTGTGACACGCTGGAAAATCTCTGCAAGATTCATCGAGTGTTCCCATTTCTATAGAGGAAAGGGAATAAATGTTGCACCCTGCATTTCCTGCATTGGTCCTTTCAGGGCTTTTTTTCTCAGAGAATAGGTGAAGGAACTGCCCCCTTCTGCGTCCCTCCTTGTCTCCGCCCCCCGCCCTCCTCTAAGCAAAGTCCCTTGGTTCCTACCCACCTCCCAGTACTTCCCCAAGTATCATTTTGTGGTGCTAAATAATTTGTATGGGATTTGTTCTTGTCCAATAACAAAAAAAGCAGTAAAATAGATCCCCTGGAGCCAGCAACAATAGTTCTCCCCCAGCATTAATAGACCCCACCCCAGCAACAATAGATCCCTCACACAACAATTGACTCCCCCAGCAACAATGGACCTCACCCCAGCAACAACAGACCCCCCCCAGCAACAATAGACCCCACCCAGCAACACAAGCCCCCCCCCCCCACACACACACACACAGAAACAATGGACCACCCCCAACAACATTAGATCCCCCCAGCAGCAACAAAAGATCTCCCAGCAGCCAGCTTTAATAGACCCTCAGGAAGCCAGCAACAATAGACCTCTCCCTCAACAGTAGATTCCTACCAGCAACATAAGACTGCCCAGAAACAATATACCCCCCACTAGCAACAATAGACCTTTACACAAAAACAGATCCTCATCAGTGACAATAGATCTCCCCAGCATCCAGCATCAATAGCAGCTCCAGCACACCCCTTGCTATTACATACATTCAGTGCTAGAGGTGCCGGAACTGCGTTCCCCCACGTTCCTTCCTGCTGGAAAAAAGCCCTGGGACCTTTGGGCAGAATTGTTGGACCTCTGCAGTGGCAATTTATGGAAGGACAGATAAAGCTCTCACTGCCTCTAAAGAAAGGTTTCTCAACTAGGGTTCCATATAAGCCTAGGGTTCCTCCAGAGGTTGCTAGGGGTTGATTGAGCAATGAGCAATTTCTGCCACAAGTGTAAGGAGAATTCTTCCCACTGACCATCACACTAATGTATCGTGAGTTGTTGATATATTCATTTTTAGCAGGGGTTTCCTGAGACCGAAGAAACCCACCCTTCCTGCCCCATAGGACCATCTTCCCAAAGTCTCAAGGAACTATAGAACTCTAAAGTTGGGATCGATTGATATGGTTTTTTCAGGGCTGATACCGATATTTTGGTCACAACGTATCAGTATTTGCCGATATTGGTCGATATTTTGTACATTTAAGGTTTTGAAAAATAAAGACAATTATTTACACAAATCTGGTACTGAACATGTTAATTTTTGTTTAATGCTTAATGGCTGGCTTGCTGGCACCCTGTGGTGGGTGGCTGGCTGGCTGGCACCCTGTGGTGGATGGCTGGCTGGCTGGCACCCTGTGGTGGATGGCTGGCTGGCTGGCACCCTGTGGTGGATGGCTGGCTGGCTGGCTGGCACCCTGTGGTGGGTGGCTGGCTGTCTGGCACCCTGTGGTGGGTGGCTGGCTGGCTGGCTGTCTGGCACCCTGTGGTGGGTGGCTGGCTGGCTGGCACCCTGTGGTGGGTGACTGGCTTGCTGGCACCCTGTGGTGGCTGGCTGTCTGGCACCCTGTGGTAGGTGGCTGGCTTGCTGGCACCCTGTGGTGGATGGCTGGCTGGCACCCTGTGGTGGGTGGGTGACTGGCACAGGGGATGTGGGTGGCTGGTTGGTACATGGCCTGTGGGTGGCTGGCTGGCTGGTATAGTGCCTGTTGCTGGCAAGTACAGGGCCTGTGGCTTGCTGGCTGGCTCGCTGGTACAGTGCCTGTGGCTGGCTGGCTGGTACAGTGTCTGTGGCTGGCTGGCTGGTACAGGGCCTGTGGCTGGCTGGCTGGTACAGGGTCTGTGGATGAGGGTGGCTGGCTGGCACCGGGCTGCTGTGGGTGGGTGTATGACTGTGATACACTCCTGCAAGACTAGTCCTGACTCCAGACGAGGCTGCCCAAGGCGAGGGAGGCGGCCTAAGAAGGCAGAATGACATCACAAAAATATCGGCAATATTGGCCAGTTCCGGGGCCGATACCGATATATCGGGGAAAGTGCATATCGGCCCTCGATATATTGGCCTTGCCGATAATAAGTCTATCCCTAGTCTAAAGGGATTGACTGTGCAGGCATGGTGAGTGGCAAGAAGATCCTGTCTGAGAGATGTTGGCAGGCCGTGGATGTGAGGTTCAGGTAGGTATGCATCTGCTCATGGGAAGAATGCGCCTGACGTCTGTGGTTATAAGGAAGAAGCTCCCTTACAGATACCTAAAAGATCATTGGTGTCATTGGTTACT
Organism: Pelophylax lessonae; assembly: GCF_965119305.1. Taxonomy (NCBI): domain Eukaryota; kingdom Metazoa; phylum Chordata; class Amphibia; order Anura; family Ranidae; genus Pelophylax; species Pelophylax lessonae. Next base: position 237,095,746 of record NC_138777.1, on the reverse strand, counting down.
TATCTAAGAGGCAGAATTTAGCTCATTACTCAAGGAATTTACTAAAGGCAAATTGGCTATGCACTCGGCAAGTGAAGTTGCTCCGGGGCTTAGTAAATGAAGTCAAGCTTCACTTTTCAAATAGTACCCAATCACATGCAAGGAAAATGAAAAAAAAAAAACAAAAACAAAACAAAAACAGCATTTTTGTTTATGTATAATTGGATGATGGAAGTCAGCAGAGCTTCCCCTCATTTACTAAACTCTGGAGCAACCGTGCTTGCTGTGCACAGTCTATTTGCCTTGAGTAAATCCACCCCTTGTGTGTAAGTGTACTTTAAGCTATCAACACATTAGATGACAGCCAACTGCCCCCCCCCTTTTTTTTTGGCCTGGTCAAGCGATGATCTTGCAACTGTGGTGGCAGAAGACACCGGCTGGCTGTCTTCTCTGTAACTGGTTTAAAAACTTCATCCAATTTCTACTGTTGGAGAGTTTGACCTCTTTCTTGTCCCCTCTCCATAGGCATAAACAGGACTGGAGTAGGCCTTTTCTTCCCCCTCCATAGGCCTCTTCTCCTCTCTCTATAGGCCTCTTCTCCCCCCTCCATAGGCCTCTTCTCCTCTCTACATAGGCCTCTTCTTCCCTCTCCATAGGCCTCTTCTCCCCCCTCTATAGTCCTTTTTTCCCCTCTCCATAGGCCTCTTCTCCCCCTTCTATAGGCCTCTTCTGCCCGCTCCATAGGCCTCTTCTCCCCCCTCCATAGGCCTCTTCTCCCCTCTCCATAGGCCTCTTCTCCCCCCTTTATAGGCCTCTTTTCCCCTCTCCATAGGCCTCTTCTCCCCCCTTTATAGGCCTCTTCTCCCTGCTCCATAGGCCTCTTCTCCCCCCTCTATAGGCCTCTTCTCCCCCCTCCATAGGCCTCTTCTCCCCTCTCCATAGGCCTCTTCTCCCCCCTCCATAGGCCTCTTCTCCCCCCTCTATAGGCCTCTTCTCCCCCCTCCATAGGCCTCTTCTCCCCTCTCCATAGGCCTCTTCTCCCCCCTCCATAGGCCTCTTCTCCCCTCTCCATAGGCCTCTTCTCCCCCCTCCATAGGCCTCTTCTCCCCTCTCCATAGGCCTCTTCTCCCCCCTCCATAGGCCTCTTCTCCCCCCTCCATAGGCCTCTTCTCCCCCCTCCATAGGCCTCTTCTCCCCCTCCATAGGCCTCTTCTCCCCTCTCCATAGGCCTCTTCTCCCCCCTCCATAGGCCTCTTCTCCCCTCTCCATAGGCCTCTTCTCCCCCCTCCATAGGCCTCCTCTCCCCCCTCTATAGGCCTCTTCTCCCCCCTCCATAGGCCTCTTCTCCCCTCTCCATAGGCCTCTTCTCCCCCCTCCATAGGCCTCTTTTCCCCTCTCCATAGGCCTCTTCTCCCCCCCTCCATAGGCCTCTTCTCCCCTCTCCATAGGCCTCTTCTCCCCTCTCCAAAGGCCTCTTCTCCCCCCTCTATAGGTCTCCTCTCCCCCCCTCCATAGGCCTCTTTTCCCCTCTCCATAGGCCTCTTCTCCCCCCTCCATAGGCCTCTTTTCCCCTCTCCATAGGCCTCTTCTCCCCCCTCCATAGGCCTCTTTTCCCCTCTCCATAGGCCTCTTCTCCCCTCTCCATAGGCCTCTCCTCCCCCATCCATAGGCCTCGTCACCCTTTTCCATAAAAAGAAACATTCATTTTTGCAACAGCCAGTACCCATTGGTGGCTGTTGGCAATTCCACAGTGTCTATGGCCACCCTTTAGGCTGCCAGTGAATTTCCAGATCTCTCACCAAGAACAACAAATGGTGAGAAACCAAACCTGTGATTTCCTTTGGCAATTTGGACCCGCTGACCACGTCACAGCAGCGTAAGAGCTCTAGAACATTTGCCAATGTAATTTGTACACTTCTATGTTTATTTTATATGAGTTGTTAATAACTATGTGGTCACTGGGAATGAATGAGATTAGGAATTATCATTTTCCCTAAATTTTAGCAAAAATTAGAAGATTGCAGCAAAGGTTCGTCATTTTGTTGTGCATTGGAGTCAATGGGGACGGTGAAATTAGGTTAGGGATTGGTGTTTTTTTGAAGTGTCCAGCTCTGTACGGGAGGCAACGGCTGTCACAAAGGCAGCAATGTCACCAAATACCGAAATCACGACAGCAAAGATCAACCTTCTTACATTATCAAAAGATAGAGATGATGTGATTATCTCTTGTTCCTAGAGGTTACAATCAGGATAATTCACTCTCCCTGGCTGGCTCTCTCCCTCTCCCGACATCCCCGGTACCCCCTCCTCTTTCCCTCACTGCCCCCTCTGGATCTATAGATATCACGGTGCCCTCCCTTGCCTTCTCTACGCACACCTCTAACGCTCTTGGTATAGTGAACAGATGGCAGGCGACAGACGCTGCTGAGGTGTAATGCGATTAGAGCGAGCTCATTTCAATCGCTGGCTTCCTCCTGCGCCTGCCACCTCCCCTCCCTCTGCCACCAAACCTTCTCGCACCTGCTATGTGTCTCCGGGTTTCTGCCCCATGCCAGGGCAGGCGTTCGGCGGAAAGAAACGCAACTTTATTCTAAATAAGCAACGTCACGTATTTGCAGCATGGGGAAAATGTAAATTAATTCAATGGGGGGGGGGGGGGGGGCTCATATCTTCAAAAGCTTGATTTGTATATGGAAGCAGGCAGAGCTTCGTGTAATACAAATACGAGAAAAGTAAGAGTCGCTGTTCTTTGATTTAATTCCTACTGTAAAAAAAGAGCGCCAACCATTGAAATGGCCATTGCCACCGCCGGAGAAGACTGAAAGGGAAAATATTGTACATTTTTATTTTTTGTTAATTACTGGGCCTCCAGAAATTCTTTTTTTTTTTTACACAAATAGAGCTTTCTTTTGGTGGTAATTGATCACCACTGGATTTTATATTTCCTATATAAATAAAATAAAACCGAATGCTTTGAAAAAATATATATATATATATTTTCTATATTCTGTTATAAAACATATCCTATAAAATCAACTTTGTTAACCACTTAAGCCCCAGAGGATTTGGCTGCTAAAAGACCAGGGGGTATTTTGCGATTCGGCGCTGCGTGACTTTAACGGACAATTGCGCGGTCGTGCGACGCTGTACCCAAACTAATTTGACGTCCTTTTTTTCCCACAAACAGAGCTTTCTTTTGGTGGTATTTGATCACCTCTGCGATTTTTTGATCATGCGCTATAAACAAAAAAAGAGCGTAAATTTTGCAAAAATAACAATATTTTTCACATTTTTTTATATGAAATTCCCCCCCCAAAAAAATGTAAAAATCAAAATTTTTTAACATTTTGGCCAATTTGTTTTATGCTACATGTGTTTGGTAAAAAAAAATCGCAAAAAGCGTATTTTGATTGGTTTGCGCAAAAGTTATCGCATTTACTAACAAAGGGAAAGATTTTGTCATTTTTGTTGGTTTTTTTTTTAACGCGTAATGGCGGCGATCTGCGATTTTTTTTTTGCGGTACTGTGACATTGCGGCGGACAGATCAGACCCTTGACTGACATTTTTGACACTTTTGGGGTTACCAGTGACATTTCTACAGTAATCAGTGCTATATATATGCACTGTTACTGTAAAATTACACTGGCAGTGAAGGGGTTAACTTTTTTTTTTAGAGGGAGGGGCTATGTGTGTCCCTAGGGGTGTGATTCTAACTGTGATTGGCTGTGGCTTCAGATGTATGAACAGTGATCAACGGTTCTACATAGTAGAACCGTATGATCATCATTCATACACCGGGGAGAATGACAGGCGGCTTGTTTACACTAGCCACCTGACTTTCTCCCTCTCCCCCGACGATCGCCGAGTGACCGGCGGACATCGGGTCCGCCGGTCACACGCGCGGGGGGGTCCGTGACCACTCGGGAGCGGGAGCGTGCCTCCGGGGGCGCGCGCTCGCTCCCTAGACCCTCACAGGCTAGCGACGTAGACCTACCTCACTCTGCCTGTGAGGGGCTGACCGCCGCAGTAAATAGTCGTGCGGCGGTCGGCAAGTGGTTAATACATTTAGACCAAAATGTATTTTGCTACATGTCTTTGGTAAAATAAAAAAAAATAAAAAAATCCCAATAAGTGTGTATTGATTGGTTTGTGTGAAAATGATAGTGTCTGCAAACTATGGGATATATATTTGAAAATTGATCAATCCTCATATTTGCCTTTTGTTTCACTTGACCCCCCTTCTAGATTGTAAGCTCTAACGAGCAGGGCCCTCTATTTCCTCCTGTATTGGATTGGATTGTAACTGTATTGTCTTCCCTCACATTGTAAAGCGCTGCGCAAACTGTCGGCGCTATATAAATCCTGTATAATAATAATAATACGGGCCGGTACTGACAGCCAATCTCATTACTTGATTCCCTAAAATGCCAGGACAGTACAAATATCCCTAAAATTACCCTCTTTTTGGAAACTAGATGGTGGCATTTAGTAAGAGGCATAGCGAGTTTCTTGAAGTTGTAACTTTTGTCACAATTTTTTGGAACAAAAATTAAAATAATTATAAAAAATTAGTTTTTTTCAATTTTATTTTAACCACTTGCCGACCAGCCGCCGCCTAAATACGGGTCGGCAGGTTCCTGCGAATCGCCGTACCTGTACGGTGGTTCGCGGGAGCGATCCTGGGGGCACGCGTGCTCCCATTCGCCAGCGGGGAAGCTGAGACGCGAGGACAGCGGCCGCGAATGCTGCTGGGCACCAGCGAACACTCAATATGTAGAGAGAACGGCGGTCTGCTGTTGTAAACACAGCAGACCGTTGTTCTCTCAGGAATCAACACAGACCTCCTGTGTTCCTCCTATTTAGGAACACAGGTCCCTGTGATGATTCCATAAGCCCATCCCCCACACAGTTAGAAAGCACCTCCTATGCATACATTTAACCATTTAATCACCCCGTGGTGTGGACTGACTCTCTGTCAGTGAGATTGTCGGTCGGTGAGGGCGGCAAGGCAAGGCAGCATATGCCAGCCCAGCAAGCAGCAGTCAGAGGAGCCATTACATTTGAAAATATGTGGTGTTCATGGCTCTCTCAGCCAAAAAGGTTCCTGACCCCTGTACTAGTCCATAGCCCTATGGAATGTGGAGCAAAGCATTTTCTCATATCAAGACAATTGAAGCGGTGAAGTTCAAGTAGCCTCAAAAAGACCGTAATTGAACATTGGGGGCCCTAATTAACAGCAGCGGATGGGTCCTCAAGCCATCTAGACCATGCCTTTTTATTTTGCTACCCCTATCTTCATCCGTATCATTGTATAGGGGAAGTTTCAAGTTAACTAAATGTTTCCAGAAGGCAAGTGGAGTGGGGGGGGGGGGTCTTCTTCCAATGCATGATGTATAGCCTCCTAACGTAAAAGAGCAGCAGACCTAGGAGTGTCCATTCATCCACAGTGGGAGCCAATTCTCCGACTAGGCTCAACAATCCAACAAAATTCTTGGCCATAATGTGTAAGTTTAGCTAGAGCAGGGGTCTCCAAACTCTCTAAACAATGGGCCAGTTTACTGTCCTTCAAACTTTAGGGGGGCCAGTCTAGGGCCAGTGGGAGTAGAAAATGTCCTGGCGTCCAGTGGGAGTAAACAAAGCCCTGTCTTTGGTGTCAGTGGGAGGACTAAAGCACAATCGTTGGTGTCAGTTAAAGGAATAGTGCCTCGTTGTTGGTGTAAATTAAAGAAATTCTGCTCCATCGTGGATGTCAGTGGGAGAAATAGTGTCCCATTGTTGATGGTTGGAATAGTGAACCATTGTTGGCCTTCAGTGGACAGAATTATGCCCCATCATTTGTATCAATGGAAGAAACTTTGCCCCTTCGTTGGCGTCAATGGAAGATATGATGCCCCATAGCTGGCGTCAATGGATGGAATTATGCCCCATCGTTGGTGTCAATGGAAGGAATAGTGCCCCATCATTGGCGTCAATGGAAGAAATTATGAACCATCGTTGATGTCAATGGCAGAAATTGTAGAATGTGTGAAAAAAATCAGGTGCGCTACCCTAATGCTTGCGTGCAACATACAAAAATTATGCAACTGAATGAACCATTAATACAATAAAAAATGGTGGATAACGTTTACAAATCGTGCTAACAAAATAGTCCACAATGTGACTAGTGATACACCAATGTGCAATAAACGTCCATCTTATAAGTCCATAGGTAAGGTGCAATTATGGTGACATCAACTTCAAGCTTGGGAAGATGTGAACTGTGATTGGAAGGTGCAAAGTCCCACCACCAGCTTAGCCTCTTACCAGAAGTTAAACGTTAAGGGCATGTGTAAATATGACCGCTCCAGGGGTCATGCAGCAAGGTGGAGGAATTCCCAAAAATACAGAAGGCACTCTAACACACTCGTGCTCCCTAGACTCTTACCGGACAAAAGCCAAACAAGAAGCCTGGTATTATGGTGATGAGTGATCCTGCCGGGAGTAACTGGACTCTAGGATGGCTGCTGTAGTTGCTTGTGTCTAAGAGGAACAGACCCAGTCAGAAAGCCTGACGGTAGAAGATCCTGCCACAGGTGACTAGACTCTGATTGGCTGCTGTACCTTCTTGTGTCTAGTTGACCTCGATATTAGGGGACACAACAGAGGGGACCGCCATAGTGCATTACCAACAGTTTGATTTTATTAAAAACAAAATGATTGCACTTACAGTTGTGAAGACAATACAAGCGAGTTCCCTCAGGGTGGAGCTGTATGGCGGGGTCCGCCTGCAGTGCGGACCGCTGCCTGGTCTAGATGTGATGACGCGGCGCCTCCTCACTGACGCGTTTCTCCCGATAGGGCATCCACCTGGCTGCATGACCCCTGGAGCGGTCATATTTACACATGCCCTTAACGTTTAACTTCTGGTAAGAGGCTAAGCTGGTGGTGGGACTTTGCACCTTCCAATCACAGTTCACATCTTCCCAAGCTTGAAGTTGATGTCACCATAATTGCACCTTACCTATGGACTTATAAGATGGACGTTTATTGCACATTGGTGTATCACTAGTCACATTGTGGACTATTTTGTTAGCACGATTTGTAAACGTTATCCACCATTTTTTATTGTATTAACGGTTCATTCAGTTGCATCATTTTTGTATGTTGCACGCAAGCATTAGGGTAGCGCACCTGATTTTTTTCACACATTCTACAATACACACTCTAAGGTAGCAGCACACCCCTATTTCGAATCAGCGCACTTTCCTACCCAACACAATGGCAGGAATTGTGCCTCACCAATGGTGTCAATGGAGAGAATTATGCCTCATTGTTGGTGTCAATGGAAGGAATATTGCCCCACCATTGGCATCAATGGAAGAAATTATGCCACATTGTTGGTGTCAATGGACGGAGTTGTGCCCCATCGTTGGTGTCAATGGATGGAATTATGCCCCATTGTTGGTGTCAATGGAAGGAATAGTGCCCCATCATTGGTGTCAATAGAAGGAATAGTGCCTAATCGTTGGCATTAATTGAAGGAATTATGCCCCATCATTGGTATCAATAGAAGGAATTATACCCCATCGTTGGTCTCAGTGGAAGGAATAGTGCCCAAACGTTGGCATCAATGGAAGAAATGATGCCACATCGTTGGTGTCAATGGACAGAGTTGTGCCCCATCATTGGCACCAATGGATGGAATTAAGCCCCACCATTGGTGTCAGTGGGAGGAAATGTGGTCCATTGTTGGTGTCAGTGGGAAGAATTGTGCCTTTTTGATGGTGTCAGTGGGATGAACAGTGCCCCATTGTTGGTGTCAGCAATAGGAATTATGCCCCATTGTTGGAGCCATTGGATGGAAAAGTGCTGAATAAAGGCAAGCAAAGGGCCACATGTGGCCCCTGGCCTGCAGTTTGGAGACCGCTGAGCTAGAGAATGAAAGGGAAAATCTAAATTTATTCCTATAAGATTATACTGATATTTCTTACTTAAGACATTTCAATAAATAAGACCCACTTTCCTTTAGGGCAGTTTATTATATGTAAGGCCTTGTACAGCCTTGATGTCATACAGAGGACAGACAATGGAGCAGTATGGACCAAAGGCCCAAATAAGAGGACATTCATTATTCAGACAAGTGCTCCATTTTGTATGTAAGGCTAGACACCAGCCATAGGTCATAGGTCCCACCTGTTCCTGTCTGTGCCTCCGCGGACAACCTCTAAAGCCTTTGAAAGGCCCCTTCTGTCCTCGCCTGATTGTCTAAGGACTTTAATCCTCCATCTTGCTCTGCCGCTGGTTTTTCTGGACCCTGGAGCACTAACGCTGCTGTGAGAAAGTGACCTTTTTTCTCCGCCAACACTTAAATAACATCCAGAACTTAAAAAAAAGGAAGCGGCATTTTCTCCTAATAAACCTCCCGCATTCCCAGAGGCAGGTCAGGTGGGGCGGTAATGTTTTTTGGTTCAGGGAGGGAGCCGGGGGAGAAGCGGGGTCATCAATAGCCAAAGTCTTGATGAAAATAAAATATGCTCCAAAGGACATTACAGAGGAGTAAATAAAAGAGATAAAAAAATGGAAATTTCAAGCTCGCTGCGTCTCTTCTGATAAAGGGAATAAGACGGGGAAGGGAATAATGCGTGTTGAGAAGGGTTACCATCACTTTAAGAGCCAGCCAGGGCTGCACGCCGCTGATAACATAGAGGATGACGCCTGTTTGAGCGAGATAACGGAAATCCTAGCATGTGCTATCCCCAATCCAAGTCTGCAAGGCCCAGCCACGCAGCCTGACAAAGTGCCATTTAAGATAGAATAAATACAAGCGTCTGAGACCGTTACTAGCACCTTATTAATCTGCTGCTCACCATTTAAAATGTTGTTAAAAATACAGAGTTTAGCAGACACAAGCTGAATGGTTTCGGGATCCATCACAAGCTGCCTGTGTGTCCCCATTGTCTCCGGCAATTTCTGTCTCTTAACCCTTCCAAGGGCAGACCCATACAGAGCAATGGGCTTTTTTAAAGGGGTAATTCGCCGTGTTTCCAAGTAATACCAAGTGCTAAAAACGCCACTTTTTCATGCCTGTGTTACATTATATCCCTGGTGCCCACCTTGCAGTCTTGGGGGGGGGGGGGGGGGTGCAAGCAGCCATTTGGCACTTTTTGTGCAACCCTTAGGGGGGGGGGGGCTGAAGACACTGATCTGTATTTCCCTAATGCCTTGTTTCTCTACTGCCCAGTCTAGGACCATCTCCTGTATCATGTCTGCAGTCTCTGACCATCTCCTGTATCATGTCTGCAGTCTCTGACCATCTCCTGTATCATGTCTGCAGTCTCTGACCATCTCCTGTATCATGTCTGAAGTCACTGACCATCTACTGTATCATGTCTGCAGTCTCTGACCATCTCCTGTATCATGTCTGCAGTCTCTGACCATCTCCTGTATCATGTCTGAAGTCACTGACCATCTCCTGTATCATGTCTGCAGTCTCTGACCATCTCCTGTATCATGTCTGCAGTCTCTGACCATCTACTGTATCATGTCTGCAGTCTCTGACCATCTCCTGTATCATGTCTGCAGTCTCTGACCATCTCCTGTATCATGTCTGAAGTCACTGACCATCTACTGTATCATGTCTGCAGTCTCTGGCCATCTCCTGTATCATGTCTGCAGTCTCTGGCCATCTCCTGTATCATGTCTGCAATCTCTGACCATCTCCTGTATCATGTCTGCAGTCTCTGACCATCTCCTGTATCATGTCTGCAGTCTCTGACCATCTCCTGTATCATGTCTGCAGTCTCTGGCCATCTCCTGTATCATGTCCGCAGTCTCTGGCCATCTCCTGTATCATGTCTTCCAGTGCTCTAAGTGGCCCAAAAGAGGTGCCGGTACTCTATTATAGCCTATAAATCTTGTCGCCCCCGCCCCACATCAGGGTCCCCACAGAGCACACCCACTGGCCTAGGCTGGGAGTCCGGAGCAGGGGGACTCACTGGTGGTGACTGGTCTGGCTCTGGAGTGGAAAATATTCTTGGGGGGGGGGCAATTGAGGTCGCAGATGTCCAAAATGAGTGTACTGGTACTGGAGGTGGCGGTATGCTCAAGAGCCATATTTGGAAGTGGCGGTACTGAGTACCAGTGCATACCGGCCCACTTAAAGCACTGATGTCTGCAGTCTCTGACCATCTCCTGTATCATGTCCGCTGTCTCTGACCAGCTCCTGTATCATGTCTGCAGTCTCTGACCATCTCGTTTCATGTCTGCAGTCTCTGACCATCTTTTGTATCATGTCTGCAGTCTCTGACCATCTCCTGTATCATGTCTGCAGTCTCTGACCATCTCCTGTATCATGTCTGCAGTCTCTGACCATCTCCTATATCATGTCTGCAGTCTCTGACCATCTCCTGTATCATGTCTGCAGTCTCTGACCACCTCTTGTATCATGTCTGCAGTCTCTGACCATCTCTTGTTTCATGTCTGCAGTCTCTGACCATCTCCTGTATCATGTCCGCTGTCTCTGACCATCTCCTGTATCATGTCCGCTGTCTCTGGCCATCTCCTGTATCATGTCTGAAGTCACTGACCATCTCCTGTATCATGTCTGAAGTCACTGACCATCTACTGTATCATGTCTGCAGTCTCTGACCATCTCCTGTATCATGTCTGCAGTCTCTGACCATCTCCTGTATCATGTCTGCAGTCTCTGACCATCTCCTGTATCATGTCTGCAGTCTCTGACCATCTCCTGTATCATGTCTGCAGTCTCTGGCCATCTCCTGTATCATGTCTTCCAGTGCTCTAAGTGGCCCAAAAGAGGTGCCGGTACTCTATTATAGCCTATAAATCTTGTCGCCCCCGCCCCACATCAGGGTCCCCACAGAGCACCCCCCCTGGCCTGGGCTGGGACTCCGGAGCAGGGGGACTCACTGGTGGTGACTAGTCTGGCTCTGGAGTGGAAAATATTCTTGGGGGGGGGGGGCAATTGAGGTCGCAGATGTCTAAAATGAGTGTACTGGTACTGGAGGTGGCGGTATGCTCAAGAGCCATATTTGTAAGTGGCGGTACTGAGTACCAGTGCATACCGGCCCACTTAAAGCACTGATGTCCGCTGTCTCTGACCATCTCCTGTATCATGTCTGCAGTCTCTGACCATCTCGTTTCATGTCTGCAGTCTCTGACCATCTTTTGTATCATGTCTGCAGTCTCTGACCATCTCCTGTATCATGTCTGCAGTCTCTGACCATCTCCTGTATCATGTCTGCAGTCTCTGACCATCTCCTGTATCATGTCTGCAGTCTCTGACCATCTCGTTTCATGTCTGCAGTCTCTGACCATCTTTTGTATCATGTCTGCAGTCTCTGACCATCTCCTGTATCATGTCTGCAGTCTCTGACCATCTCCTGTATCATGTCTGCAGTCTCTGACCATCTCTTGTATCATGTCTGCAGTCTCTGACCATCTCGTTTCATGTCTGCAGTCTCTGACCATCTCCTGTATCATGTCTGCAGTCTCTGACCATCTCCTGTATCATGTCCGCTGTCTCTGACCATCTCCTGTATCATGTCTGCAGTCTCTGACCATCTCGTTTCATGTCTGCAGTCTCTGACCATCTCCTGTATCATGTCTGCAGTCTCTGACCATTTCCTGTATCATGTCTGCAGTCTCTGACCATCTCTTGTATCATGTCTGCAGTCTCTGATCATTTCCTGTATCATGTCTGCAGTCTCTGACCATCTCTTGTTTCATGTCTGCAGTCTCTGACCATCTCCTGTATCATGTCCGCTGTCTCTGACCATCTCCTGTATCATGTCCGCTGTCTCTGACCATCTCCTGTATCATGTCTGCAGTCTCTGACCATCTCGTTTCATGTCTGCAGTCTCTGACCATCTCCTGTATCAGGTCCGCTGTCTCTGACCATCTCCTGTATCATGTCCGCTGTCTCTGACCATCTCCTATATCATGTCTGCAGTCTCTTACCATCTTTTGTTTCATGTCTGCAGTCTTTGACCATCTCTTATATCATGTCCGCTGTCTCTGACCATCTCTTGTATCATGCCTGCAGTCTCTGACCATCTTTTGGTTCCCCATCCTCACCGCTCTGAGAGTAAAGAACCCCCTACACAGTTTAACAACTTCTTTACCAACTTCATTGAGTGGCCGCGTGTCTTCATGAGTGACCTGAGACTAAACAGTTTTCTCCCTATGCTAGAATCACCATTAAGATATTTGTATATCGCCATCATATCTTCTCTAAAGTGTCTCTTCTCCAGGGGGAGTAAGTTTAATGCTTGTAGTCATTGAGTCACTAAGATCCTCCAGTCCCTTCATTAGCTTTGTTGCCCTTCTCTGGACTCTCTCCAGTTCCAGCACATCCTTCCTGAGGACCGGTGATGAGAAATGGACGGCATACTCCAGATGCGGCCGGACCAGAATCTTGTAAAGTGGTGACATTTTCTCTTGAGTAAATCCTGTTTTAAATGCATGCTAGAAGTCTGCTTGCTGCAGATTGGCATTGCATGTTATTGATGTGATCTACTAGGACCCAGAGATCCTTTTCCATCCTGGATTCCCCCAGAGGTTCTCAGACTAGCCAGTAACTTGCATTCATATATTTAGCCCCAGGTGCATTCATTTACAAATTTCACATCATTCATTGCAAGTCTTTCCATAGCTATAAAATTCAGCTGCAGTGCAGATTTACTGCTGTCATGTGAGAGATAACATAATGAGCAGTCTGTCTCTGAACCCTCACCATGAAGGCAAGTGGGACTTTGCTTCCATCCCTTTGGAATTTGGAAATGTTAAGCATCCAAATCTTGATGTATTTTATGGCACTTGATGATAGTCACCACCTTATCGGCCACTGGCACTTTTCTATGGTCACCACCTTACTGGCCTCTGGCACTTGACAATGGTGACCACTTTACCAGCCACTGGCACTTGACGATGGTCATCTCCTTACCAGCCACCGGCACTTGTCCATGGTCACCACCTTACTGGCCACTGGCACTTGATGATGGTCACCACCTTACCAGCCACCAGCACTTGTCCATGGTCACCACCTTACTGGCCACTGGCACTTGATGATGGTCACCACCTTACCCGCCACTGGCACTTGATGATGGTCACCACCTTACCAGCTACTGGCACTTGAAGATGCTCACTACCTTACCTGCCACTGATATTTGACGATGGTCACCACCTTACTGACCACTGCCACTTGACGATGGTCACCACCTTACCAGCCTCTGGCACTTGACGATAGTGATCACCTTACCAGCCACCGGCACTTGTCCATGGTCACCACCTTACGGGCCACTGCCACTTGACGATGGTCACCACCTTACCAGCCTCTGGCACTTGACGATAGTGATCACCTTACCAGCCACCGGCACTTGTCCATGGTCACCACCTTACTGGCCACTGCCACTTGGCGATGGTCACCACCTTACCAGCCTCTGGCATTTGATGATAGTGATCACCTTACCAGCCACTTGCACTTGTCGATGGTCACCACCTTACCAGCTACTGGCACTTGAAGATGCTCACCACCTTACCTGCCACTACCACTTGACAATGGTCACCACCTTACTGGCTACTGCCACTTGACGATGGTCACCACCTTACCAGCTACTGGCACTTGACGATAGTGATCACCATACCAGCCACCGGCACTTGTCCATGGTCACCACCTTATTGGCCACTGGCACTTGACGATGGTCACCACCTTACCAGCCACTGGCATTTGAAAATGCTCACCACCTTACCTACCACTACCGCTTGACGATGGTCCCCACCTTACCAGCCTCTGGCATTTGATGATAGTGATCACCTTACCAGCCACTGGCACTTGTCGATGGTCACCACCTTACCCGCCACTGGCACTTGACAATGCTCACCACCTTACCAGCTACTGGCACTTGAAGATGCTCACCACCTTACCTGCCACTGGCACTTGACAGTGGTCACCACCCTACCGGCCACTGGTATTTGATGATGGTCACCACCTTACCGGCCACTGCCACCTGATGATGGTCTTCTTTTTATCGGCCACTGGCACTTGCAGATGGTGACCACCTTACTGGTCACTGCCATCTGATGAAGGTCTCCATTTTACCAGTCACTGACACCTGACAAATGGTCACCACTGGCATTTGAAAACGGTCTGATTTTTTTAAACTCTTTCACTTGCTGCGTGCTGTCCAAACCCTTAAAAACAGTAATCATTCTGCTGTATTTACCAGAAAACTTCCAATAAAAATGTATTGATAAAGAAAAGCGTGTTTACTGGAATGTACGCGTTTCATTGCTGTGCTGGAAAGGAGCCATATGCAATTATTTGCTGCTTTCATTATATTATGTTGTTTTATTTGTATTCTGTGGTGTGATAGCGTACCCATAAACATCATCTGAATGAATAAAAAAGGTAACAGCTGCAGGTTCTGAAATGTTTTCAGTGCCGCCATAAAGCACAGCAGTGCGGGTCACAGGAGCACACGCTTTATTCCACAATCAATTTGCTGTTTAAAATCTATCTATAGTCTAAATATTATACTCGTTCCCACATTGTATTTTGATTAATTCTAGCCTAATCCTATGATGAATGATCCTAAAGTTTGTAAATCCCGCACATTTTACTTCCTTTAACCACTTGCTGACCAGCCGTAGTCGGCAGGTTTCCGTGAATCGTTGTACCTGTACTGTGGTTCGCAGGAGGAATCATGGGGGTGCGCACGCGCCGTCAAAGGCGCGCCGGCGCCCATTTGCCAGCGGGGAAGCCGATCCATGGGGCCGGTGGCTGCAATTGCCGCTGGGCACCCCTGATCGCTCCCCGTGTAGAAAGAATGACCGTTGTTCTCTCTGGAATCAATGCAGAGCTCCTGTGATCCTCCTATTTAGGAACACAGGTCCCTGTGTTGACTTCACAAGCCCATCCCCCCCACAGTTAGAAAACACCCCCTAAGCTCACATTTAACCCTTTGATCGCCCCTGGGTTAACCTCTTCCCTGCCAGTGTCATTAGTACAGTGACAGTGCATATTTTTAGCACTGATTACTATAGTAATGTCACTGGTCCCCCCAAAAGTGTAAAAAATGTCAGTTAGGGGTCCGATCTGTCCGCCACAATGTCGCAGTCCCACTTAAAATCGCTGATCGCCGCCATTACTATGAGAAAGTGCTGTGACCACAGATTTCCTTTAAAGGGTTATTCAATTTTCGTGGGAATGAAATAGCAAAGTAAAAAAAAAAATATCTATTATTTATTATATTATATTATCTAAAATTGCTACACAAATCATATTGTAATTGAATGTTATTAAAAATTTCCGTTCCTTTTCAATCTGCAGCTGCTGTCATTTTCTGAAAAATGCACTATGGCCACCTGGAGGCGCTCTGTACACAGATGGTATACAGAACAGCCCTCAGAAATCTAATTTCCTGCTTGTGTGATTGGCTCACCAATATTCCCAGTCTGCACTAAGATACAAGTCAGATTTCGGGCATCCCCTGCAACAAACATGTCATTTTTTTGGGGAGATACTCCCAATAGGAACACGTCTAAAGGGATGCAGACCCTGACACTTTCCTCATTAGAGCCCTGCAGGTGCAGCAGCTGATTAATAATTATAAAGTCACTCCTATTCACATTCACTGTGCACATGGACACAGAGAAACAAACAGCTATTCCTTCAGAATAACAAAAGGAGGAATCTGCAACAAAGTTTGTTACAATCCCTGCAATGTACAGAGATCACCCAGACAAGGGGGGGGGGGGTTAACGAAAGTGGAGTCATAGAGTCAAAGGTGTGCGCAGCCTATTGCATTAGGGCGTGCATCTCAAAGCTCAAACACACGTGCATGCGCACGTGTGTGTATGTATGTATATATATATATATATATATATATATATATATATATATACACAGTATCTCACAAAAGTAAGTACACCCCTCACATTTTTGTAAATATTTTATTCTATCTTTTCATGTGACAACATTGAAGAAATTACACTTTGCTACAATGTAAAGCTTATATAACAGTGTATATAATAGTGTGTGTATAAATATATATATACATATATATATATATATATTTATACACACACACACACACACACACTCCTATAAATAAATATAAAAACATTTTAGAATGTATTTAAACATGGACGGTGTGTAGTAGGGCAGAGGATTCTGTCAGCAGTTTTTAATTTGTATTATTATTTTTTACATTTTTTTTTTTTATTTTTTTTTTTATTATTTTTTAAAATTATTTTAGGAGCCCTGTCTGGGGGCTTTGGTGGAATATCAGCAGGGGAATCTGCACCACATAGGGTGATTAGGGTATGCCCAGGTACACCCGGCACACCCCCTGTGCACACCTATGAGTGGAGTTACTCTTTAATGGTTTCATCAAACTTTTGCATGCCTATTGTACTGCCCACAGTGCACTTTGAATGCATATTGCTGTGCTTGGTCATTCATTATCGATGGTACCCCAATATGCGTACAGGGAGTAAATAAAAGCAACCCATCTCCCTATCAGGGCCATCTTACCGAATGGGCATGCTGGGCAGTTGCCCGGGGGCCCCACTTGCCTGGGGGGTCCCACCTGCCCAGCGACCCAGCCAAGCATTAGTCCCGATTCCCGTGTGCATCCCACCACCGAACTTAGCAAGTGGCAAGCGCCTGTCGGCCATGCGCTGCTGTCAGGCCACTTCGGCCGTGGAGGGGGAGCCCACAACTGCAGGAATGTCTGTCCGCCTCCATGGGAACAGGCGCACACAGGACAGTCGAGTCTGACTCCCATCCGTGTGTGTGTTCACCGGACCCAGCCGCCCAACTTGGAAGCTGTCATTAGCCTGGCACTGCTGTACCAATAAATATCCCCTTATTGATAATTTACATTTTTATTCTCGTGGGTGATTGTGTAGGCGGGGGCCCCAGTGCACTGCATTGCCCGGGGCCCTTAAATGCTCTTAGGATGGCACTGCTCCCTATCATATGTAATAAAGAATGATGTAATAAAAAATGTAATAATGTAACAAATAATATATTCATGGCCTTGCAGTGTGTTGAGAAGAACTGGGACAGGTAGGTTTTTTGGCCCCTCGGCTCTTGCTGGGGGCCCCCTGAAAATAAATAGGCCTTGTGCATTACATGCATTACAACATGCACATAGGGTGGAATTGCACAAAATAAGTTTTAAATAAGTTATTCTACATAAAGCATTGGTCCGGGTCTATAGGTAGGCAGGCGGACGGCTGGGCGGCGTGGAATGACCCCGGTAAGGATCAGTGTGCACATAATCAATAATAAACACAGCAAGACAAACACACAGAACAGCAGGTGTGTAGGACGAGCGCGCAGCCTTACAGGGCTGGGAGGAAGGTGACATAAAGGAGGGGGTGGGGATCGGAGGGTTATATAGGGACAGAGTAGCTGCTATAAGGAGGAATGTATATACTGAGAGCAACGGACGATTGTTCACAGAGAGAAAGAAAAAATGTCTATTAAAAGGAGAACACCCACTTATTCCATACTGACCAGGAAAAAACACAAAACTTTTACCATGCATACTTTACATTGTGCCATTATTAACGTAAACTAAAAAGTTATCATAATATTTTCATGTAAGTCATTTTATTTATTATCCATATTTGTATTGTTGAAATACATAGACCAGTGAGGGTTACTTTACTTGATATTGAGGGCCAGATATCAGCAAAGGGCCGAACGGAAAAGTGGCAGAGACTGCAGACATGCAACAGGAGATGGTCAGAGACTAAGAGCATGCTACAAGAGATGGATATAGACTAGGGAAAAGCTAAAAGACATGATCAGAGGCTACAGCATACTACAGTAGATGGTCAGAGACTACAGACATGCAAGAGTGGATGGACAGAGAATATAGGCATGCCACAAGGGATGGTCAGAGACTACAGGCATGATACAAGAGATGTTCAGAGACTGCAGACATGATACAAGAGATGGACAGAGACTGCGGACATGATACAGGAGATGGTCAAAGACTGTAGACATGATACAGGAGATGGTCAGAGACTGCAGACATGATACAGGAGATGGTCAGAGACTGCAGACATGATACAAGAGATGGTCAGAGACTGCAGACATGATTTAGTAGATGGTCAGAAACTGAAAACATGATACAGGAGATGGTCAGAGACTGCAGACATGATACAGGAGAGGGTCAGAGACCGCAGACATGATAAAAGAGATGGTCAGAGACTGCAGACATGATATAGTAGATGGTCAGAAACTGAAAACATGATACAGGAGCTGGTCAGAGACTGCAGACATGATAAAGGAGCTGGTCAGAGACTGCAGACATGATACAAGAGATGGTCAGAGACTGCAGACATGATAAAAGAGATGGTCAGAGACTGCAGAAATGATACAGGAGATGGTCAGAGACACTGCAGACATGATATAGGAGATGGTCAGAGACAGCAGACATGATACAAGAGATGGTCAGAGACTGTAGACATGATATAAGAGATGGTCAGAGACTGCAGACATGATACAGGAGATGGTCAGAGACTGTAGACATGATACAGGAGATGGCCAGAGACTGCAGACATGATACAGGAGATGGTCAGACACTGCAGACATGATACAGGAGATGGTCAGAGACTGCAGACATGATATAGGAGATGGTCAGAGACTGCAGACATGATACAGGAGATGGTCAGAGACTGCAGACATGATACAGGAGATGGTCAGAGACTGCAGACATGATATAGGAGATGGTCAGAGACTGCAGACATGATACAGGAGATGGTCAGAGACTGCAGACATGATACAGGAGATGGTCAGAGACTGCAGACATGATATAGGAGATGGTCAGAGACTGCAGAAATGATACAGGAGATGGTCAGAGACTGCAGACATGATACAGGAGATGGTCAGAGACTGCAGACATGATACAGGAGATGGTCAGAGACTGCAGACATGATATAGGAGATGGTCAGAGACAGCCGATATGATACAAGATGAGTTAAAATGAAACAGCTAACGCATTTCAGCAGTAAGACTTGTTCACAGCACAGTTTAAAATGGAATACAAGACATATATATATATATATATATACACACACACAAAGAGAGATGGGATCCACCCCCACTTATTGATGTTTTTCTATTAGGCAGTTAAGCAGACAATGTTGCAGGTGTGGTGTCTGAGGAAGTGAGTGCCAAAACGCTATAATATGACCCTTGAAAAAAGTAGAAAATGTGAATCTAAACAAAAACAAAGACAAAATACATAACAATGTGTAAATGTAGAGCAGAAATCAACCTAGAAAAAGATCTTCACTGTACGGAAAATTCATTCAGACGGCATCCTGGTCCGGAGGTTAAAAATCCACCATTCTTCTCTTTCCAAGAGCCTGGGGTGGACATTTCCTCCGCGGGGGGCTTTTTACCATGAAAAGTAAAGATGACATATTACCGAAATGAACATGCTTACAATGTTTGGATGTTTGGTATCTTTTATATCTGTCTTGAATTGATTACAGATCATGTAGACGTCATAAACGTAATGGCAGTTCAAAACAGATTTAAGTTCGGGAAGAACTCCTTGACCACCGCACATCCACCAGGTAACAATCATATTCCATGCAGGACGTGGACTGAGCCAAGAAAAGATTTTATACCATTAAAAAACATTTGTATCTATTTTGACTTAAGTGCCTCCAGTGGCTACATCTCCTCCTTCCCCGAGCATCCATGTAATATACAGCGCATGCGCGTTGTCTGTTTTTGTCCTTTCACACGCTTAGCAGAACACAGGACAGCCGTGTTACATGTGCGGGATGGATAACAAGCTGCTCTCGTGTCTGCGTCTGTGTGATTCATACGAGGGGGATCCTGCTATTCACTGATACAGTAAATCTGCCCATAACATCCACCACCACCCACCAGAGATAAACAGGTTTGCTGGGTTAGAGAGTGTATCCGTGGACTGAGAAACATTACATCATCCATGGAGAAGATCCATCCATCCATCCCAGGGGTCTGCAAACTATGGCCCTCCAGTTGTTCAGGAATTCCAATTCCAATCATGCCTAGTCATGTCTGTGAATGTCAAAGTTTTACAATGCCTCATGGGATGTGTAGTTCCACAACAGCTGGAGGGCCCTAGTTTGGAGAGCCCTGATCTATCCTATATTTTTGTCACTTCATCAGTTTGTCTATCTGTAGGTCGGTCCATCTACTTGTCAGTCTATTTTTATGTTCTATCTATCTGTCTGTCAGTTGCTCTGTCTACCTACCTGACTATATGTTTGTCTTCCTGTCTGCTGGTTAGTCAGTCTATCTATCTATCCAGGGGAGGACTGGGCCAGGGGGGCAATTGCCCCCGGGGCCGCTCTGGTGCCCTGTAGAAAGACTGCACTGCTTTTGCCACAGACATGCATAAAGGATTCCTGGTGAAGGGAAGTAAAAAGTCCCCACTGCTGACCTAATGAGTGCAGACCTCCCCCCCCAGCATGGATGGTGTAAACTGTGTCTGAGCAGAGGCCGGTTCCATGCCCCACTGGAGACTCTCCTCCCCCAGGCAGCCCCGATAGATGCAGATCAGGACCTCCTGGCCTCCACCCACTAACCTCCAGAAGCTTCAGGGGGAGGTACCAGGGATCTGCACCGTAGAGCCATCCAGCCTGACCTCTAGTAACCTGACCCAGATTCACTTTACCATAAGTCAAATAAATTTGCCTACACTGTTCTAGTAGCACACTAGAGGGTGCTACATAGGCATCTCAGAGAATTGCCTTCATGGTGGGATTTGGGGTTGAAGGCCAAATCTCCCACTTAGGGTTGGAACCAAAATAAGTTGGCGATGTGTCCCAGGTACAAGGGGGCCTCTGGCAGGGGAGGACTGGGCCAGAGGGCAGGGGGGAAATTGCCCCCTGGACCGCTCTAAAGCCCCGTAAAAAGGCTGCACCGTTTCTGCCATAGACTCAACTATATACATCCAGTAGGAATGGAAGGAGGAATAAACTCAGAGTTGTTCACCAAATAGGGAAAAAATAGGTATATTAGGTTTCATGAAACACTTTAATCCGCTGTTAAACGATCCCCCAGACAGAAGCCAAATACAGATTACCCCCGGCAAAAACACTCCTTTCTCAATGGCTTTTGTGTGGGGGATCGTTTAACAGCGGGTTAAGGTGTTTCATGAAACCTAATATACTTTTTTTTCCCCTGACTATTTGGTGAACAACTCTGAGTTTATTTCTCCTCATTGGGGTTGAGTGGAAGGAGAGTTTTTGGTTTCCTCTTCCTTTTCACCTCCTACCCTTATTGATGTCTTAGGAATGGGTCCTCCCTCTTCCTTGGGTTGATACCTACCCCACCCCTTTGACGTTATTTGGCTACCAGTGGCTATTAACCTGGCTGATGTGAACATATGCGATCTCCTCTAAAGTCCAATTTACGAGCTCCATGTAAATGAGGAAACCAGTTCCTGGGGTTGGCACTAGGGTGGGGCAATCCAAACAACCTGAGAGGGAACTAGCTGTGGAGTCAACCATTAAGTCAAAGGTAGTCAATGGTGGAGCCCAGTGACTCCAGTCTGGGATTCCTGAGTCCGGTGTTCCGTGTGTTCTGTTCTATGAATGGTTCTGTCACAGTTACATGGCTTGCTTAGTTGTTACAAAATGTTGGCAGACCTAAAATCAGATTCATTATCCATAATTGAAGTGGTCTTCCATTTTCAGATGAAATGTTGAAAAGCTGTGGGTATGTCCCATCTTTGCAGACCTTCAGAGTCTCTCTCAGGGTGGTCCTAATAGCATCATGGGCCCCTGGGCAAAGTAATGCACTGGGGCCCCTACCAGCCTGCCCCAATTTTTGCACCTACTCTTAAGAATTTAAGTATAAATAGTTGATAGAATTAAACATATGCAGTATTCATTACTACTTTCAATAAAATTGATTTTAAACAATAAGAAAACATGCCATAAATCAAAGTCTATTCAACACAAAGTGCACAGTACAGGGGGGTCAGGAGGCACAATCAGGGCGAGGGGGGGGGGGGCAGGAGAACAATGTACAGATGGGACAGGAGGAGAGCACAGTAGAGGGGGGCCAGGAGGAAACATCACAGGGGGCAGGCAGTATGGGGGGGGGGGGTAGGAGGGCACAGTACAGGAGGGTCAGGAGGCACAATCAGGGCGGGGGGGGGGGCAGGAGAACAATGTACAGCTGGGGCAGGAGAGCACAGTAGAGGGGGGCCAGGAGGACATATCACAGGGGGCAGGCAGTATGGGGGGGTAGGAGGGCACAGTACAGGGGGCAGGAGGGCAAAGTACGAGGAGGGGGGTCAGGCGAACACAGTACGAGGAGGTAAGAGAGTACAGTATAGGGGTCAGTAATGTATAACACATATAGTCTCCTCAAGCAGAGCAGCACAGGGAAGCTGCTGTCACCTCTCTTACCTGTTCTGCGAGGCTGTCACTGGGCTAAACCTACAATCGGAATGACATATTTCCCCCTCTACTCTCCCTCCGCAGTTTCCGGTGCTCTTCTGGAGCAATACACATACCACCCCCAAAAGCAGCAGCAGTGGTAAAATGCTCGGACTTGGGGGTTCTTCCTGAACCCCTGCATCATGCTGGAAGAGCGTGGGTGGAAAGAAGCAGGGAGAGATGTCATTCTGACTAAAGATTTAGCCCAATGACAGGCTGATGCTGTACCAGAAGCCCAGATTCCGGGATGCTGCCCGCCACACGGCATATCAGGGAGCGTTAGCAAGTATGATGTAATGCAAGAATATCATGGGGCGCCCATGCACCTGGGGCATGCCCATGCATTAGGACAGCCCTGGTCTCCTTACCTACTTCATTCACTGATCAACTTTTTGAATATTGCTGCTGAACTACTCCAATACCACCAATGTTCGAGTGGTGACCGGTGGTGGGAAATGTCCATCCATGGGTTTGATGTTCTTTTTTTGGAAGGTAAAAAACCTCTTCAAATTGCTTTTCTCAGAAGTATAGAATTTACGAATGTCTCCAGACTGCATTCTTTGTTGCCTCCATGTACTCCGTGCTTTCATTTCTTATCCACTTATATGCCAACAAATTTTCTTAGCTGTTACGGAAAGTTGGCGGGCCATAAAATCAGAAGCCAACAAATACTTCGGCTCTTTACAGCAGATAATAAAGGATATTTCCAAGTAGCATCCATGGCCTTAATTCTCTACTGTGCATCCACTGTGGGCTATAGCCAGTTAACCTCCAGTTTGTCTTCAGCCTACAGGAGGAAGCCCAAGCAAATACAGGGCAACTTGGCTGCTCTTAATGGACTCATACCCACCCATTAACCAAATTACCCACCTGCCACCCAATTCACCCTTTAGCCTCTTAAGACAAAAGAGTCCAAGAACAATGGTTGGGGTGAATATGGCTTCATTAGCATATGGCGCTCGATGTCAGCAGGGGATCATCCATTGATAACACCCACAATGGTCAGAGCAGCATGGTGTAATCAATAAAATCCCCTTTTATATTGCACTTGACTTTCAGCTCACCTCAACGCTGGCAAATTGGACAATACTGTTATACCAATACGTGTTCCAGCATGGCTGCCCCTAATATTACCACCTACACAGAATAAAATACAATAATGTCCACATTTAACTGCATTGACCTCAGGAACATCGTTATAGAGGAAGTCAGGATGGAAATGTAAGGCAATCATTTGCAACAGAACTCAGACGCTGCATCTGTATGTTATAAACTCCCTTATTTATTTCAGGTACTTATATAGTGCTGTCAATTTACACAGCACTTTACATATACATTGCACATCAGTCCCTGCCCTCAAGGAGCTTACAATCTAAGGTCCCAAACTCACATACTTACATAGTAGGGCCAATTTTATACCGGATCCAATGAACCTACCAGTATGTCTTTGGAGTGTGGGAGGAAACCGGAGAACCTGGAGGAAACCCACGCAGGCACAGGGAGAACATGAAAACTCCAGGCAGATAGTGTCGTGGTTGGGATTCGAACCAGCGACCCTCTTGCTGCTAGGTGAAAGTGCTAACCACTACACCACTGTCCTTCTCCTCTCATTGTACACTATATGCCCTGTAGGCAGTTGCCCATTCTTCAGGTTTTCCAGTCAATAACCAGCAAGGGAAAGTGAAGTTAGAAAAACAACAATTAACCACTTCAACCCCTTATGACATACACTATATTGTCAAAAGTATTGGGACGCCGGCCTTTACACACACATGAACTTTAATGGCATCCCAGTCTTAGTCCGTAGGGTTCAATATTGAGTTGGCTCCACCCTTTGCAGCTATAACAGCTTCAACTCTTCTGGGAAGGCTGTCCACAAGGTTTAGGAGTGTCTATGGGAATGTTTTACCATTCTTCCAGAAGCACATTTGTGAGGTCAGGCACTGATGTTGGGCGAGAAGGCTTGGCTTGCAGTCTCCACTCTAATTTATCACAAAGGTGTCCTGTTGGGTTGTGGTCAGGATGTGCAGGCCAGTCAAGTTCCTCCACCCCAAACTCGCTCATCTATGTCTTTAGTGCCCCTTCGTTGGTGTCAATGGGAGGAATAGTGCCTCATAATTAGTGTCAGTGGGAGGAATAGTGTCCCATCATTGGTGTCAGTGGGAGGAATAATGTCCCATCATTGGGTTTCAGTGGGAGGAATAATGTCCCATCATTGGGTTTCAGTGGGAGGAATAGTGCTCCACCGTTGGTGTCAGTGGAAGAAATAATGCCACATCGTTGGTGTCAGTGGGATGAATAGTGCCCTATCGTAAGTGTCAGACGGAGGAATAGTGGGAGGAATAGTGCCCCATCCGTGGTGTCAGTAAGAGGAATAGTGCCCCATCATTGGTGTCAGTGGGAGGAATAGTGGCCCATCATTGGTGTCAGTGGGAGGAATAGTGTCCCATCATTGGTGTCAGTGGGAGGAATAGTGTCCCATCATTGGTGTCAGTGGGAGGAATAGTGTCCCATCATTGGTGTCAGTGGGAGGAATAGTGCCCCATCACTGGTGTCAGTGGGAGGAATAATGGGCCATCTTTGATATTAGTGGAAGGAATAGTGCCCCATCATTGGTGTCAGTGGGAAGATTAGTACCCCATCATTGGTGTCAGTGGGAGGAATAGTGCCCCATCATTGGTGTCAGTGGTAGGAATAGTGCCCCATCATTGGTGTCAGTGGGAGGAATAGTGCCCCATCATTGGCGTCAGTAAGAGGAATAGGGGCCTATTGTTGGTGTCAGTGGAAGAAATAACACCTTGTTATTGATGCCAGTAATCGGAATTATGCCCCAATGTTGGTGTCGGTGGGAGGAAAAGTGCCCCACAATTGTTGATGCCAGAATTATTAATTATACCCCATTGTTGGTGTTAGTGGGAGGAAAAGTGCCCCATGGGCCAGATAAAGGCATGCGAAGGGCCACATCCAACCCCGGGGCCGCTGTTTGGAGATCACTGCACTAGAAAACAGGGGAAAGTATCAGATCCGCAGCCTACTCTATACTAGGAGGGTGCTACATGTGGATGACCTCTAACCCCGGGTGGCTGCGGAGTGACGCGCACATGTGCCAGGCTAGAGATCTTGGGATCACCATGAACCTCCGCCATGATTCAGAGGTCTGGGTGTCACGGAGTTCTTCTTCACCGTCTCCAGGAAAGTGTTAACATAAGCGGACGCGGTTCTCATACATAATGGACACATTTGTGCTGGAGAGGCGGCACACGAACTCCATAACACTTTACAACAATTTGCTGGTATATAGATGGGTGTCAAGTGCAACGTAAAAGGGGCTTTTATTGATTGCTGCGTGCTTCTCTGACCATTGCGGGTGTCATGAGTGGTGGATTCCCCACCAATATCCGCTCCATACACTAATGGTATACTTTCTGCGAGTGTCTTCCCATAATAACCGTCCTAAACAACTTCCGTGTGTATAATTAGGAACACTAAATCGCAGAGCGAGGTGAATGGACGGGGCTATCCTTACCTTCCTCCCAAGCGCCTATAGAATTTCTTGTAAATTGGAAAACAATAGAAAAGAATACAATAGAATAAAAAAAAAAAACAGAGTTAAAAAAAAACAATAGAATAGAATAGAAAGAATATAAACATTTTCCAAAATTCAAATAGAATCAATTTAAATTTAAATACTGTGTTTCCCCCGAAAATAAGACCGGGTCTTATATTAATTTTGGCTACAAAAAAAACACACTAGGGCTTATTTTCAGGGGATGTCTTATTTAGTTACGGTATGTACAAGGGTGATCTTAAAGTGGGTGTAACCCTAAAATAAAATATATATATCCTGATCCTTTAAAGCATGATAGATAGCACAGTATTTGCGCTGTGTCATTTACCGCTCTCTATGTTTTAAAAACAAACCTGGAATAGATTCAGCATTATGACATTCTGTAATCCCAATAAACCTTGGTTAAAGTCATCGTAAAATTATGTCATCTGTTATGTAAAAAGATTATATAATGTTCACTGAGTCTCCATTTGTAACTTTATTGTGAAAAATATCTTATTTACAGCGCCGCTGGGTGCTCACGTGACCCGCCAGGGCTCTTTTTCCCTGCCCTGAATACTAATAAGAGGGAGGGGTCAATATCCCAGGTTACATCAGCCCTGCTCTGAGCACTGCAGAGGGAGGGGTCAATATTCCAGTTTACTTCAACCCTGCTTCGAACATTGCAGAGGGAAGGGCCGCTGATGTCAGCCTGGAGGAGAGGAGAAGATCTCTGCTGGTCACGTGAGCGCCTAGCGGCGCTGTAAATAAGGTGTTTTCCACAATAAAGACACACTGCGCATTATATCATCTTTTTACAAAACCGATTACATGTTTTTACAACGATTTTAACTAGGACTTATTTTCGGGGTAGGGCTTATATTGCAGCCATCCCCACAAATCACGCTAGGTCTTTTTTCCAGGGTAGGGATTATTTTCAGGGAAACACGGTAGATTTGAAAAGAATAGGTTAGAATATGAAGATGGTTATATTCTTTAAATTATTTTCTATTCAGTTCTTTTTTCTGTACTTTTCTGTTATTTTCTATTCTAATTTATTCTTTTCCATTCTTTTCAAATTCAAATTGATTCTATTTGAAATTTGAGAAATTATTATTTCCTTTCCATTCTATTCTATTGTTTTTTTTTTTTAATTCTATTCTTTTGTACTCTATTCTTTTCTATTACAATTTCAGAAGATGGTTACATTCTATTTTATTCTATTCTTATTTATTCTATTCTATTCTTTTATTTTCTATTTGTTCTGTTTTACTCTATTATATTCTACTCTTTTATTTTCTGTTATATTCTTTTCTATTCTATTCTATTTTTTTTCCTATTCCTTTATCTTCTTTTCTGTTTATTGTCTTTAGAAATTAGAAAACAAATTAAGAATTCAACAAATTTGAAAACTTTAGCGAATTTGAAAACTTTTTGAAAATAATTTGGAAACGATTCGAATTCGAATTTGGAAAATTCAAATTAATTTTGAATAAAAAAAAAAAATGAAATCCAAAAACGAGTTAAATGAATTAAACTAATTTAATTAAACGAATGTATGCAAAAAAGCGAATTGAATCGAAACAAAACAAAATGAAACTAATTTTTTTTTGTTCTGCACATGTCTAATTATGGCCACATGATTTGTGTATTATAAACATCGGCTCATTTTTTATATAAAATACTTGTTTTCATTATTTATTTATTTTTTTAATCGATTAATGCATCTCAGTGCTGCTGATCTCCTGCAGCCTCTTTCGGCCACTTCTTGTCCACATTCATGCGCAGCTGTGATGGCCGCGTGTCATTCCTCAGGGCGGGTTCTCTAATGGTGACAGCGAACCGTTGCCTGTGTAGAATGGGGGGGGGGTCCGTCCGCCACCTGCCACCCCCCTGACTGATGGAGCACCAGCCGCCACTGCTAATGACACTGGCTGGGAAGGGGTTAAACATTGGGGCAATCAAAGGGGTTACTGTGTGCCTATCGATGTGTAATGTGTGCCGATAAAAAGATCTCTTTGTTTTATATCCCTGCTTCGCAGTGATAAGAAATAGAGAGATTGCTTCCTCTGTACAGAGGTTAGTGTTGGTCAACATAGAGCTCTGGGCTGTGATTGGACACAGCCAATCAGAAGGTCTTTGGCTGGGACCTGCTGACAGACCCCTGCTGTGTACAATCACAGTGGGTGTTGGTGGGGGGGGTGCATATGTGCATATCCTAAACCCGGAAGCAGGCAGCAACGTTGCGGTACAACACTTTGCCTGCACGGGCCGCCCGCCCGCCCGCCCGCAGTACATTGCAGGAGGGTGTTCCACAATTGGTTAAAGCATAGCTGCCAACTGTCCCGTTTTTACCGAGACAGTCCCGACAAATAGGACCCTGTCCCGGGTAATTTACTCTGCTACTGTGGCCTTAAGTTTGAAATTCCCTTTTCAATTTCCTGTAATTCTCTCTTTATTGAGTAGACCCTATAATCTGATAATAAGGAGGCGGAGATTAATTATGTGGAGTGGGCGTGGCTTCAGGGAAGTGGGTGTGGTAAGTAATTGATAGCTGTGCTGCAAAGTTTCCCTGGAATTTTTTTTCAAATGTTGGCAACTATGTTAAAGAAATAATGGCACCGCAAGCCCGCCATGCATTTTGCCACAATTCTGCAGTTCTGAGAATTGCGTGATTCAGATTCCGAAGTGTGAACGGGGCATTACAGAGGACGCGGTGTCCCCGATGAGGGCAGAATCACGAATAAGAAGCCTCACACACCCGTGCTTTTCACAATCAGAAAATGTATTTATAATTTCACAATAACAATCATAAAACGAAACAAAGTATCGATGTGATCACACTGTGTAACAATCTTAGTGCTAGCTCTGTGCTGCCCCCACTGCCCCTGGTGGTCACATCCCTATCGGTCGCACCCCACTGATGTGACATGGACAGGCGTACACATAGGAACAGGTGCGTGGTTCCAGCACAGCGATTCGGGTCGCAAATGTTGTACAGAAATAGTCCTGAGTAAGCCGCGGTGTGGTGTGCGCTTCCTTGTGGTGAGGCCATGCGGGGGTTGTGAGAGTGGAACATCTGCGAGGAAGGCAGAGAACTCAGCTGGAACTACATCTGCTGTGTGCCGGGATATCACCGTACCGGACCCCGCCGCCGCTGGGTCACCGCTGGAATCCTATAGCAAAGTGTTGGAAAGAGAACCTGTCTGTGCTATCCGCAGCAACCAATCCTCTCCCCCCCCCCCCTTCACATTATAGCATGTCCTAATGGGACCCAACACCTGTGTGACTAGGCTCTGATGGAGGTAATGTTCCTCAGCTCATAAGGGTTTACAGTATCTCACAAAAGTGAGTACACCCCTCACAGTTTATTCTATCTTTTCATGTGACAACACTGAAGAAATGACACTTTGCTACAATGTAAAGTAGTGAGTGTACAGCTTGTATAACAGTGTAAATTTACTGTCCCCTCAAAATAACTCAACACACAGCCATTAATGTCTAAACCACTGGCAACAAAAGTCAGTACACCCCTAAGTGACAATGTCCAAATTGGGCCCAAAGTGTCACTATTTTGTGTGGCCACCATTATTTTCCAGCACTGCCTTCTCTTCACACAAATCCCCCCAATCCCCTCTCCTAACACAAATCCCTCCTCCTCTCATAAATCCCCCAATCCCCTCAGCTATTACAAATCCCTCCTCCTCTCACAAATCCCCCAATCCCCTCAGCTATTACAAATCCCTCCTCCTCTCACAAATCCCCCAATCCCCTCAGCTATTACAAATCCCTCCTCCTCTCACAAATCCCCCAATCCCCTCAGCTATTACAAATCCATCCTCCTCTCACAAATCCCCCAATCCCCTCAGCTATTACAAATCCATCCTCCTCTCACAAATCCCCCAATCCCCTCAGCTAGTACAAATCGCTTCTCCATGCACAAATCTCCTCAATTTGTCCTCCCTGCACAAATCCCTGTCAATCCCCCCCCCCCTCCTAGCACAAATTCCCCAAATTCCCTCTCCCAGCACAAACCCCCCTCCTCATAAAAATCCCCTCAACCCCCTCCCCTAGCAAAAATACCCTCTCCTTTCACAAATCCCCCAATCCCCTCTGCTAGCACAAATCCCCTCTCCTTGCACACATCTCCCCAATCCCTCCTCCCCACACAAATCCCTGTCAATCCCCCCCTCCTAGCACAAATCCCCCAATTCCCTCTCCCAGCACAAACCCCCTCTCCTCATAAAAATCCCCCTCTCCTAGCACAAACCCCTCCTCCTCCTAAAAATCCCCCTCCACACCCTCTCCTAGCAAAAATCCCCTCTCCTAGCACAAACCCCTCCTCCTCCTAAAAATCCCCCTCAACCCCCTCTCCTAGCAAAAATCCCCTCTCCTAGCACAAATCCCCCCAATTCCCTCTCCCAGCACAAACCCCTCCTCCTCCTAAAAATCCCCCTCAACCCCCTCTCCTAGCAAAAATCCCCTCTCCTAGCACAAACCCCTCCTCCTCCTAAAAATCCCCCTCAACCCCCTCTCCTAGCAAAAATCCCCTCTCCTAGCACAAATCCCCCCAATTCCCTCTCCCAGCACAAACCCCTCCTCCTCCTAAAAATCCCCCTCAACCCCCTCTCCTAGCAAAAATCCCCTCTCCTAGCACAAACCCCTCCTCCTCCTAAAAATCCCCCTCAACCCCCTCTCCTAGCAAAAATCCCCTCTCCTAGCACAAATCCCCCCAATTCCCTCTCCCAGCACAAACCCCTCCTCCTCCTAAAAATCCCCCTCAACCCCCTCTCCTAGCAAAAATCCCCTCTCCTAGCACAAACCCCCCCAATCCCCTCTTATAGCACAAATCTCCCCTCCTGCACAAACTTCTCATCTCAGTACCAATGATCCCCCCCCCCCCCCACACCCCCCATACCTGTGTGAAGTTCCCCTGGCCTGTGAGCTCCCCCATTCCCAACTTACAGGTAGGAAACTGGGTAGAGGTGCGGGTTGTGCTCTCTCACTGCAAACAGTGTAAGATATAAGAGCGATCGATCCTGTGTCATATGCTTTATGGAGGATCGCTCTGCTGACAGGAAGGGGAGAACACAGCCCGCACCTCCCCCCTCTCTCATCTCTGTCCTCTCCATTACGGACTTCACTGCTCCTGGCTGCTCCCCCCTTATCCCGGCCATGAGTGCGGAGATAGGGGGAAGGCACTCAGCAGCCAGGCACAGCATCCATGAAAAGACAACTAAAATCAGCACCCCCTCTAGATCCGGCTATGGTGTGACCCCTCTGCGGGTGTCACCCGGGTTCAGTCTGCACCCCCATAGTGACACCACTGTGCATGCAGGCAGTCCATTCTCCTTTATTCGGATGCATCGGCGGCGCGTAAACAGCCGCTCATCCCAATCTGACAACCTGCGTTCAGGGCCGCTCATCCGCGCGGCTGTCAATTCAGGATGAGCGGATGCGTCAGTGCAGCTGCTGCACCCTAATGAATGGGCTGCCGGCAAACAGCACCTGACAGCTGAGGCATAAAACCAACACTCATTCCTGGCCTAGGGGCGTCAGCGCCCGTCTGAATGAGGCCGTACACACAGGGGTGCAGAGGGACGCACACTGTCAGGAAGGAGCACATTTCTGCCCCCCGGGAGTCACAGGTGTTTGACCCATTTTCTTCTCTTTTTTTGCAGAAGTTTAATTCTCTCAGAGCGCCTTCACCCTCCTCACCCACTTACCACCATTGTACCCCACCCCCTCTCCGCTCACACAATAACACATTTTATTATATTTTCAAATAATAACACAAAAAAAAACGTGCTTGGTTAATTAATAAAAAAACAATGAGCAGCTGCTGCTCACCCAATAGGGAAATAGACAAAAAAAAAGGATAAATAATAACAGCGCTTGCTAAAAATTAAAAAATTAAAAAAAAAAAATTCAAAGGCGAATAAAGTGCTAGAAGTGCTATGATAAAAAGTCTTATGTGCAATACATCCACATTTGAATGAAAGTGCAACAAAAAGATATAGGATATAAGAAATATATATATAAGTGTGCAAGAAATGCACTAAGTGTTAAAAAAAATAAAATAAATAAATGCATACAATATTAAAAGTCCATAAAATGTCCAAAAAAAAACATGCCAAAGTGCTCAAAAAGTGCTTGTGTTCCTTATTTTCTTTGTGCTGGAAGGGACTCATCACTGCAAAGGTGCCAAACTCCCCTCCTGCACCCCCCACTCACCAGAAACTTTTCAACTTTCAGCCCTGTCACACTTTAGGCCCCTTTCACACTTGTGTGATTTGGGACTGCAAAGTCGCATGACAAGTCGTACTCCATGATTTGCGATGAGTACCGTTCATATCTGTGCGACTTCAAAGCAGTCCCTGCACTACTTTGGTCCAACTTTGATGCGTTTTGAGATCCAGAGACCTCAGGATTACACAGGCATTGCTTCATGTCCAGTCAAAATAGCAGCAAAGCCGCGTGACTTTTAGGTCGCATAAGCGTGAAAGGGGCCTTAAATGACAATTGCGCGGTCATGCAACACTCTACCCATATGGCATTTTTATCATTTTTTTCACACAAATAGAACTTTCCTTTGGTGGTATTTAATCACCTCTGGGGGGTTTTTATTTTTTGCTAAACAAATGAAAAAAATCCAAACATTTTGAAAAAAAATAAAACTTTTTAGTTTCTGTTATAACATTTTGCAAATAAGTAATTTTTCTTCTTCACCAATGTGCGTTGATAAACCTGCACTGATGGCAACTGATAGGGCTGCACTGATAGCCACTTATAGGGCTGCACTAATAGCCACTGATAGGGCTGCACTGATAGCCACTGATAGGGCTGCACTGATGAGCACTGATATGGGCCACTCATGGGCACTGATAGGCAGCACTGATGCGCACTGATGGGCACTGATAAGCAGCACTAATGGACAGCACTGATGGGCACTGATAGGCGACACTGATGTGCAGCACTGATGTCCACTGATAGGCAGCAATGATGGGCACTGATAGGTGCCACTGATAGGCGACACTGGTGGGTACTCATAGGCGACACCGATGGGCACTGATATGCAGCACTGATGGGCAGTGATGGACAACACTTATGGGCACTGATAGGTAGCACTGATGAGCACTGGTAGGCAGCACTGATGGGCACTGATGAGCACTGATAAGGCTGCATTAATGGGCACTGATAGGGGACACTAATGAACACTGATAGGCAGCACTGATGGGGGACACTGATGAGCACTAATAGGCGGCGCTGGTGGGCACTCATAGGCAGCACTGATGGGCACTGAGAGGGAACACTGATGAGCACTGATAGGCGGCACTGGTGGGCACTCATGGGCAGCACTGATGGGCACTGAGAGGGAACACTGATGAGCACTAATAGGCAGCACTTATGGGTACTGACAGGGGACACTGAAGAGCACTGATAGGCGGCGCTGGTGGGCACTCATAGGCAGCACTGATGGGCACTGAGAGGTAACATTGATGAGCACTGATAGGCGGCACTGGTGGGCACTCATAGGCAGCACTGATGGGCACTGATTATCTGTGTACATGTCCCCTGTGACTCGTGCTGCCTACTGGCTCTGCTTTCCTGATGCTGTGGCGGCACTTGAGGAAAGTACTGCTGATAACCAGCAAGTATGTTTACACTGTGATCAGCTGTGATTGGCCCTTTACCCCAATCACAGAGCTCACCGGGGGGGCATGATTCCCAGGATGTCCATGGATGCCCCCCCCCCCCCCCCGTAACAAAGCCACGTTGTAGCTGTCTTTCGGCTATAGTGTGGTAAGGAAGTGGTTAATGGTGTTTTCAGTTTGTGGTGCTCAGATGCGGTGTAGTTCCACTTTAATGCTCAGTGGCGATTTCACAGTCCTGGCTCAGCGACGGGCCGGAAAGGGTTAAAGTGAGCAAAGCAGCGCGTGTTACACATTGTGTATGTTGACATACAGGGCTGTGCACACACATATATACATATTGACACGGATCGGGGGAAGCTGAGAGTAGACAGCTGTGAGATGAAGCTGCCTTTGGCTGGCACACAGGTCCGGGCGGGCAGTGTCCGGCAGGGGACAGATGGCAGGTGCAGGAGCCCTAACCAGCCTTGTTTCCTCTGAGCTTTCCTAATGTGACATCGATTTTATACCGGGCATCCTTAGTGACCGCAGACAAACACAAACGTCACTCTGTTACCGGATATTTCCACCTTCCGCAGCAGGAGGTTTTATAGTACAACTCAAATCTAACATGGCACTGTTCCCCTCTCACCCCCTCTTCTCCCCTGCAGGCTTCGTCCCCCCTGAAGGCTTCGTCCCCCCTGCAGGCTTCTCTCCCCCAACCCCCCCCCCCCCACAGGCTTCTTCCCCCTGCAGGCTTCTTCCCCCCGCAGGCTTCTTCCCCCTGCAGGCTTCTCTCCCCCAACCCCCCCCCCCCCGCAGGCTTCTTCCCCCTGCAGGCTTGTCCCCCCCCCGCAGGCTTCTTCCCCCTGCAGGCTTCTTCCCCTTGCAGGCTTCTTCCCCCTGCAGGCTTCTTCCCCCCTGCAGGCTTCTTCCCCCTGCAGGCTTCTTCCCCTTGCAGGCTTCTTCCCCCTGCAGGCTTCTTCCCCCCTGCAGGCTTCTTCCCCCTGCAGGCTTCTTCCCCCCTGCAGGCTTCTTCCCCCTGCAGGCTTCTTCCCCCTGCAGGCTTTTACCCCCCTGCAGGCTTCTCCCCCCCTCCCCGCAGGCTTCTTCCCCTTGCAGGCTTCTTCTCGCCTTCAGGCTTCTTCTCCCTGCAGTCTTCTTCGCCACCTAAACCCCCCCCCCCCCCCTGCAGGCTGCTTCCACTTGAAAGCTTCATCCCCTTGCAGGCCTCTTCCCCCTGCAGGCTTCTTCCCCCCTGCAGGCTTCCTTCCCCTGCAGACTTCTTCCCCCTGTAGGCTTCTCCCCCCCCCCCTCCCTGCAGGCCTCTTCCCCCTGCAGGCCTCTTCCCCCTGCAGGCTTCTTCC